>NW_026734286.1:3932500-4232500 GCF_949786415.1 Peromyscus eremicus | reverse complement strand
TGGCCTGCAAGCATGCATGTAGGCAGAACACTGTATACATAGTAAATAAATGAATCTTTTAAAAAGTAAAAATAGGGCTGGAGAGATGGCTCAGAGGTTAAGAGCACTGACTGCTCTTCCAGAGGTCCCAAGTTCAATTCCCAGCAACCACATGGTGGCTCACAACCATCTGTAATGAGATCTGGTGCCCTCTTCTGGCCTACAGGCATACATGCAGACAGAACACTGTATACATAATAAATAAATATTAAAAAAAATAAAAAAATAAAGGAAAGATAAGTGTCCCTTGTGTCTCGTTCCCTGTTCCCTTACTTTTTAAAAATTATTTTAGTTTCTTTTTAATTATTTTGTTTTATGTGTATGGGTATTTTGCCTGCATATTATGTGTGTACACCACATACATGCTGTGCCCAGTGGCCAGAGAGTGTGTTGGATCCCCTGAGACTAGAGTTGTAGATGGTTGTGAGCTGCCATGGGTGCTGGGAAGTGAACCCAGGTTCCCTATAAAAGCAGCCAGTGCTCTTAGCCATTGAGCATTATATTTTCAACCCCCAATGTTTCTGCACTGATGTTTACTTTTAGTCCTGTGCTGTATCTAAGGCCACTAATCCCATATGTCAATCAAGTGCTTAAAATGAGGCTGCCCTGAATTAAGAGTTGTTGTAAATGTAAAGTGCATGTTTCATTTAAAAAATTTCAGAGCCGGGGGCTGGGAAGATGATTCAGAGTTTAAGAGCCCTGACTCTGGGCTGGAGAGATGGCTCAGAGGTTAAGAGCACTGTTTGTTCTTCCAGAGGTTCTAAGTTCAATTCCCAGCAACAACATGGTGGCTCACAACCATCTATAATGAGATCTGGTGCCCTCTTCTGGCCTGCAGGCATACATATAGGCAGAACACTGTATACATAATAAATAAATAAATTAAAAAAAAATTTTTTCAGAGCCGGGTGGTGGTGGTGCACGCCTTTAATCCCAGTGCTTGGGAGGCAGAGGCAGATGGATCTCTGAGTTCAAGGCCAGCCTGATCTACAGAGTGAGTTTCAGGACAGCCAGGGCTACACAAAGAAACCCCATCTTGAAAAACAAAAAACAACAACAACAAAAAATTGCCGGGCAGTGGTGGCCCACACCTTTTTAATCCCAGCATTCAGGAGGCAGAGCCAGGAGGATCTCTGAGTTTGAGGCCAGCCTGGTCTACAGAGCAAGATCCAGGACAGGCACCAGAACTACACAGAGAAACCCTGTCTCAAAAAACCAAAAAATAAATAAATAAATAGATGAAAAATAAAATAAAAAATTTCAGATTGGGGCAGGAGAGATGGCTCAGTAGTTAACAGCATTTGTTGTTTTTGCAGATGACCTGGGGTTCAGTTCCTAGCACCCACATTGTGGTTCATAACCATCTGTAACTCTAGTTCCAGAGAATCCAATACATTGTGACTTCCATGAGCACCAGTCACACATGTAGTACACATACATACAAGCAAAACACTCATAAATAAATCTTTATGATTTTTTTTTTAAGATTTATTTATTATGTGTACAGAAGAGGGCACCAGATTTCATTACAGATGGTTGTGAGCCACCATGTGGGCGCTGGGAATTGAACTCAGGACCTCTGGAAGAGCAGTCGATGCTCTTAACCTCTGAGCCATCTCTCCAGCCCCTTTATGATTTTTTAATGAACTTTAAAATTAATGTCTTAATTTCAGGTATAAAAATGTAACATGTGGGCTGGAGAGATGGCTCAGTGGTTAAGAGCACTGACTGCTCTTCCAGAGGTCCTGAGTTCAATTCCCAGCAACCACATGGTGGCTCACAACCACGTGCAATTAGATCTGGTGCCCTCTTCTGGCCTGCAAAGACACATGCAGGCAGAACACTGTATACATAATAAATAAAATTTAAAAAAAAAAATGTAACATGCATCATTCACTTATTGATTACATGTTAAAATAATGTTTATATATAATAGGTTATTCAAAATACAATATTTAAAAGGCTGTGAGATTGCTCAGTTGGTAAAGGTACTTTCCACTGAGCTTGATCTGATCTTTGACAGTATGAGACATGAACAATGTGCACTAGTCTCAGATAGGGAACCAAAGACAAACCAAAGTCCAACTTCGTAAACCAATGAGTTTTATCAGGGTTACTTACAAGAGTATGGGTAAAAGGTTATTCACAGGAGTAGAAATGACTCAGACAGCTGCCTCACCAAATCCCCGCCCCCCACCCCAGCATGGGTGATAGCTCACAGACAGCTGGAAAAATGGAGCTTGTATATGACTTATAGGTAGACTGATAGGTCAGAGAGTGTAGTAGAATCAGCTAGTATGGTCTAAAAGTGTCTTACTATTCCTCACTGCTTAATATGAGCTTGGGAAGGGAGGAGTCTAGTGCATCTGGTCAGGTTCAGGAACTTCCTGAAACTTTTGAGTTGTTAATTTCCCCAGTCTAAAGGGCCACCCTTTAGAACACCCTGAATTTTGCTTTGTTTTGTTTTGTCTACATAGCCCAAGCTGTCCTGGAACCCACTATGTAGACCAGGCTGCCCTCCAACTCAGAGATCTGCTTGCCTTTGCTTCCTGAGTGCTAGGATTAAAGACATTAAGGACCACCATTACTTGAGATGCTTCCCTGAAGGATAGAATGTATCTAGTCCTAGGGAAATTGTAATAGAACACCTGATTTCAAATCTAGGCACTTGGTGAAAAGAGCAAAGATCTCCTGCAAGCTGTCCAATAATCTCTGTATTCACATGTGCATACTTAATAAATGTAAAAAAATAAAGAATTGTACTTTGTTTAATGTAGCTACTAGGAAATAGAAATTTATGTATATTGCTTACATTGCTCACATTATACTTCTTTTTCCAAGGACCTCACACGTTACTGCTAAACTTAGCTCCAGCCTCTTTCATTTTATTTCCACTGAAGAACGCTGGTCTAGGGGTGTGTGTGTGTGTGTGTGTGTGTGTGTGTGTGTGTGTGTGTTGCATGTGTGTATGTACCTGTGTGGACACACACAGGTGTGTTAGCCTGTGAGAGCAAAGGGAGGGTGAAGGTAATAGGTTAATGTATCTTCATTTACTCTCCACCTTAAATCAAGCACTTTACCCACTGAGTCATCTCCCCAGGCCTAGTTGTGTTTTTGTTTCTCAAGACTGAGTTTCTCTGTGTAGCCCTGGCTGTCCTGGAACTTGCTCTGTAGACCAGGCTGGCCTCGAACTCAGAGATCTCTCTGCCTCTGCCTCCCACATGCTGTGATTAAAGTGTGTACCACTGCCACTACCACCAAGCTAGGCCTAGGTTTTTTATTATTTGTGTTTGTGTGTTGTGTGCATATGAGTGCAGGTACTCAAAGAAGCTAAGAGGGGCATTGGATCCCCTGGAGCTGGAGATAACAGGTGACTGTGAGATGGGTACTGGGACCTAAACACCATAGGTGGGTGTTGGGAACTGAACCAGGTCTGGAAGAGCAGCAAGTTCTCTTAAATGCTTGAACCATCCCTCCAGTGCCCCCTAATATAGTATCTTCAGTTTTCTTTTGAGACAGCATCTTTTTATAGCCCTGGCTGTCCTGGAACTCACTACATAGACCAGGCTGACCTCAAACTCAGAGACCCACTTGCCTGTGCCTCCCGAGTGCTGGAATTAAAGGTATGTGCCACCACTGTCCTGCTCCAGCCAAGGCTTTGTGCTCATAGGCATGAGATGCTGGGGATGGAACCCAATGCTTCGTGGATGCTAGACGAACACTTTACCAATCATGTTCTTTACACACTTTCAAGTATTTTCTTGCTTTTGGACTGGAGTGGGAGGAATGTTTTGTTGTTGTTGTTGTTGTTGTTGTTATTGTTGTTTTGCTGAGTCAGGGTTACTTTTAGCCCAGGTTTGCCTCCAAAACCCTCTGTAACTGAGGCTGACCTGAAACTCCTGGTCTTCCTGCCTCTATTGTCCAAGTGCTGGGATTACAGGTTTATGCCACCATACCTGGTTTTCAGTTTAACTGGGACTGGGTATGGTGGTGTACACCTTCAGTTCCAGCACTCTGGAGGGAGAGACAGGAGGATCTCTAAGAGTTTGAGAGTGATTTCCAGGACAACTAGGAATGTGTAGAGAGACCCTGTCTCGCCCCCCTCAAAAAAAAAAAAAACCCATTCATACATGTCTTTTTTTTAAATTATCAGGCTATGGATATAGCTCAGCAATAGAGAACTTGCTTAGCTTATCCCAGGCCGTATGTTTGAGCCCCATCATCAACAAAGAGAGAGAGAATATACATGTAATATTTAGTAATGATTTCCTGAAATCAAGGATACCTACATATAGCTTGGTCACTTTGGGAAAACTTAAGTCTGATTCTATCTATGCCCGTTTGCAATTAGAACCTGACCACAATGTTTTCACACCAGAATTTTCACACTCACACTAAGAACCCAGATCTCCTAATTCCTTAAAAACTGATAGAGCACAGGGGGTGACATGAGTTACTTTCTTTAGCTTTGCTGTGACAAAAACAAACAAACAAACAAACAAACAAACAAAAACCAAAAACCACCACCCCCCTCCCGGGAAAGAACAGTTTATTTTGGCTTGCAGTTTGTGTCATGGACTTTTCCTGGGGAGATGTAAGTAAACACCTCACCCCAGATAGGGCACCAGTGACAGAACAAAGTAATGATCCCAAAGTCCAGCTTAGCAAACCCCGAGGAAGCTGCTCACTGAAGACTCTTACCCCAGGAGACTCATCAGCTAGCTTTCCAAATTCCATGTACTCTATCAAGTCCCAAGACCACGTGAAGCTCGGGAGAATTACAGCTGGTGGTGTGTAGAAAGGAGTTGGGGGGGCATGATGGTATAGTATGTGCTGGTATAATAACCTTCTCTCCATCCATAAACAAAAGTCTTGTTATGGATGGAGGGAAGGCTCAGTGGTTAAGAGCCCCCCCCCCCCCCCCCCCCCCCCCCCCCCGGCAGAGGTCTTTGAGTTCAATTACCCACATGGCAACTTATAACCATCTATAACTGTAGTCCCATGGGATCCTATGCCTTCTTCTGGTGTGTATACATGCAGACAAAATACACATATACATAAAATACATAAATAAATAAATAAATCTTTTTCCCCTTTTATTGAAAATAGATTCAGGCCAGGCGGTGGTGGTGTATACTTTTAATCCCAGCACTCAGGAGGCAGAGGCAGGCGGATCTCTGTGAGTTCGAGGCCAGCCTGGTCTACAGAGGGAGATCCAGGAAAGGCACAAAGCTACAGAGAAACCCTGTCTCGAAAAAACAAAAAAAGCCGGACGGTGGTGGCGCACACCTTTAATCCCAGCACTCGGGAGGCAGAGCCAGGCGGATCTCTGTGAGTTTGAGGCCAGCCTGGGCTACCAAGTGAGTTCCAGGACGTGGTGGCTCACAACAATCTGTAATGAGATCTGGTGCCCTCTTCTGGTCTGCAGTCATACATGCTGTATACATAATAAATAAATAAATCTTTAAAAAGAAAAAAAAAAAGATTCGCCTGCTTCTGCTTCCCAAGTGCTGGGATTAAAGGCATGTACAACCACCACCTGTCCCCCAGCAAGTACTCTTAACCACTGAACCTTTGATCCAGCCCTCAGCCCTTCCTTACTTCCTTTTTCTATGAAGGAACTTCAGTTTTCCTGATCTTGAGAATCATTTGCAAGTGGTCCAGCTGCTTTGATGGAAACCTGTTATCATAGGCCAGTGTTCTCAACAGTTTTGGCTGATCACATCACATCACAATAGAGAAAAATGAAGCTGAATGCTGGTGTTCATCCCACATTTTTCTTACTCAGCACCTGACCTGAGTCTATGGGAACGGTGCTACTAACCTTAAGGCGTGTCTTCCCCTCCTCAACCAGACCTTTCTGGAAGCATCCATGCAAACATATCCAGAGGTATGTTTCCACAGTGACGCTAAAACCAGTTGTATTAGCCAGGGTTTTCTAGAGTCACAGAACTTACAGAATATATTATATAATGTATTATATGAATAATATTATATGAATATATATATAAAGGGAATTTATTGAAATGGCTTACAGGCTGCAGTCCAATTAATCCAACAGTGGCTACCTGTGAATGAAAAGTCCAAGAATCTAGTAGTTGCTCAGTCCCACAAAGCTGGGTGTCTCAGCTGGTTTTCTGTATATGCTGGGATCCTGAAGCAGGCTTCAAAGCCAATGAAGGAAAGGATGTGCTGATAAGGTGAAGACAAGGAGGTAAAGGATGAACACACCCCTTTCCTTCTTCCCTTGTCCTTAAACAGGCTTCCAGAAGAAGGTGTGGCCCAGATTAAAGGTGTGCTTCCAGCCTCAAGATCTGGATTAAAAGCATGTATCATCCTGCCTCAAGATGTGAATCAAAATCGTATGTCGGCCGGGCGGTGGTGGCGCACGCCTTTAATCCCAGCACTCGGGAGGCAGAGCCAGGTGGATCTCTGTGAGTTCGAGGCCAGCCTGGGCTACCAAGTGAGTCCCAGGAAAGGCACAAAGCTACACAGAGAAACCCTGTCTCGAAAAACCAAAAAAAAAAAAAAAAAAAATCGTATGTCTTCCTACTTCAAGATCCAGATCACAAGTGTGCCCTCCATTTCTGGATTGTAGTTTATTTCAGATAAAGTTAAGTATACAACCAAGAACAGCCATCACACCAGTCAAGCCCAGTGAGGATTCGACCTACAGTAGGCAATAAGATCTCTAAAATACTGCCACCCTTGTAAACCAGCTTTAGCATAATGGCAGCCATACACAACACCTAGACAATAAGTGTGGCTGTGTTCTAATGAAGTTATATGGATAGGTAAATTGGGATGCCAGGACAAGGCATTGTGGCACATATCTTTGATCCCACATTTAGTAGGCACAGGTAGGCAGATCTTGGGGAGTTTAGGTCCAGCCTGGTCCATGTAGCAAGTTCCAGGTCAGTCAGGGCTACAAAGTGAGACCTCAAAAAATAAAAATTAACAGGACATAGTGGCACACACCCTTATTCCCAGCACTTGGGAGACAGAGGCATGAAGATCATTGTGAGTTCGAAGCCAGCCTGGCCTATATCATGAACTCCAGGACAGTCAGGACTACAGAGAGAAACCTTGTCTCAACACCACCTGCACAATAATAATAATATTAGTAATAAATAGAACATCATAAATACATGAGTCAGGAAGTATTTTTAGTCTATTTCTTTTTTTTTTTTTTGTTTGTTTGTTTTATTCAAGACAGGGTTTCTCTGTGTAGTTTTGGTGCCTGTCCTGGATCTCGCTCTGTAGACCAGGCTGGCCTCGAACTCACAGAGATCCGCCTGGCTCTGCCTCCTGAGTGCTGGGATTAAAGGTGTGTGCCACCACTGCCCAGTATATTTTATTCTTTTCAACTTGTTTTGTACGTGCATACGTGGACATGTTCATATGTATGTTGGTGTACTTGTGTTGGGATATACAGGCACTCATGTCCATGTGAGCAGTAGAGGACAGAGAGTAAACTTCAGTTTTCATTCACCTTCTCATGATTGAATTCAGGGTCCCATCCTTATAAGACAAGCAGTTTACTGATTGAGCTCTGCCTCTCAACATTTTTCCCCTTCTTTTGAAATAGGATCTCACTGTGTAGACCAAGCTGGCCTTGAACTCACAGAGATCTGTCTGTGCCTCTCAAGCACATCACCACAACTGTCAGTTTCTCAACAGTTTTTAAAGTCGTGAAACAATTCTTAGTGGTAATGCTGTTTAAAATCACAGAGCAACAGTTGCCTTTAACCTACTGGCTATGGGTGGGTTAGGACTTCTGTTGGTCTTTGCTGTGTCGAACACACAGATTGCAAGCCCAGCTCCACTTTGAGATCCTTGGCAGCAGTTAACTCTGCAGCTCACACGCGATTGAGCCTATATGATAATGAGTATTCAGAGATGGGTAATGCCTGGGGGGGCCTCACCAACCTAAGACAAAGCGCCTGTGTGGCCTGGGCAGGCGTCTCCATGACGGGTAAGGTGACCTGCTGACGTCCCATGCAACCTAAGTCAGAAGCTTATTATTAGTAAAAGGGGGACCTGTAGGACCCAAGCCCGCCCCCTCCCCCATTTTGGGTAAGTGTTGCCTTGCTTGCTGACCTTGACCTTGATATCCTCCCTTTGCTAATTCCCTCCCGGGTTCCACCCTCCTGAATGCTTAAGGGAAGTTCCTTGTTTGTGTATCCTGCATAATGGGCATTAACAGCTTAGATGCAAGATTGTAAAACATCTGTATCGAACTTCTGCCCTCCAGGGTTTTCCCATTGTGTTGTAAGCCTGTATTCAAGACCTCCTCCCTCCTTCAATAAACGGCATTAAAAAAAAAAAAAAAAAAAAAAAAGATGAGACCCTGGAGGGCCTGACATAAGAGGGAAGATGGGGACAGGGGAGATCACTAGCTGCAGGAACTCTCCTGATGTTGGGGGTGTCATGGTCTGTTACAGGTTACCATTTAAGTAACTCAAATTGTTCTTGTTCAGTGGCAATTAAAAACTAACACACAGCTCTTGCAAAGATGAGCACACACAGTGTCTTCTTCCTAGAATAAAGCTGTGACCCACTGTGCACAGTAAGTCTGTAAAAAAAAAAAAATCACAGAGCAAGAAGCATTCTGATGTGGGGGATGGATCAGCACTTAAGAGCACTGAGTGCTCTTCCAAACAACCGTGGTTCAATTCCCAGCACCCACATGGCAGCTCACAAATTGTCTATAACTCCAGTTCCAGGGGACCCAACACCCTCACAGAGACATGCATGCACACAGAACACCAATGCACATAAAATAAAAATTAAAAATAAATAAATAAAAATATTTTAAGTAGGACTGGAGAGATGGCTCTGTGGTTAAGAACACTGGCTGCTCTTCCAGAGGACCTGGGTTCAATTCCCAGCACCCACACGGCAGCTCACAACTGTCTGTAACTCCAGTTCCAGAGGATCTGACACCTTCACACCAATGTACAAAAAATAAATTTTTTTTTTTTTTTTGGTTTTTCGAGACAGAGTTTCTCTGTGTAGCTTTGCACCTTTCCTAGAACTCACTTGGTAGCCCAAGCTGGCCTCGAACTCATAGAGATCCGCCTGGCTCTGCCTCCCAAGTGCTGGGATTAAAGGTGTGCGCCACCACCGCCCAGCTAAAAAATAAATTTTTTAAAAAACGTATTTTAAGTATTTTTGGTCCCCAGCAAGCATGTCAGGTCACTTACTTGTGTCTCCTATTCCAGGGTTTCTGAGGATTCTGGCCTCCATAGGCACCAGCACTTGTGACATCATATACATGCACATACATAAATGTCTTTTTAAAAAGTTTTAGTTACGCCAGGCGGTGGTGGCGCACGCCTTTAATCCCAGCACTCGGGAGGCAGAGCCAGGCGGATCTCTGTGAGTTCGAGGCCAGCCTGGGCTACCAAGTGAGTTCCAGGAAAGGCTCAAAGCTACACAGAGAAACCCTGTCTCGAAAAACCAAAAAAAAAAAAAAAAAAAAAAAAGTTTTAGTTGGTCTTAATGGCACACACCTTTAATTTCAGCACTCAGGAGGCAGAAGCAGGTAGATCTCTATGAACTGGAAGCCAGCCAAGAGTTCCAGGACAGTCACGACTACATAATAAGAACCTGTCTCAAGGGCTGGAGAGATGGCTCAGAGGTTAAGAGCACCGACTGCTCTTCCAGAGGTCCTGAGTTCAGTTCCCAGCACCCACATGGTGGCTTACAACCATCTGTAATGAGATTTGGCACCTTTTCTGTATACATAATAAATAAATCTTAAAAAAAAAAAAGAACCTGTCTCAAAAAAGAAAGAAAAAGTTCCCCTCTGGATTTCAGTCTCAGCATCCCTAAATAAAGTAAAATGAAGAAAGTGGTTTTCAAGTTTAAAAACTAAAATGAATCACTTTGGAAGAAGCCTGAGGGTCAACGGAGGAAGGGTCACAGGACATTATCATACACTGCTATTTATTTGTTACAATAAAGGTTAGCTTTATCCTGAGGATATTTGATACGTTTTAAATCTCCAGTTGCTGGCTTCCTCATAATCAGCCAATCAAGCCAAATTAATAAATCCAGGTTTAATGAACAGAGCAAAGCAATCCTGGGTGAGCCTTGGAAAAGCAGGGGAAGAGTCACATGGCAAATATGGCTACCAGGCCTTAAGTAACCTGTAGGCATGGTCTTGAGCAGCCCCAAGGAGGGGCTGGATTTTGGTGGGCTTCCTGGCTAGGGGAGGGAGGTGTCTGGAGAGAGGTGGGGCTTCCACCAGAACAATATTGAGGTTCTGTGACCCTGGAATTCCAATCGATTGCACAGCTGCACACGCACTTAAGGTTCGAGGAAGGGTCACACTAGTGGTGGTCATGAAAACCTACCCTGGAATCAGCCCAGATGTTCCCAATGGTTACTTAAATGGTGGTGTGGCATGGACCTAATGGTGACCATTGCTATTTGACAAAATTCCAGCATTTCCATATTGAAGACCACACTTCTCCAGCACCCCTCTCCCCCCTCCCCAGGTTTTGCTGAGTAACTAGCTGTCCTGGAACTAGCTCCCAGGCTGAACTTGAACTCACAGAGATCCACCTGCCTCTGCCTCCAAGTACTGGGATTAGAGGCGTGCGCCACCGCCGCCGCCGCCGCCGCCGCCGCCGCCGCCGCCGCCGCCGCCGGCCTTTTACTTTCATGTTTAATGATTCTCAATATTGAGAAATTTTGTGTGGGCTTTGGTAAAAGAATAAAAATGTGTACGATGGTAGCCTCTCTAAACAAAATAATTCTTTGAAAAACATCGCCACCACCATGGAACAAGGAATTCCATTGTGCCCTCCTAGTTACACCAAGAACAGGAAAGTTAGAGATTTACACCCGATCCCATTTGTGTATGGGATACCACCTTACAAGGACTCCAATTTACAGTAAGGCTCGTTTAAGAAGGGAATGGCTCAATCGCCTTTAGCCTCCTGGCTATGGGTGGGTTAGGACTACTGTTGGTCTTTTCTGGGTCGCACAGATTGCAAGCCCAGTGCCACTTTGAGATCTATGGCAACAGTTTACTCTATAGCTCACGTGGTTGAGCCTGTATGATAGATAATGAGTATTCAGAGACGGGTAATGCTTGGGGGGCGCTCACCAACCTAAGACAGAGCACTTGTGGGGCCTGGGCAGGTGTCTCCATGACGGGTAAGGTGACCTGCTGACGTCCCACGCAACCTAAGTCAGAAGCTCATTTTTTAGTAAAAAGGGGGGACCTGTAGGGCCCTGGTCTCCTCCCATATTGAGTAAAGCCGTTGCCTTGCTTGCCGACCTTGACCATATGTCCTTCCTATGCTAATTCCCTGCTGGTATCCACCCTCCTGAAGGCTTTAGGGAAGTTCCTTGTTTGTGTATCCTGCATATTGGGCGTTAACAGCTTAGATGCAAGAATGTAGAACATTCAGTAGCAAACTTCTGCCCTCCGGGGATCCACCATTGTGCTGTAAGCCTGTATTTAAGGTTTCCTCCCTCTTTCAATAAACGGCATTTGGCATTTGGCATTCTGCTGAGGCAAATAACCCGCTGTCTCTTGTCCCTTATTTTTTAATCCACAGCCCCTCGCTCGGACATGGTGAACGGGTGACAGTAACGCGGGCGTTACTGTTACAATGCCTAAGATCTCCACACCAGAGATTTCCACAATGACAGCTAACAATGTGTCTTCACCCTTGTTCCCCCACTTGCTCCCATAACTCACTTTTTATAATAATCAAAACAGAAGAATGTTAATATTCTGACCTGCCCCTTGCCACTGTGTCCTGATATAAAAATATCTCTCTCTCTGTCTCTCTGTCTCTCTCTCTCTTGGATTTTTAAGACAAGGTTTCTCTGTGTAATTTTGGTGCCTGTCCTGGATCTTGCTCTGTAGACCAGCCTGGCCTCGAACTCATAGAGATCCGCCTGACTGCGCGTCCCTAGTGCTGGGATTAAAGGTGTGCACTATCACCACCTGACATAAAAGTCTCTCTTTAAGGAAAAACTCTGCCCCTTCCTCTCTCTCTCTCCTTTTGCTTTTCCTCCCATGAGATGTGCGCCCCTCTCTGTCTCCCTTCTCTGTCTCTCTGTCTCCCTCTTTCTGTCTCTCTGCCTCTTTATCTCTCTGTTATAATAAACTCTCCATGTGGATGCAGCTTGGCGGCGTTGTGTATTACTGACAACCTCCACTGCTTCCATGCCCACATGGTGTGCATCCACCCAGCCCACCTCTGCATCTGCCCAACATGTTTCCTTGCATGCATGGGATACCCTTGGGGGACCCTTAGTAATAAATCATAATACCTGGACTAGATTGAGACACCGCCCCCCCCCGCCCCCCCCCCCCCCCCCCCCCCGTCTCAAAACACCAAGTGGGCTACAGATGTGACTCAACAGTTGAACACTTGCTGCTCTTTCACAGGACCCAAATTTTGTTCCCAGCACCCACATGGCAGTTCACAACCGTCTGTAACTGCAGTTCAAGGGGACTTGATGCCTTCTTCTGGCTTCTGTGGGCACCAGGCACACATGTGGTGCACAGACACACGTGCAAACACTATATACATAAAATAAATTTAAACAACAACAACAGCAACAAAAGAGGCTGAGAAAGCCTGGCAAATTTTAATTAAAGAAAAAGAAACAAGCTGGTTAATCCCAGCAGGCTGGCAATCTCTGAGCTCAAATGGCTACATAGGGAAATTCTGTCTCAAAAAAGCCAAAACCAAAAACCAAAAACAACCAAACCAAACCCAAACAACAAAAGTAAATCAGTGGGGCTATTACTGGAGTGTTTTCTTTGGGGGTGGATATAGAATCTTACTATATAGCTCAGAATGGCCTTGATCTCACCCTGTTACCCCAATACGTCAAATGCTGTGAATACAAGCATGTGCCACCACATTTGGCTTATGCTGAGTTGTTGACTTAAAGAAAAGGAGAAGAAACTAAACATTGGTGTACCTCAGAAACACACCATCCACACCTTTTCTGATCATCTTGGTCATCTGTGGTAATTACTTAGTGGTTTTTTTTTTTTTTTTTTTTCCGAGACAGGGTTTCTCTGTAGCTTGTGCCTTTCCTGGATCTCACTCTGTAGACCAGGCTGGCCTCGAACTCACAGAGATCTGCTTGGCTCTGCCTCCCGGGTGCTGGGATTACAGGCGTGTGCCACCACCGCCCAGCTACTTAGTGTTTTTATTGTTTTCTTTTTAAAATTTTTTTCCTTCCTTCCTCCCTTCCTATAGATTGATTGATTGATTGATTGATTGATTTTGAGACAACAGTTCTCACTATGTATCCTTGTCTAGCCTAGAGCTTGCTGTGTACTAGGCTGGCCTGGAACTCACAGAGATCCACCTGTCTCTGCCTTCTGAGTGCTGGAATTAAAGGTGTGTGCCGCCAGGTGGTGGTGGCGGCGGCGGCGGCGGCGGCGGCGGCGGCGGCGGCGGCGGCGGCGGCGGCGGCGGCGGCGGCGGCGGCGGCGGCGGCGGCGGCGGCGGCGCACGCCTTTAATCCCAGCACTCGGGAGGCAGAGCCAGGCGGATCTCTGTGAGTTCGAAGCCAGCCTGGGCTACCAAGTGAGTTCCAGGAAAGGCACAAAGCTACACAGAGAAACCCTGTCTCGAAAAACCAAAAATAAATAAATAAATAAAAATAAAAATAAAGGTGTGTGCCACCATGGCTGTTTTTTTTTTTCTTTTTAAGGATTCATTTTAATTTTATGTGTGTGTACGAGTGTGTGTGCATGTTTGTGTGTGAGTGCCCAGTGAGACCAGAAGACTTGAAATCAGTTGGCTGGAGTTACAGGCTTTTGTGAGCCATTTGATGTGGTTGCTGGGAACCCAACTCTGGTCCTCATGGTAGAGCAGATAGAGCAGCCAGTGTTCTTAATTAGTGAGATATTAGGACTCTTTTTTTATTTATAACCGGGCGGTGGTGCACACCTTTAATCTCAGCACTCTGAGCCAGAGCCAGGCGGATCTCTGTTAGTTTGAGGCTAGCCTGGTCTACAAAGCAAGATCTAGGACAGGAACCAAAACTACACAGAGAAACCCTGTCTCGAAAAACAAAAAAACAAACAAACAAAAAAATTTATTTTATGTATAAGTGCTATATCTGCATGTACACTTGCATACCAGAAGAGGGTATCAAGTCCCATTATAGATAGTTGTGAGCCACCATGTGGTTACTGGGAATTGAACTCAAGACCTCTGGAAGAGCAGCCAGTACTCTTAACCACTGAGCCGTTTCTCCAGCCCCTCAATCAGGACTCTTGAGTAACTAAGATTACAGACCTGTAGGCCCACAGCCCCAGCAAGGTGTTGCTGATTTTATTCTTTTATTTTATGTGTTATGAGTGTTTTGCCTGAATGTGTGTTTGCTCATCACATGTGTGCAGTGCCCACAAAGGCCAGATGAGAGTGTCAGATCCCCTGGAATTGCAGGTGTTTGTGAGCTGCTGTATGGATGTTGGGAATTGAACTTTGTAAGATCATCTCTTTACTTTGTAGGGATCCTTTCTACACTTGTTCTGCAGGCCTGTTTTCTGTGTCATACTTCAACCTTCTAGTTTGTTGGAACAAGGTCTCCCCACGTTGCCCAGGTTAGCTTTGAATATGGTGTTCTTCTAGGCATGTACTACCATGCCAACCACATTTCTTTTATTGTTTAAAAATTTAAAAATTAAAAAAAAAAAAGAAAGAAAGAAGGAAAGCAGGCTGAACAAGGCATGAGGAGCAAGCCAGCAAGCAGCACCCCTCCATGGCCTCTGCATCAGCTCCTGTCTCCAGGTTCCTGTCCTGCTTGAGTTCCTTCCCTGACTTCCCTCAATGATGGACTGTCATTGGAAGTGTAAGCCAAATAAACATTCCCCCCCTCCTCTCAAAAAAAAAAAAAAAAGGACAGGAAAGGATGGAGGGAGAAGAATAAAGACAGACTTCTGAGTCCGTGAGAAATTTAAATAAATAAATAAATGAATAAAAGAAAAAAATTACATTTTGTACTGGGCGGTGGTGGCGCACGCCTTTAATCCTAGTGCTTGGGAGACAGAAGCAGGCAGATCTCTGTGAATTGAGGGCAGCCTGGTCTACAAAGTGAGTTCCAGGACAGCCATGGCGGTTACACAGAGAAACTAAAAAAAAAAAAAGACAGGAAAAAGAAAAAATTACATTTTGTTTATGTGTCGCAGGGTGAGGGACACACATGCTGAGGCACATGTGTGGCAGTCAAAAGGACAGCTTTAGGAGTCAGTTCTCTGCTTCCACCACAGGTGTCCTAGGGATGGAGCTGAGGCCACCAGGCATGGGTGGTAAATGTCTTCACTCCTGAAACCACCTCACCAACTCACAGGATATTACCAAGATAAGCATGACAAGCTGCAATCCCAGTGCTTTGGGACTTTGGTTCAGGGCCCAGAAAACAAAACAAATGAATAATAAGAATGGGGTCACAGAGCAAGAGAAGCACACAAAGCTAAGGATGAAGCGGACAAGCTTGTGCATAGCAGTCAAGCACACAGACACACATACAAAATTTAAATTTGTTTTGTTGAGATAGGGTCTCACTAGGTAACTCTGACTGGCTTGGAACTCATAGACAAGGCTGTCCTTAAACTCAGAAGTGTCTAACTTGCCTTCCAAGTGCTGGAATTAAAGGTATGACAAGCATACCAGGCTGATTTAAAAAAAAAATTTTTTTTTCAAGTCAGGGTTTCTCTGTATAGCTTTGGAGCCTTTCCAGGAACTCACTTTGTAGACTGGCTGACTTTTTTAAAAATTAATTAATTAATTAATTAATTTTTTTCTATTATCAGCTGCTTGGCTGATTTTTAAAAATTTAAAAGTCCTCTACAACCCTTAGGGGCAGTGGTGGCACACACCTTTAATCCCAGCACTGGGAGGCAAAGGCAAGAGGATTTCTGAGTTCAAGGCCAGCCTGGTCTACAGAGTGAGCTCCAGGACAGCTCAGACTATCCAGAGAAACCCTGTCCAGAAAAAAAAAAAAAGCAAAAAGAAAAGAAAAAATTTTTCTACGACCTTGATCAACACTTTGGTTGCAGCCTTGAATTAAAGCTAAGGACCTAGCTAAGCTGAACCCAGATTCTTTACCCACAGAAAGAGTGGAATATTGTATGTTAAGCTCTCGACTTTTTGCCTATGCTCCCCCCCCCCCCCCACAGGGTTTCTCTGTGTAGTTTTGGAGCCTGTCCTAGATCTCACTCTGTAAACCAGGCTGGCCTCGAACTCACAGAGACCTGCCTAGCTCTGCCTCCCTAGTGCTGGGATTAAAGGCGTGCGCCACCACCGCCCGGCCTACCTATGTTTTTAATTACAGCACTCAGGATGCAGAGGCAGGTGGATCTCTGAGTTCGAGGTCAGCCTGGTCTACAGATGGAGTTCCAGAACAGCCAGGGAAAGACACACAGAAAGAAAAAAGAAGAAAGAAAGAAAGAAAGAGGGGGGGAGGGAGGGAAGGAGGGAGGGAAGAAAGACAGAGAGAGAGAGAGACAGAAAGAGAGAAAGAAAGAAAGAAAAGGAAGGAAGGAAGGAAGGAAGGAAGGAAGAAAGGAAGGAAGAAAAGCACAGTTTGTCAAACAGTAAAGGAAAACTAACAGTATTTGTGTGTCATAGCTCATGTATTAGGGTTCTCTAAAGGAACAGAAATGATAGAATCAAAGTGGAAGCGGAAGTCAGGAAAGGTGGGGCCACTACTCCAGAGAGTGGAGTAGGGTGAGAATCACTTGAACATGACAGAGCAGTTCAAGACCTGTGTGTGCCAGAACCCCTCCCCCCCAAACACACACACACACACACACACACACACACACACACACACACACACACAGGGTTTCTCTGTGTAGCTGTGTAGCTGTGTAGCCCTGGCTGTCCTGGAACTTGCTCTGTAGTGCAGGCTGGCCTTGAACTCAGAGATCTATCTACCTCTGCCTCCCAAGTGCGGGGATTAAAGTTGTTTGCATGACCACTACCTGATTGTACCAGTACTCTTTTGTTTTTAATTAATTAATTTTTTTATTTTATGAGCATTGGTGTTTTGTCTGAATATATGTCTGTGTAAGGGTGTTGAATTTTCTGGAACTGGAGTTACAGACAGGTGAGTGCTGGGAACTGAACCCGGATCCTCTGGAAGAGTAGTCTGTGCTCTTAACTGTTGAGCCCTCTCCAGCCCCTGTACCAATACTCTTAATAGCTGAGCCTATAACATCATATATCCATGATTCTCTTCATATGAGATAAACAAGACTGATGATCCAAAGGTAGCAAATTATTGGTTATCAGAGGCTGAGGGCAAGGCACAATGGGTATGTTCAGCTTTATTTTGTTGATTTGGGCTTATCTTGTTTAGGTTTGTTTTAATAAAAAAAAAAAAAAAAAGAAAAGAAAGAAAAAGAAAAAAAAAAAAAAAAGCTAGATGTGGTGGAACATTCCTTTAATCTCAGCACTCAGGAAGCAGGGGCAGGCAGATTCCAGGCAGATTCCAGCATTCAAGGCCAGCCTGATCTACAAAGGAAGTTCCTGGAAAGCCAGGGCTACACAGAGAAATCCAATCTTTAAAAAAAAAAGAAATTGTGTCTATGTGTGTATGGGTTGTGGACATTGCAGGTTCCCATGGAGACTACAAGACAGTTTCAGATCCTGCCACTTGACATGGATGCTGCCACCTGAACTCGGGCCCTCTGCATCTCTCTGGTCATAGTTTGTTTTTGTTTTTTTTTGAGACAGGTTCTCACTCTGTAACCAAAAGTAGCCTCAAACTCATGGAAATCTGCTTGCCTCAGCCTCCTGAGAGCTGGAACTACCACGCCAGGCTTGGATTTGTTGTTTTTTGGGACAGGTTCTTAGTACGTAGCCCTATTTGGAATTGGCTATGTAGATCAACTGGGCTGGCCTTGAATTTACAGGTCTGCCTGACTCTGCTTGATGAGTGCTGGGATTAAAGGCGTGCATAATCATGTCTGGCATCAGGCTTTGGATAGGGTTTCCCTCTGTAATTCAGGCTGAAACCCTTCTGGGTCAGCTTGAGAATTCAAGGGTGGGCCACTGCACCTAAGTGGGAGTCACCTTAATGAGAATGAAGGGTTTAAGGATGAGAATGTCTTGGAACTGGATAAAGCTGATGGATGTGCAACACTGTGATCATGCCCAATGCCACTGCCCAGTTTAAAACAGTTAATAGGCCAAAAAGTGGTACTGTGAGGTTTTAACTCAGAGTGCAGGGAGTAAGGAACTGTACTAAATACACACTCTGTCCTCCAGCTGCAATCCCAAATCTGTGAGCCACCTTTCAGTGGTGCCAAATGGCTTAATAAGAAACTGATTTGGTGGATTTTCTTTCTTTCTTTTTTTTGTTTTTTTGAGACGGGTTTTTCTGTGTAGTTTTGGTGCCTGTCCTGGATCTCACTCTGTAGACCAGGCTGGCCTCGAACTCACAGAGATATGCCTGGCTCTGCCTCCCTAGTGCTGGGATTAAAGGCGTGCGCCACCACTGCCCAGCTGAGGGTGAATTTTCTTTACTGTATGTACTCAATGTGGTATTGAATTTTTTTCCCCCAAGTGCTGGCATTAGGCATGCTCAAACTTGGCTAACAAGCAGTGTTGTGATAGGAAGTATTTGTAAGTCTGAGTGCTGAAAAGGACAATCAGACCGCAACCCACAGATCCAGGGAGGCTACCTAGCAGGGAGGACCCTAGGATGACTGTGGCTTATAATAAATTTCGGTTTTGCCCAATCACTGGGCATGCTGTAGTGAAACATTTTGCTATTAGAATAAGAATTTGTACTGTATCAAGCTGATGAAAAGATATACTGGCTGTACTTTCAGGAGGGGAGGCTAAAATCTTTTTAGATTATGGATTAGCCTATAGAAAAATGTCTGCCGTAAATCAAACAGTGAAGGGGAAGATGAATAGGAATCTCACTTACACAACGTAAGTAAACCATAGCTCTCTGAACAGATGAAGATAGGTCTCCTCTGTATCCCAGAATCTGATCAATAATTCAGCTATTATTTGGCTTAAAAGGGCTTATTGGGAAATGTTATCATTTTTACTATTTTCTACAGAGAAAATATTTTCCAGTTTCAAATAACACTGGACTTTTGAATTATAACCTTTTTTTAAAAAAAGATTTATTTATTTATCATATATACAGCTACAGTGTTCTGTCCGCCTGGGTGCGAGCAGGACAGAAGAGGGCACCATGTGGTTGCTGGGAATTGAACTCAGGACCTCTGGAAGAGCAGCCAGTGCCCTTAACCTTTGAGCCATCTCTCCAGCCCCTATAACCTGTTTTTATGTTTAAGTTATCTGTGTATTATTTCACCTGCAGTTGTACATAAAATGTTTTTACATTAAAAAAAGGACAAATAGTATAGAATTGTATTACAAGAAATATATAGAATATACAAATTCATAGAGACAGAAAGATTAGACGTTATCTCAAGCTGGAGAAGAAAGGAATATAGAGCAATGATTTCCTAAGTACAGAGTTTCTGTTTTGTGTGATGGTAAAGCCCCACAAACGGACAGTAGTATCAGGACATATCATGAATGTAATTAATGAATACCATAGTTATTGATTGAATGAATACTGCGAATATAATCAATGAATACCACAAATGTAATTAATATCATGAGTGTAATTAATATCTTGAATGTAATTCATGCCACTGAATTGTAAACTTAAAAATGGTTACAATTGCAAATATTATGTTCATTAAAAAAATAAGGTGGAATGTAATCACCATACATTATATATGTGTATGAAACTGAAGACAGCAATGTTCTAAAATAGAAAGTGGTGATGGTGTCCTGGGCCTATAAGGATGCTGGACTATCAAATCGTGCAAACAGGCAAATTGTATACTATGTGAATTACTTGTCAATAAAGATTTTATAAAACATAAAAAAAAAACCAAAAACAACAACAACAAAAAGCTCAGTGGTAGAGCACTTGCCTAGCAAGCGCAAGGCCCTGGGTTCGGTCCTCAGCTCTGGAAAAAAAAAAAAAAAAAAAAGTCTGAGTGGCTGAAAAACCAATAACCCTTGTAGGTGAAGTGCTGAACAATCTGTCTGTCCTGTCTGTCTGTCTTCCTACTTTCCTACCTACCTACCCACCCGTCTATTTTCAAACAGGGTTTCTCTGTACTCTGGCCGTCTTACTCACTTTGTAGACCAGATTGGACTTGAACTCACAGAGAACCGCCTGCCTCTGCCTCCATAGTGTTGGGATTAAAGGCCTGTGCCATCGTCTGGGCACAGTCCTTTTAAAATTTAAGATAGGATATTGCTAAATTGACCAGACATCACCCTCTCTCTGAAGTAGCTAGGATTACAGGTCAAACTTTAAAACTTGTATTTATAATTGGGTAAGGTAGCCCACGTCTTTAATCCCGTGCTGGGGAGGCAGAGGCAGAGGCAGGCAGATCTCTTTGAATTCAAGGCCAGCTGGAGTTACAGTGAGACCCAAAACAAAATAAAACTCATTTTTAAGTAACAAAGCCCTGTGTACACGTTTATGGTTATTGATGTCCTTAAGACTCATGAGTTCACATACAACAAATCACTACGTTTCTCAACTTTTGTTGCCGATAGGAGTAATACTAACTCATCACCCTTAATGAGACAGCCTAGTTTATCCTGTCAACCCCATGAGAAGATACCCAATATACTTTTAATAATTTATTTTTATGAGTAGAGAGGTTATTGTTTACCTGCATGTATGCCTATGCGAGGATGTTGGATTCCCTAGAACTGGAGTTAGACAGTTGTGAGCTGCCATGTGGGTGCTGGGAATTGAACCCAGGTCCTCTGGAAAAACAGCCAGTATTGCTAAGCCATTGCTCCAGCCCTAATGGCCAATATTCTTAACTGCTGAGCCACCTCTCTAGCCCCCTAATTTTAGTTTTTTGAGATGGGGGGCAGTTATCTGTGTAGACTTGGCCATCCTGGAAATCACTTTGTAGACCAGGCTGACCTCCAACTCATAGATTATCTGTTTGCCTCTGCCTCCCAAGTGCTGGGATTAAAGGTGTGCTGTGCCCCTCACCCCCCATTTTTCAACCCAAATAATTATTCCTCATCTTGGAGAATGAGTTTACTTATCTCCATGCACAAGAATAAAACAATCCATGTAGTCTAACACCGAGTTTGGGAATATACACACACAGAAAATTAGATGTTTCTCAATGGCACGCTTACTTAAATTCTTAGTCTCACAGTCAGAAAGTTCACCTTTAGAAATGCTCTAACATGAAAGCTCACAACCATCTGTGGTTCCAGTTTCAGGGGACCCAGTACTCTCTTCTGGCCTCCTCAGGCATCAGGCTTGCAAGTGGTCCATGGACATAAATGCAGACAAAACTCGTGTAAACAGAAAATAAAAGTAAATAAGAACAACTTTTCTACATATAAAAAAAAATTCTTAAGTCTCAAGCCAGGAGGTGATGGAGGCAGAGGCAGGTGGACCTCTTGATTTGAGGCCAGCCTGGTTTACAGAGCTCAATTGTCAACTTTTTTTTTTTTTTTTTTTGGTAATCCCAATACTCTAGAGGCTGAGGCAGGAGAGCTGCATAGGGAGACTATCAAAACAAAGCTGGAGAGATGGCTCATCAGGTGAGGGTGCGGCTGCCAAACAAACCCGATGACCTGAACTGGATCCCTGGGATCCACCACACAGTGGAAGGGAGGTCTCCCACAAGTTGTCCTCTGAACTCCATATACACACCATGGCACACTCATGTGCACATACTAAATAAGTAAACGTAAAAAGAAAAAAAAAAAATGATGCTTGCCAGGAGGCCCTAGGTTCCATTCACAGAACACACACACACTCTTCAGACCACATCTACCCAGCAGCAATGATGAACAGCAATGTTTCAGTGGTATCACTTTATTGCTTATTAAGTTTTGACATTGATATTCCCATTAAAGTTCATCTCATATCCCAGTAATGCTCCTTGACAGAAGTGCTGATGGAATTGCTGCAGTATTTTATTGCCTCTTTTGTAATTAATAATTCCCCCCTGGCTGTTTCCAAGATGTGAGCTGTGTATAGTCAAGGATGAACACAGTATTGTTATTTCAAAAGGGAAAACAAAAATCATCATTCTGATTCTATAAAACCTGGTACATGCTACCTTAAAGACATGCTAATGCTTCCTTTCTCAGATTCAGAACTGCCAAAGAAATACTATTTGCTTAAATTGAAAATATATTCACTAATTGTATTAGCTTTTTACAGATAGATCCCATCTATGGAAATTAATATTTGTTTTCCATCAATGAAATAATTTCATGTGTTTACTTTTTGGTGGGAATAACGGAGTTAAGAAACACAAAAATGCTGCAATGGAGAGGTGGAACACAAAGAGGCAAGACATGAAACTGACTAGCAAGCACTGAACAGCGAGAACCAATACCCTTGGCAGTGTCCTCCTAGAGGCTCAGGTGTGGAAGCTTCCTAGGGAACAGCTCGAGGGACTTACTCAGACCGCACGCACAGGCCAAGGTTATCGCTGTGACATGGCAGATACCAATGCTAACAGGATGCTGCTGTCTCTGGTGAGGAACACAGAATTACAGTGGATTATAAAAAAACACCCAAAGCCCAGCTGAGCACGGCTGTATACACATGGTCCCAGTTCTCCAGAGTCTGAGACAGGAGGATTGAGTTTGAAGGCCAGTGTGGGCCAAGCAATATGCTATCTCAATGCCAAAGCTAAAAAAAGACCCAAATAAAATTTTTTTTGTCTGATCTTAGGCAGGACATCTTAGGAGGACGACAGATGGGGATGGGGGTACAATCTTACTCTCACCCACATGGATGGTTGAACTGTATGTCCCACACTGCATGCCATGAGGGTGAATAAGGGAATCCTCTTAAATAATTAAAAAACTTGAGCAAGTTATAGTCCTATCAAGCTGCTTCCCAAGCAAAAACCAACCAACCAAGCAATAGAAAACAAAACCCCACATTCTGTCAGTTGCCATATTTACCAAGTGTTAGGAAGATCTACTTTTATTATTCTAACTGCAGCGCACAGAGAGCCATCAAAGGCCACTTGGGAAAATGGTTTACCTCGTTGTATTCTAACAGAGGTGGGAAGCCATCCACTGTATAGCATCAGCCCTTGAGGTACATTGGGAAGGAAATGGCTGAGTCTTTCCACCAAATAACACACACCTGTTATAGTACTGCTTATAAAACAAAGAGATAACACATCCCTTGAAACAGGGAAGAAAAGGTCATTCTGTGGGAGTATCTTTAGAATCCGCATCAATTTGTCCCACTTCATCGTCCAGGATTCCTGGGATAGCTGTAACAGGTATGGCGCTCTCTGCTGCTGCCATGACCGCTTCATTTCCGGCCTGAGCGGCCTCACTTCGGGCCTTGTCTTCGCTGTTCCCGTTTCCAGAAGTTTCGCAGGTCTGCTCTTGCAGCAGCTTTTCAGTGTGCGGCGGGTCACTGCCGCTCTCCGCTGTGTCCACAGAGCCCTCTACTTCAGCCGGGACTTCATCACGCTCTGCAGCTGGCTCGCCTTCCCCCTCCACAGCCCTCACCGCTGCTGTAATCACCTCTGCTAAGACTTCTGCAGCGACCTCCTCTGGTGTCTCCTCCTTCTCCTCTCCTCCTACATTCTCATCTCCTTCTGTCTCAAGATCAACTGTTTCATTGGCAAAAGGATCCTCACCCTGGACAAAGAGGAAACACAAGTCAGTGCCAGAGCCAGACAGAGGCCCAGTTTCTGAGGAGCTCCTGTTTTTAGGAATGGAGTCTGCAAAGCAGCATAGGACAGTAGTAGACTGCAGCTTTCAGTTCTCAAAGCTTACAAATTCAGTTTGATTATCGTTATTTATGAGAATTTCACACGTATAGAAGTACGCCATTTTCCCTCTCCTTGCTCCAACTCTTCCCACCTTCCATCCACCTTTCCTCAAATTCATGGCCCCTTATTTGTTAATTACCATGCACATTTTGGGAGGGGAATGTCGGAAATTAAATCCAAGTTATCACACATGCTAAATAAACACTCCACCACTAGCGCCACCCAGAGACTCTATTTGCACTGTTTTCAGCCTGGTTGTTACTATGGCCCTCGCTGGCAGTAATCCTTGGGCATCTGGCTCCCAAGTGCTAGCGTTACAGGTGTGTGCCACCATACAACCTTCTTTAATACTTTTCATTTCATTGATAGTTTATTTCATTGTTTTGTTGTGAGACCAGGTCTTCCTATTTTCCCATGGTGATGTTTTCTGGGCTGAACAGATTCTCCCGCGGCTCCAGGGTAGCTGGGACTAACAGGCACATGCCACTGCACTCAGCTTGGATGCTTTCTACAAAGCACAGCACCAACATTTGCTCAGTACTTTACAGCTAGACAAACAGGGCTTTTTGTGGTGCGTCTGAGTAGCATGGTACAGTGATCTACTAAACAGCACCATAACCCAAAGTCACAGACTGGCAAGAACCAAGTCTCTAGAAACTCCCATTGCCATAGATCCAGCCCTCATGTGTTTCAATGCCTTCAGTTATTCCAAAATCCAGAAATGCTAGCTGGGTATGGTGACACATGCCTTTAATCCCAGCACTTGGGGAGCAGAGGCAGGTGGATCTCTGTGAATTCAAGGCCAGCCTGGTCTACAGAGCTAGTTCCAGAACAGCCAGGGCTGTTACACAAAGAAACCCTGTCTTTAACAAGTAAAATTAAACAAATAAACAAAAATTCAGAAATGCTCAACACTTTAGTATTCTGTCTACATTCCATACAAATCTTCCATTCCCCAAGGCTTTTCTGGCTCACTAGATTCACAAATACAAACCTTGAGGTATTTTTCCAGCATCTTCACTATATGTTTGTTGTTTAAAACACTCTTAGCCACATGGAGACTTGTTTTCTTGAACTGCTCAGCAGCCAACTGTAAAAGGCAACCAAAAATGTAAAGTGAATAAAAAACTTCTTAAAAAGAAAAAAGGCAACCAAAAGTAGGCTTTTTAAAATAGCCAGCCAGACAACTAGGCAGGGTGTGTGATGGTTAGTTTAACTGTCAACTTGACACAACCCAATCGCCTGGAAGAGTCTCAATGCTCTACTGTCTAGATCAGGCTGGCTGAAGTCAGGGAGTGGCACCAGCCTCTGGACTATGTAAGAGGAGAGAGAAGTATGCTAAGCACTAAGCATGCATGCATGCATTCTCTCTGATCTGGACTATAATGCCACAGTTGATGCAGGTTCCACCTTGACTTCCTTGAAATGATATAACCTGGAATTATAAATCAAAGGGTTTACACCAAGTTGCTTTTGGTCAGTGTAGCTGAAGTTTTCCTGTGTTCCACAGCTCGGTCCCAAATAAATACAGAGGCTTATTATTAATTATAAACTGTTTGGTCTAAGGCTCAGGCTTATTGCTATTTAGCTCTGATACCTTAAATTAACCCATTTCTATTAATCTATATTTTGTCACGTAGCCATGGTGTTACTGGTCTGCTGGCATCTTGTTCCTTGGGCAGCTGTATGGCGTCTCCCTGACTCTGCCCTTCTTCTCCCTGTATCCTCCCTGAATTTACCACTTGGCTCTTATCATGCCTTACCATAGGCCAAAGCAGATTTATTAACCAATGGGAGCAACATATATTCACAGCATACAGAAAGCTCGCCCCACAGCATTTACCCCTTTCTGTCTAGTCAAAAATGAAGGTTTTCATTTTAACATTGTATCCCCTCCCCTAGATCCACACCCCTTCTGTTTTCCCTCAGAGAAGAGCAGGCCTCCCAGGGATTATCAATCAAACAGGGCATAATATGTTCCATTAAGACCAAGCACATACCATCACATCATGGCTGGCCAAGGTAACTCAGTAGAAGGAAGTAGGAAAAAAACGTCAGCTGCCCCTCCTCCCATTGTCAGGAATACCACAAGAACGCCAAGGTACTTAGCCGTAACATACATGCAGAGGACCTAGGTTCAGATACAAGGCTCCCTGATCTCTGTGAGCTCCCATGAGTCCTGGTCAACTGATTCTGTGGGCAGTGGTGATTCTCATGGTGCCCATGGTTAGGGTATTTTATCAGTGAGAAATGAAACTAGGACTCTGCCAAGCTGTCATGACATGTAACTGCCATCTTTCTTCATTTTGGAGAAAAATCTCAACATGTTTTTGAAAGAAAGTACCAGAGAGCCCCTGAAATAAAAGCAGAGCAACTAAGTGGAAAAGTTGTAAGACAAAAACCGGTGTGACCCTGAAGACCATGCAGAGGTAAGGCTAAAGAGTGAGCACTTAGGCATGGTGGTGCTCACCTTTAACTTTCCTGAGTTCAAGGACAGTCTGGACACATACCAAGTTCCAGGACAGCCAAGGCTACTTAGTGAGACCCTGTCTCAAAAAACCACGAAAAGGTAAGTTGTGTGGACTAAATAGAAGAAAAGGGCAAATCTTTTTTCTTTCTTTTTTTTGGGGGGTGGGTGGGGTGAGGTAGGGGGAATGTTATATTGTCCTCATAGTAAATCCCAGCAGCACTAGTCAAAACTTGACTGTGCCAAGCATGGTGATGTACACCTTTGAGCCCAGCCTCCACAAAGTGAGATCTCAAAAAACAGTTCATGGACCACTTGACTGCTTTGTTTTTTTGTTTTTGTGTGTCCTCCCCACCCCCAGACAGGGTTTCTCTGTGTAATTCTGGTGCCTGTCCTGGATGTTGTTCTGTAGACCAGGCTGGCTTCGAACTTACAGAGATCCACCTGGCTCTGCCTCCTGAGTGCTGGGATTAAAAGTGTGCACCACCACTGCCGCCCGGCTACTTGACTGCTTTGGCTTATCACTTCATGTAGACTGCTCTTCTGCTGATCTCTAAAAGTCCTAAGAGGAACTGGAGAGATGTCTCAGTGGTTAAGAACACTTGTTGCACTTGTAGGGGACCCAGAGTTGGTTCCTAGCACCACACGCAGCTTACAAGTGGAGCCTCTACAGTTCCAGGGGATCTGGATCTTTTTGGACATCCACAAGACCAGATATTCATATGATGCATCAGGTACACAAACAGGTAAAACAAGTGTACACAGAAAATAAAAAAATAAATCATCGGGCAGTAGTGGTGCATGCCTTTAATCTTAGCATTTGAGAGACAGAGGCAAGCCTGATCGACAAAGAGAGTTCTACGATAGTAAGAGCTGTTACACCGAGAAACCCTGTCTTGAAAAACCAAACCAAAGCAAACCAAAACCACCCCCAAGCACTAAGAGATGGGTAGTCGGTCACTGGTACTCTATCTTGATTGAGATGCTAACCCAGTGGCCAGCAATGTAGCCATATCCACTGTCAACTGTAGTTGCTCCCACATATCTACAGCAGTTACCACACAGCACAGATCAGATGCTCTGTACTGGAAGAGCCATCCTAACTGCAGGGAACTGACTTTGTGGTCCCTTCAGATAACAAACTTCAAGGATATCCAAATGTCCTATACAATGGCCCAGATGTTTGCATAGAATCTATGCATATCCTCCCTGTATTTTTTTTTTTGGTTTTTCGAGACAGGGTTTCTCTGTGTAGCTTTGCGCCTTTCCTGGAACTCACTTGGTAGCCCAGGCTGGCCTCGAACTCACAGAGATCCGCCTGGCTCTGCCTCCCGAGTGCTGGGATTAAAGGTGTGCACCACCACCGCCCGGCTCCTCCCTGTATTTTTGATGACTTATAAGCCTAACATAACTAAGGCTGTGCAAACAGCTCTAAGGTATTGGCTGGGGAACACTGAAGTATTGCAGTGTGTCCAGTACAGCTGCAATTCCTCTA
Source organism: Peromyscus eremicus (assembly GCF_949786415.1). Lineage (NCBI taxonomy): Eukaryota > Metazoa > Chordata > Mammalia > Rodentia > Cricetidae > Peromyscus > Peromyscus eremicus. The sequence continues at coordinate 4,204,657 of NW_026734286.1, read as the reverse complement.
CCAAATGTTTTCAATCCTCTGTTGGGTCAATCTATGATCGATGAAGGCAAACTGTATTTATGATAAAACATTTTATGAAAGAAACAACAGCAACAACAAAACCTTGCTAACCCCTTGGTTAAGCCCATAGCATCAGCTTCATCATCAAGGAAAAACCAAACCAGCAGCACTAAAACCCAGGTTGGTCCCCCAGGCCACTGAGCTCTGAATCGCCCTTGGCCTCACCTTACAGAAACCCAGTTTCAATTCAGAATGTCAGCTACTATATACAACCAATCCATGCACCAAATTTCTGTGCCCACCCCACCAAGAGACAGAGCCAGGTATGTGTGGAGGCATATACCATTAATCCCTGGGAGGCAGAGGCAGGTGGATCTTTAAGCTCCAGGTCAGCTGGGGCTACACAGTGAACCTGTCTGCAATGAGAGAGAGAGAGAGAGAGAGAGAGAGAGAGAGAGAGAGAGAGAGAGAGAGAGAGAACGAACACAAGAGAATGAAAGCTTGCCTCTCAAATTAGTCTCCAAGTAGGTGGGAATAACAGGTTCATTCCACCAAATCCAACCTGCATTTTAATAGAATCGGGGTGATGGTTATCAGGCTCACTGCAAAACCTGCTAGTGATATGAGCATTCCTGGTACAACATCAAGGGTCTAATCTCACCCAACTGGCAGCAGAGGAATGGTCACTCCAGGAGCCAGCCCGCATCAAAGGAAGGCTTACCCTTCGGTTATGGTTATGGTCCACAGAGTGCAGATGCCGCTGGAGGAGCTGGTGCTGTGCAGGAATTAGCATGTCACAGGCCAGGCAGTGTGCGGCTTCAATCTTCTTAAAGAAATGCTCCTGGCCAATTCCTGGAATGGAACCCAAACAAGCAGTTCTCTTCCTCCTTTCCAGCACACAGTATCTCCCTGGGCCACCCTCTAAGGACATCATTAGGACAGGGTAAGAGGGTAGAGCTCATTCTACTATATGCTCCTGTAGGAGACCTGTCCCCATTGTGCGGTGCTGTGTCTACATCTCATCTTTCCAGCTGTGTCTATACCAAGAAGAGGACCATCAGGTTGTTTCACATCACTCTGATGAGCTGTTATGTGTGTTTCACTGCACCTAGGGCTTCTCTCCACTAAGTGCTTTCCTCACAGGACTCGGCTTCACATTCTTGGCAGTCCTGGGGTAGCACTGCATTGTTTTTTGTTTTTTAATTTTTAAAAAAGACTTGGCCGGGCGGTGGTGGCGCACGCCTTTAATCCCAGCACTTGGGAGGCAGAGCCAGGCGGATCTCTGTGAGTTCGAGGCCAGCCTGGGCTACCAAGTGAGTTCCAGGAAAGGCGCAAAGCTACACAGGGAAACCCTGTCTCGAAAAACCAAAAACCAAAAAAAAACCAAAAAAAAACCAAAAAAAAAAAAAACAAAAAAAAAAAAAAAAAGACTTGCATTTCACTTGCACATATGTCTTTTCACCACATGTGTGCCTGGTACCCAAGGAGGCCAGAAGAGGACATTGGATCTCTTAGAACTGGAGTTACAGATAGTTGTAAACTGCCATGCTGGTGCTGGGCATCAAATCCAGGACCTTTGGGATTATTTATTTATTTATTTAATATGGTAGGGATTCTGTACCATCTTTTTTCCTTCTTCTTCAATCTATTTATTTTATGTGTACAGGTATTCTATCTATACCTATGCCTATGTGCACAGAAGCCAAAAGAGGGCATTAGATCCGGGGACTGGAGCCACACATGGTTGTGAGCTGTGGTAACTGGAATCAAACCTGAGTCCTCCAAAAAGAGCAGCCAGCCCACACTGAGTCCAGAATAACCTGGACACTGGATCACAACTGACCTTTGAATGGATCTGGTTTAGGTTTAGGGCTTTCCTTTTCCAACAATTCCTGACGCCGCTTCTCAATTTTCTTATTCCTGTTTATGATGTACTCCTGGAAGGATGGAGAGATGCCACCAAACGAAATGAGAACACACTATGCTGGGCATTTCTCAACTACACAAAGGCCGAGAAGATGCTAATGTGGCAGCTTCATGGGCAAAATCTGTTGTGGTTAGAACTTATTATCACTCTGTGACACAGGTACAGACACAATAATTTCAATTTGGGAAAAGAAATTGAATCATGTTTGGGTCTCTCATTCCCCTTAACCCTCTGAAGGCTCCTAACACTTGCAGGGCTTTCCACAAACACACTGCAGCATCCTTTACCTGGAGGAACTCCACTGTCTTGTCGGGCAGTTTGGTACTTATAAACCGCAAAGTCTCTTTGTGAAATTTGCTTTGTAGATGCTTTTGAATTTCTTCATCTTCAAAGCTACGAAACTTGCATACAGAACAGGCAAACTGAATCCTAGAGAGGGAACAAGGGATCACCAGCTCATCTCTGGGTACAGAAATGCAAAAGGAAACAGGGTTCTTTTTGTCCTTAACGGAGTCAAGGAGAGCGTCTCCCAGTCTCAGCCTCTCAGGTGTTGAGCCACTAAGCCCAGCTAGGAAACAGAATTTACTAAACGTCCTTGTCTGAAGAGTGAGATAGAGACTCATAAACATTTCCTGAAAACTATTCTATTAGTAGCATACCAACTGTTCTGGGCCAAAAAGAATTCTCTAAAGTGATGAATGAAAAGGAGACATTCATAGGCTCTTTGAGCAGAGCTGATGATTAAAGAATTGTACGGGCTGACATTTTCTGTTGCAATTCTATTCTCCTCTCTGACAATTTTTTTTTTCCTCTCCTTTCCCCAAGACAAGGTTTCCTGGGGCTGGAGCGATGGCTCAGCGGTTAAGAGCACTGGTTGCTCTTCCAGAGGACCTGAGTTCAATTCCCAGCAACCACACGGTGGCTCACAACTATCTGTAATGAGATCTGGTGCTCTCTTCTGGCCTGCAGGCATACATGCAGATAGAATGCTGTATACAGAATAAATAAATAAATCTTTAAAAAAAGATAAGGTTTCCCTCTGTGTAGCCTTGGCTGGCCTTCCCTGCCTCTGCTTCCCAAATGCTGGGATTAAAGGCCTGCACCACCATGCCCAGATCTCTCTGACAATCTTAAATTCCTTTGAAATCCTAGGTCATTAGTGCTGAGACTGAAGATTAAAAATAGAACAAAAGGAAACAAAAAAAACAACCGACTAACCAAAAAAGGCACAGGGCCACAGATGGAATTCAGTTATTATAGCATTTACTTGGCATACATTGGGTTACATCCCCAACATCACAAAAATAAGTGTCACCTCACCTCTCACTGGCATGACAACAGACCCAAACCCTTTCATCATTTTGAAATAAGGGGTGTGTACGTCTGCCTGCTTATGTGTGTGGGTATACACACCTATCAGGAGGCTAGAGGTCAGATGTCCTGTTCTATCCTTCTCCACCTTATTCCTTTGAGACAGGGTCTCTCACTGAACCTGGAGCTAGGCTATCAGCCAGCAAACCCCTGTGATCCTTCTGTCTCATCCCCCGGTGCTGAGGTTACAGATATATACGGCTATGTTGGGTTTTTCCTGTGTAGGTGCTGGGGATCTGAATTTAGGTCCTCACGCTTACACGCTCATCTACAGAACCAATGCTCACCCCAGACCAAAATGGCTTCTTTAAAATCTTCATTTGTTGGGGAGTGGGGCAAGTGTTTGTGCAGAGGTCAGAGGACAATCTGTGAGAGCTGGTTCTCTCCTACCATGTGGATCCCAGCAATCAAACTCAGGCCAACAGGTGTGCAACAACTGTCTTTACCCACTGAGTCCTCGCACCAGCCCAAATCAAGAGTCGATGAGCTTCTAGGAAAAGGTAACTTTGTGTTTTGTTCTTGGATTCCTAGCTTCTACTGTTAAGTCTTTTGCTAAGGATTTCTCTGCAGAGGAAAATTATGGTAGTACCTGAGCTTTAAGACCAGGGGTTATAATCTGGAGAAATTGCTCAATGAGTAAAGGCACTTGACACCAAGTTTAAAAACTTGCGTGGATCTGTAGGAAAGCACATGATGGAAAAAGAACCAACTCCTACAAAGTGTCCTTTGATCTTCGTAAGCATGCTGTGGCAAACACACACACACACACACACACACACACACACACACACACACAAAACCACCTCAGCATAAACATGCCCTATTCCACAATAAATAAAAAAACTAAGAAGTTTATTTGGTCTGGAGAGATGGCTTTGCAGGTAAGAGCATCTGTTATGTAAAGACACCGATACAGCCACCAGTGACTGACGTCTAGCCAGCAGCTGCTTAACCAGTGAATCAGGAGGGACAGACCTATGGTGTATTAGAGCAGCACCCTGTGGGCCTGGCATTTTTACCTTTCTTCTATTTTGAGAAAAAATTTGACCAGCAGAATCACACACACAAGTAAGCAGACAGGATTGGGCACCCCTTTAGCCTGCTGAGGAGGCAAGAGATCCCCTGATGGGCATGTTTGACCTCCACAGTTCTAGCATCAGGGCCCTAATTCCAAAGGTGAGGAAAGACAGTGGTCTCAGAGGTGGATTCTCCAAGCAAAGTTAACTACACCCATCTTTCACACACTTCTCTAAGCTGTACCTCTTGGTAACTGGCTAAGATTTCTTGATAGTTGGAGTTACATCAAACTAAACTCCTGTGCATAACAGAAGGACAGGTGAGCTTGGAGGGGTCGCCAGTGCCCAGATTCGACTACCTTCAGTGGGGGATCTTTACCTAGCCTGTCAACCTGCCTCAGTGGTCCCTTACCTGTCAGCTGCTCGGTCCCGCATCCTGTCTCTCCTCCTTTGCTTCTCCCGTCTCTTCTTCACATCCTCGTCCTCATCCTCCTTTTCTCCTGTAACGGAAAAGTCCCCTCGAGACACTGAGGAGCCTGCAGGCAAGGTCAGCTCCAGGGCCAAGTTGGATGCTGCAGCTTGGCAGCCACACCTTGTGCCCCCCATCTTCCATTTCTTTTGTGGCAGAGCCAGGATACCCCAAGGCACTGAGGAGCTATTAGAGGCTCCTGATGTACCAGGACCTTTGATGAGAACCCAGAGGAGTTGCCTCACTCCTCCCATGGCCTGATGGGCAGAGGCCCATCCCACTCATGGCCACCTACTCTGTTCTGTCCCAGCCTACTGGTCCAATATAGCACTCTGTTGTTGGGTCTTCTCCCACGTCACTCAAAGAGCAGCAAATATCCCCACAGAGGCAGCCGTTGGAAGGCCTCAGGAAATAAAGCAAGCTGCACTGCCGCCCTCCATCCCACCTTTAGGTGGGCTGTGGTGACCGTCCAGTTGGCCTCACCTGAACTAAGGACTCAGCAGGTCTGACAGTCCTCGCTGGCCCGAAATCTATCTTCCACTCACAAAACAAAGAACCTTGGACTTTCCCAAGGCTGAGTGGGAAACAATCCTAGAAACAAAAATGGGAAGAGACCAATTGGTCCTCCCATCCATTCCCTGTGGCCAGCATCTCAGCATGAGACCACGTCAGATCCCCAGGCTCAGGGCCAGGGCTGGATGCTGAAAAAAGGTTGGATAAGCATCTGAACTGTAACCCCTACCCCTGATGCCAGTCCCGAGACTGTCCCACGAAGATGGCGACCGGCGTGCGCTGCTCAGAAGCCTCTCAAAAGGACGTGTGGGACTTTTGGCAAGAGGTCACTGCCTGAAACTATGACTGCTGTTTAATAGCAAAGTCATCCCGGTTGGGTAGCAGGACCTGTGCGCAACAAACATGTCACCTTTGCTTTAGCATTTACCCGGCCGCACGAGCTGCTGAATGCTGGGGGGAGGGGGGGACATCTGAGGGTTAGCTAACCTGAGAACCTTAAAGGAGCCAAGGGTCTTCACATCCTGGGGGGTGAGGGTTAGCCTGTGGTCCTTGAGGGGAACAGACTAGGACAGGCCCACCAAACAGGGAGGAAGACCAAGCGGCTGCAGGGTGAACCTAAGAACTCGCAGCACTGGCTGCTCCTCCAACTCACCCTAGTGAACAACCTTGTTGGGCTCTTGGTCCCCTGGCCTAGCACTGACAAGACCTGTTCAGTGGTAACTGCTTTTGAAATCTGGGCCTAAGAGCACCTTATAGGCCAATCACAGCAGGTATATGCTCTCTGTCCACACGTACTGAAGTTGCCAGTATTTCTGACAGAGGCCAGGGCACAGTCTGAGGCTCACAACTGAGAAGAACAAAAAAAACAAAATAAAACAAACAAAAACCCAAAAACCTAGATGGTGGCAATACTGAAGATGGGCTAGAATATGAGAAGAAGACGGGAATAAAAAAGGAGCCTCTTTCTCTTCAGATTTTGGAAACACACTTTCCTACCACGGGTATCACAGATACCCAGAGATGGGCTCCCCAACTCCTACTACCTGTATCTGTATCCACTGAGGCAAATGAACTCCTTTCAAGCAAATCTTGCCCCAAACATTGGAGCCAAGTTTTGGGGGTGGTTCCCACAGTGTAGGCCCACTGCACACCTGCGGCTCCTTGGCCATGAGCCATCCAGCTTGGCAAGGAGTGTGGGTCAGACAGAGGAAGGCTGCAATGGCTACTGGGTGATGCCTACCTCTCTGCTTCCTGGAGTCAGAGAATTCATCCTCCTGAAAAAAGATACATGCAATGTCAGGCAGTGAGGTGGAAGTTCCAGAATTCTCTACAACCAGCCCAGGTTCCTCATACCTAGTGTGTGGTTTCACCATAGACCTTGGCCTACTATGGTGCTGGGAAATGAGGCAGTGTAAGGGAAACCTCAGAGCCATAGCACAGAGCCCAAGTGTCCTGTCATGATTCACTACCATTAAAAGGCTACAAAGGTAACTTCTGTCTACAGTCACCAACTTGGTTTTCTCCAAAGTGACAGAACCTACCTTGGGGAGTGGGGGTGGGGTAGGGTGGTGGCAGCGGCAAATCCCATACTGTTCTGTACCACAGAACAAGAGTTCATCCATTGGTAAGAGAAGCAGCTCCAGTCTATAGTATTCAAATTCCAGCACTGATTGGAAACAGGCTTTCCCAAACTTCCAAGTGTGTGTTCTAACAACTTAGGATAAACACGGATCCTAGGGTTCTCTAAGGAGAGCCAGGTCTAAGAGAGCTGCAGAGGCCAGCGGCAGTGGCGCACGCCCTTAATCCCAGCACGCAGAGGCAGAGCTAGGCGGATCTCTGTGAGTTCGAGGCCAGCCTGCTCTACAGAGTGATAGCCAGGACAGGCACCAAAACTACACAGAGAAACCTTGTCTCAAAAAACCAAAACAGCTGCAGAGACTTCCTGCATCAAGAGCTAAGTCAACTGAATGGGGAACAAGCAAGATTCTTAGAAAAGCTTCAAAGTTGTTGGTAGTACCAGGTGGGGACTGGCAGAGCACTTGAAGGGCCCTGTTTACACCCTGGATTCTACCTCCTACCACCCAAAAGAGAAAAGCTATTGGAGACCCCGTTAGCCCACCCTCACCCCTTCTCTCCACCTGATCACCATAAGTACCTACAAGGAATGTTCTAACACCACACACAGGGAATAAGAAAAGTGCCCTCTTCAGAAATGCAGTGTGGCCGAGAACTGGCCTTTGCTGCCACCCCAGGACAACAGGCCACAGACAGGGTCAGCAGCACCCTACAGAGTCCCACAATTAGGAGGCTGATGGCTAGACTCAACCCTGTAAGGCAAGGGAAAGGGTTTGGGAGCTTTTGTGTGTGTGTGTGGGGGGGAGATGGGGGATGGGGGACGGGACACAACGACTGGGATGAGTGGAGGGAGGAGAAACTGTGGTCGGGATGTAACATACGAGAGAAGAATAAATGAGAGAGAGAGAGAGAGAGAGAGAGAGAGAGAGAGAGAGAGAGAGAGGGGGAGGGAGGGAGAGAGACACAGACAGACACAGTTTTTATAGACAGGATGCTTCCTGTACTTGTGTGGTTGAATCCACCAAGACAGCTATTTTCACCTCTGTGAGGAAGAAGATAAAGAACAGAAGAAACCCCAGAGACAAAGAATCTGTGCAGGTGAACTTACCCCCTTGAATTCTTCATCTCCTGACCGTAGGTCACCAGCTCCATCATCTGCCAGACACAGGAAACACAAGTGTTAGCTCCTAGATGGGTGGGCCCCAGAGCATGTTCGTGCTCCCAAGCTCACTGTCCACTGACAACAGGGTCTGAAGCTGCATCAGTCAAACAATGTCCTCAAGTCCTGAGCAGGCAACTGACTCATCTTACACCCACCTGGTGTAGTGGTCCCCAGAGCATACCGTTTTCAGATAAATCTCCTTCACTGTCAGCACGGGCCAGTTTGGCGTCAGGTTCTTCATACAATGGAAACTGCTTCCGCTTCCTGCCCATGTTGTCTGGTCCAAAGCGATCAAACCCCCTCCTTCTGGGCTACAGATATAAGCACATGCCATTTACCGCTAACCTGGGCCAGTAAGATGCCCCACAGATGAAGATCAGGGTTTGTAAGAACAGAGAACAAAGGCAGGGAAAAGTCCTCAAAAAGCAAGAAATACGACATTTGGAGTTCAATGCCAGTGTCATGCCTAAAGAAGCCAGACACATGAAGCCACATGTGTGATTCTACGGCTATGAAATATCCACACCAGGCCAACCCAGGGACAGAGAACAGATGGGCCGATGGGGTGATCTAAAAACGAGTGGAAAGGCACACTGGGGAGTAGTAGCATCTTACAAGTACAGGAAAGCACACAGCTTTTACCTCAATAAAGCTGCTGGGAAGAAAAAGCAAGAAGGCCTGACAGAACTTGGCAAACTTACCCAATCTCGTATCCGGGTCTGGGACCGGCCACATCCATAAGGCATGGTGCTACCAAAAGCGCCCACCCCCTGCATGCCCATCATGCTGTAGTCAGGGGCCATGGACTGGGAGAAGAGGGAAGGAGGTGGCCTATTGGTGGAGGGCCCACCTAGACCACGTCCACCCATGTAGTTCAGCTCATTCCAGGTAGTGGGTAGGGGCTCTGAGGAGGCTGAGGGTGGCATGAAGGGGTCACTACGTATGAAGGTGCTGGAGTTGCTCCGGTCCTGGAAGCGGCCCTGGCCCTGGCCCTGGCCCCGGCCCCTCATGAAGCCATCAAGGGAGCACCGTTCTGGTGTTGGGTCCCGACAGTCATTGAATGTCCCACCAAAGCTACCATTTCGGTCAGCCCCCAAGTCAAAGTCATAATCATAGCTGTAGCTAGGGCGATAGGGATTATGCTCCGGCAAACAGGGCCTGGAGTCATAGGGCTCATACGGCTGGAAGCGGAAGGAGCTGCAAAGAAAGTATACAACCCATTAGGAGCAGCAGGAAGATTTGCTAATTTACCCAGGCTACCCAATCATCAGCCCTCAGCTTAAGTTTACATTAAGCTGATCCCCTTCCATTCAGAACAAGAAACCAAACCAACCCAGAAGGCAAAACAGCCCAAGACCTTCAAACACTGCTAACAAGAAGGAGCATGAAGCCCTTGCCAGATGAAGATGGAGTATGGGATTGAGTCCTATTGCAGCACCCCTCTCCCGTCAGGGTCCAACAACTGTCTAACACACAGGAGCAGGGAAGAGGTCTTTCTAAGCATCGGTACCCACTCCCACCTCATGATGCCAGAAAGCGATTCCACCAGGGAGGTGCAAGGCGATAATCACCTGTCTCGGTCCTGCACGCCCTCCCCAGTGCTGCTGGTCCCACCCCTGCCTCCTTCCTTGGACAACATGTCCAAACGTTGGTTGATCTTGGCAATGAGCGAGTCAGAATTGTCAGTACACGGCTCTGGGGCAAAAGAGGCCATATGCATGGCAGGGCTCCCAGCTGCCAGGCCACTGTCACTGGCCTTGGCGGCCTCCCATGAGGCTGGGCCATAACTATAAGGTGCTCCTGCAGGGACACTGGTGTTCTGGGCACTGTAGTAGTTGTAGCTCTCATAACCTATCAGAAGAAAGAGGAACAACGTCAGACCTTAGTACACGAGGCCGCCCATGACATCACTGTGTGCAGGAGCACTCTGCCTGCCAGGAGGGGAAAAGTTCACCAACATCATACCACAACATACAAACGGTCAAGACTAGACAGGTGGCCACAGGTTGTGATAGCAGGCTTTCTTTAAAGACAGTAGGATTTGTTCCCTTATCAAAGCCAGAGGTGGCTAAGAGCCTTGGAATGCAATTCAGGGTACTGACAAAGACATTTGCATGCTGCTGTTTTTGCACTGCATCCACGATCCCTCTCCAACAGGTTCAGACTCCGCCTCAGCACAGCCTAGCCCTAGTACTCCTCAGCACCCAGTGTCCTAGCAACTCTTAGCCATCAACAGAGCTGTGTACACAGCCAGGACGGGGAATGGGAACCTGTAGCTGAGCCCCTCTGGGTGGCTGCTCAGTTTCCCTTCAGCACCTCTTACCTTGCCAGCTGGCCACACCGCTTCCATATGTACCTTAGGAGAAACAACACAGAGGAGCTTCAATGTCAGAACTACAACTCCTCTAAGGACAGCTGCACTTCAGGGCACCAGAAGACGACAGGATGTGACAGTGGCGGCAGTGGTCCTTGGCATGCTCATGTTTTACAGAATGAGCACAAAGCATTATCAATGATTTCTCTCCCAGGCAAGCCTGACTCCTCCCCTGAAAGCTAGGGAAAGAAAGTAAACAGTAGTCCCCAGGATGCTGACCTACACTACAATGTCAACTGAGAGGACAGTCTGGCCTGGACCTTAGAGGGATTCCCCTACATAGGCTCAGTTCTCACCAGGAGCCCAAACATAGCGACTGCCAATCATACCAACAGGGCATCAGTGGAAAATCACACTCTCAACTGAACAAGACCATATTATGTGGCATGGGTGTCCTCAGAGATCACCTCCTGGGACACAAGTTGATATAAAGAAAAGTGGCAGCCGGGCGGTGGTGGCACACGTCTTTAATCCCAGCACTCGGGAGGCAGAGCCAGGTGGATCTCCGTGAGTTCAAGGCCAGCCTGGGCTACCAAGTGAGGTCCAGGAAAAGTGCAAAGCTACACAGAGAAACCCTGTCTCGAGAAAGAAAAAAGAAAAAAAAAAAAAAGAAAAAAGAAAAGTGGCTTGTCTCCAATGGTGCTAGGGACATGTCATGTCCCAGCACTGGGAAAACAGGGGTGAACAAACGCCAAGGCCATATCCGCTCACTGTTTTTGCAGAGTTCTTGAGTTAAAAATAGGTTTTATTGCCGGGGCGGCAGTGGCACACGCCTTTAATTCCAGCACTGGGAGGCAGAGCCAGGCGGGTCTCTGTGAGTTCGAGGCCAGCCTGGGCTAGAGAGTGAGATCCAGGACCGGCACCAAAACTACACAGAGAAACCTTGTCTCGAAAAACAAAACAAAAATAATAGGTTATTTCTCAAACTGGTCACAGGAAAGGTACCACCAAAACAAAAAACTCTCCACGACATACCAAATACAAAAGGAACTGCACAATTTGTGCACACAGACTAATAGGGGTGATTGAGTGCTACTGGGGCCCAAACCCGGGGCCACTGCAATGTTAAGTATCTACTGAGTCCCTTCAGATTTTAAAAGAAAACTGAGTAGTGGGAGGGTGGTGGAGCAATACAAGCAGTATTCTATTACCAACCAGCCTCTGCCCGTTTGCAGTAAACCATTCTTCCTTTTTTAGGTTTTTTTTTTTTTTTTCCCTGAGACAGGGTTTCTCTGTGTAGTTTTGGTACCTGTCCTGGATCTCACTCTGTAGCCCAGGCTGGCCTCGAACTCACAGAGACCCGCCTGGCTCTGGCTCCTGAGTGCTGGGATTAAAGGCGTGCACCACCACCGCCCAGCTTCCTTTTTTAGAAAGAAGAAAAAAAAAAAAAAAAAGAAAGGAAGGAAGGTCAGGTGGGCAACTGTACCCGGTGAAGGCAGATGTTGGATTCTACTACAAAGGGGCATCCAGTGTGGGGGACCTATGAGTCAACCCACCAAGCAGGACCACTTACCCTGAGTGTTGGCAGGTCCAGCACTCCATGTTCCATAGCCTGTGAAAAGATTATGTGTCAAGATTCTATCCACCACCAAGAAAATGTTTCCCCTTTTAGAAGTAAGTGTCGCCTGGGCGGTGGTGGCGCACGCCTTTAATCCCAGCACTGGGAGGTAGAGGCAGGCGGATCTCTGTGAGTTCGGATCTCTGTGAGTTCGAGGCCAGCCTGGTCTACAGAGCGAGATCCAGGACAGGCACCAAAGCTACACAGAGAAGCCCTAAGAAACTGTCAACTTAGAACGAGGGAACGTAATGCATCGCCCTCACCCACCCCTGCAACTGCGGACCATCACACTTTAGCTGGCTGAGCTGAGGTAAAGCGGGAAAATGAGGGAACCACAACAGGGAGGACACAGGACCAGCTACGCAGCATTAAGCCATAGTGTCCACCCTACTGGTCCAGCCACCACATAAGTGGGAAAACGGCTCAGATTGCTGCCAGAAATGTCCCATTAACTGAGAAACAAACCGAAGGGTTTTCTTACTCCATGTCCCAGGCTTTCAAGCCTCAGCCTGACCCCCAGTGTTCCTCGCCTACCAAGTCACTCAACACCTGTCTGAACAGAAGGGGGATTACATTCTCTTTATCTGTGCTCCTGGAGCCTCGAATACAGCTTTCCGCAGCCCCTAGCTGTCAACAACCTAACTTTGGTAAAGTGAAGTGATATCCAGACTACCCCTCACCCACCATTAACGAAGTCCCTTCAATAGGTTGACTGAACAGGCACTCAGCAAGTACTGCCAAACCCAACTGCTACTTCAAGAGCAAAAGTTAGGGAACTCATCAACTGTCCTGAAGCTGTTTGTCTTCTCACCTCCGCAGGCTATGGCTTCCTGTCCCTGCCCTACCCTGTTAACCAAGCAGCCCTTTTAACAGTAAGTGATCCACCTCTGGGCACAAACCATGTCCCTCTGAGACACTAGTCATTAGTTATTCTTTTTTTTTTGGTTTGTTTTGTTTTTCGAGACAGGGTTTCTCTGTGTAGCTTTGCGCCTTTCCTGGGACTCACTTGGTAGCCCAGGCAGGCCTCGAACTCACAGAGATCTGCCTGCCTCTGCCTCCCGAGTGCTGGGTTTGAAGGCGTGCGCCACCACTGCCGCCGGGCTCGACACTAGTCTAACTGCCATCGAACAGTCCTTGAGAGAAAGAAACCAGGGAGGCTGCAAGTACTTTAAGTGAGGCTGTAAAGTTTTTGGCAGGTAGAAAGTGGGGGTCACCATGAAGTTCTCTAATCTAAGGAACATAAAGCAGGGTTGTGACAGATACCTGGTGGGAAGAGCCAAGAATGGAAGACCTAGCTAGGATCTGCAAGGTCAAGAGTGCTAGATTGTCCCTGAAGATACCCAAGCACATGGGCTCATCACACCTCAGGCCTCTGCCAAGGCCAGTTTCCAGGGATCTCAAGAACCTTCCTCTAGCGGCTGTAAGCCGCAAACAACTCCGTAAGCCCACTTCCAGCCCCACTCCATGTGTTCCAACTGTCTCCTACAGGTAAATTTCGGCCCAGAGTAAAGGCCTCCCAGGAGGTTCTCTAGAATCCTAGAGGTTAAAAGCAGACAGCTCGAGAAATGAAGTCTAGATGCAAAAAGATGCTGAAATTTAAATTAGGAAGGGCAACGTTCCCGCCGTCCCCTTGGTCCCTCCAGGCCACCGTAACGTTACAGTCCAGAGTTCTAGTCCCTCCGTAAACTGACACTTGGAGAAGGACAATTAATCTGTGGTCCTGGCTGGAGAACATCAGGTTTTGCACAAAACCACGCAGCATCTGTCCCTCAGTGTCCGGTTCTCGGAGGACTCCACCTCCCGAGGGCAGCACACCGCGCACACTGCAGAGACCCAGCCAGGCTGTCCCGAGGGGTCGCACCGCTGGGCTGACCGCGCGCAGCCCGGAAGGTTTCGGGAAAACAATCGCCGGACGTGCTCTCAACGACGGCCTGCCGTAGATGAATTCCCGAGACCCCGCCGGCTGCCGCCGCCGCCGCTGCCGCGGCCCCAGCGACCCCAGCCAGACCTCGACCCCGGCGCGCTTTAGCCCCGCCCCGGAGCCGCCATTTTGTGGCGTCTTCGGGAGAGAAGGCGGGACTGAGGCCGCCGGGTCAACGCGTCTGGGCCGCGACTAGCTCCTCTAAGTTTGCGTGGCGAAAACGGCCCAAGGCGTCTCCAGAAACCCGCCGCGGCACCGGCCTCCGCGCCTCATCCGCCCCCCAGAGTCCTACCGGCCAATCCACACGCAGCGCCCCGGGAACGATTGCGTGGAGGCCCAATAAGCGCGGCGCGCGCGCGTCCCTGCCGACACTCCGCAGGACCGGGCTGCGGCAAGTGCGTCCCGCCCGCCGGCTAGGCCCGCGTACCACCGCGCGGCAGTCCTCCGTGCGTGCATAATAGCCCGTACTAACCTCCGTAGCCTTGCTCCATGTCTTCGACGCGACCCGCCAGCAGACCCTGTTCTTAGCTTTCCTCAGAACGCATGCGTTCAACGTGCCGTCTGCTACTGAAAACGAAGGACGTACGTCTCTCCTCCTGGGCACTACCATTGGTTGGCCTCCAACTGAGCCCGCCCCCGCCGTCCCGCCTAGCCTTCCGGGTTGCTAGGCTATGGAGTTGGGTTTCAAGGGTAAGCTAGTGCGCAAGAGCCTCCAGGTTCGCGCACGCGTGAGCTGCTCTAGCGCGTCCATCCGCGCGCAAGCGCACTTAGTCTCCGGACACTTTGCAGAGCCCCGCCCTCACTAGTCAGGAACAACACAAATAAAGACCTGGGGTAGGAAAGCACTTTATTAAGCTGGGCTTCCAGCCTCGGCCACGCGAGCCCTGCCCGCTCTCGGAACGGGTTATGGAGCACCCCCACCGCCCTCCTCGTCGTCTTCCACGTCGAGACCCGGGATCCCTCGGATCTGGCACTGCAGCGCCCCGCCCAGCAGGGGTACTGCGCCCTCCTCCTCCTCTGGAGGCGGTGGAGGTGGCGGTGTTGCAGTCTCCGGGGCGGGCTCCAGGGGAACCGGGGGCTGTGCCGGCACGCCCTCTGCGAGCCCTGAAGCTTCGCCTGGTGCTCCCTCATCCAGAGCGCCACCCTCCACCTCGTCTTGCTCCTTCTCCTCCTCCGGGCTGTCGGTGAAAGGATTCTCACCCTGTAGAAATTGATGGAGACCTTAAAAGGAGGAAGGATTGACGGGGCAGTACTGGGACCATGCCCACGAAGAGATCAAGGGCTAGGACAGCGCCTTGGCCTTTTTGTCTCACCTTTAGATAGCGCTCCAGCTTCTTGCTAATGAGCTTGTTGTTGAGAATACTGCGGGCCACCATGAGAGAGGACTTCTTGGACTGCTCCATCATGAGCTATGGGTAGGGCAAACAGGGCTGGTGAGGCTGCTCTGGGAGTCCAGCAAACCCAGCTGAGGCTCAGATTTCACCAATAACTATACCTAATGTCCAGTCACTCTACAAGCATGGAAGTAACTAGGAATGTCCGATCTTGCTGAAATGCTCCATTTATCCACACCACATTTACTGTATGTGAAATCTGATTTGCTTACAAAGAAACTATAGTACAAGCTGTAACTCCAGCTACCCAAAGCCAAATGCAAGGCCTACCTGGACTTCAGAGTTCAAAGGCTACCTGGGCAACTTAGACTATGTCTCAGAAAACAAAAAGATGGCTGGAGGCTGGAGAGATGGCTCCGTGGTAAAAGCACTTGCTACTCTTTCAAAGACTCAGGTTCGATTTCCAGCACCCATACCGTGGGTAACAACTATCTCTAACTCCAGTTCCAGGGGATCTGATACCCCCTTCTGGCCACCACAGGCAACCAGGCACTTGCATGGTGAGCATACATATATGCAGACAAAACAAAAAAATAATTAAAAAAAAAGGGGGGGGGGAGCTGGAGGTAATAGTCAGTGATAGACTGCTTACTTAGTATTCCTGCAGCTTCAGGTTCAATTCCCAGATACGCACACACACATGCACACACACACACACAAACAGGTGTAATAAAACCTATTAAAAGTAAAATGTAAAAACCATAAAGGGGTAAAGGAGAACCAACTCCCAAAAGTTGTCCTTTGACTTAAAATACACACACCCCCTGCAAAGAGCAAATTGCCCTAGCACACAAGGAGGTTGGTTTTTTGTCTGTGGTTTTATTTATTTTTTGTTGTTTTTTGTTTGTTATTTTGAGACAGAGTTTCTCTGTGTAGCCCTGGCCATCCCAGAACTTGCTCTGTAGACCAGGCTGGCCTCAAATTCAGAGATCTACCTTCTTCTGCCTCTTGAGTGCTGGGACTAAAAAGGCATGCACCACCACGCCCAAGGAGGTTGTTTAGAGTCTATAAGCACACCTATAAGCCCAACACTCAGGAGGCATCGAGGAGAACCACTGCCAGTTCAAGGCCAGGCTGACCTACAGGTCAGTTCACCTTGGGCTACATAAGACTGCCTCAAAAATACTAAAACAAAACTGGAATACAGATGAAACTTTATTTAAATGTTGTGCATCACTGGACAGTGGTGGTGCCCGCCTTTAATCCCAGCATTTAGGAGGCAGAGGCAGGTGGATCTCAGTGAGTTTGAGGATAGCCTGGTCTACAAATTGAGTTCCAGGACAGCCAAGATTGTTACACAGTGAAGCCCTGTCTCGAACCCCCCCCCCCCAAAAAAAAAAAAGTGCATCCTTTTAACTTGTAGGATCTGGACATAAAGAAACATATAACGGTAAGGTTGAAGAGAGACACTTCTCTACTGATGTATCAGCTAGTTACAGACTTTGGAAAGCTGTTTGAGAGAATACACCAGAAGCACAAATTTGCCTGAGTAATTCCTATCCTTGAGTTTAAGAACTAGAAATATGAGCTGGGCGGCGGTGGCACACGCCTTTAATCTCAGCACTTGGGAGGCAAAACCAGGCGGATCTCTGTGAGTTTGAGGCCAGCCTGGGGCTACAGAGTGAGTTCCAGGAAAGGCTGCAAAGCTACACAGAGAAACCCTGTCTCAAAAACAAACAAACAAACAAAAAACTAGAAATATGTATATTTACTAGTTGTAGGAGAACTGGAAAGCATTTATGTTCTTTAGTGGAGAAGTAGGCAAACCATTCAATCTAAAAGAATACCCTGCATCTCCTCCTATCAGGCCCTGCTGGCACAGTGTGAAGTCTGGACCTTTTGTTTTGTTGAGACAAGGTCTTTTTGTGGCAGTTTAGCATGTTTTGGGGGGCTTGTTTGGTTGCTTTGGGATTATTTTTTGTTTGAGGCATTTTGTAGGCCAAGCTCATCTGAGCTCACTATGTAGTCCATGCTGGTCTCTCAAACTTGTGGCAATTCTTCTGCCTCAACCTCCCAAGTGTTGGGATTATAGGAACAATTGAATATGCCTGGTTTATAAATTGGCTCCTGAGTGCTGGAATTGCAGATTTGCACTATCACATCTGAGTCACTGTATCTGGAAGACTTTACATCAACATGCTGGGTCATTTCTTCAGAGGTAGGAGTACAAACATTAAATTTTTTTTTTTTTTTTTTTTTTAAAGATTTATTTATTTATTATGTATACAGTATTCTGCCTGCACATATGTCTGCAGGCCAGAAGAGGGCACCAGATCTCATTACAGATGGTTGTGAGCCACCATGTGGTTGCTGGGAATTGAACTCAGGACCTCAGGACCTCTAGAAGAACAGTCAGTGCTCTTAACCTCTGAGCCATTTCTCCAGCCCCAAACATTAAATTTTTAAATTTAAATTATTAAACAAAAGAAAGAATGAAGGGGAGTTGGTTTTCTCTTTCCATCATGTAAGTACCAGGGCTTAAATGCAGGCTGCCAGGCTTGGCAACAAGTGCCTTTACCTACTAGCCATCTCATCTGTGTTCTGAGGTTTTTTTTTTTTTTTTTTTTTTTTTATACATTTTATCTATTAACAGACTGAGTAACAGGTTAAGGTCATACAATCAGAATACTACTGTAGTTCCACAATAATTCTCACTAGCCAATACATTGTCCTGTCCTGCCCCCCTCTATGTCTAGAAGCTGAAACACAGCTGTTTCCAGGTTTTGTTCATAATGACCAAACATGAGAAATACTTAAAAAGTACTGTACAACTTATATACTTTCAGGTTGGTGCTTTTAATTCTAACCAAATAAGTATCCCAAGGGCTGGGTGGTGGTGGCACATGCCTTCAGGAGGCAGAGCCAGGTGGATCTCTGTGAGTTCGAGGCCAGCCTGGTCTACAGAGTGAGATCCAGGACAGGCACCAAAACAACACAGAGAAACCCTGTCTTGAAAAAAACCAAAACCAACCCCCCCCCAAAAAAAAAATCCCAAGTGATAGTGCCTGATTGATTATCTAGTGCCTCCTCCAGCCTCTAGTCCAATAGTGACTCACACTTAACTGCAGTAGCCTTAAAACAACCCACTGTACAGCACTCAGGAAGAAAACAGCCTGAATGCATGTGTACCAGCTACTGCAGAAGCAGAGGCAGAAAGATCAGGCTACACAGACCCCTTTTACCTGCCTCTTCTCAGCATTGGTTGTTAAATTTTTGCTGTCAGATAAAAAGAATGTTCCCTCTTCTGGTACCTTGGTACCAGCAACCCTGAGTGCTCTGATGTGCACACTGAAATAACCGTCCAGAGTTTCTATAAGGTCAACTCCCCTTAGCTTCTAGATTGCTTGGCCTGCTCGGGAAGATTTATTTGAACAGTCCAAGTAAACACATGATCTGATTTTCTCTCTGATCTCCTGATTTTTTATTTTTCACATTTAAAATCTCTAGAATTCAGTACATGGTACAAAGCAGGGGTGCAGCTTTCTTTTCCACAAGTTTATAAAATACATTAGTATTTTCCTACTAAACTGAAATACAGGTCTATAATCCTACTTTTGTTTGTTTGTTTTGGCTTTTTTTGGTTTGTTTTTTTGTTTCTCTGTGTAGCCCTGGCTGTTCTGGAACTTGCTCTGTAGACCAGGCTGATCTCGAACTCAGAGATCCACCTGCCTTTACCTCCGAGTGCTGGGATTAAAGGTACGTACAACCATGGCCCAGAAATCCTTTTTTTTTCTTTAATATAAATTTAAAATCCAGAGCTAAGGATGTAATTTGGTGAAGCAATGGCATAGAATGTGTAAGACCCTGGACTTGATCTCAGCACACAATCTCACACACACACAGACATACCCTCATACCTCCATAAGGGCTCTAGAGAACAAGTTTTCTTCTTAGTCATTTGGCGGCTAGACATAAGCCAACCTTAGGTTTTTATTCCACCTTTACTTATCCTTGACAAATTATTCGTTATTCAACTATAAGGTTCTTTCCCAGATCCAGAGAGAGGTTAGAATAACACCAGATTGGCTTTCTGAAACTCAGAGAAATTCATCAGACCCCTCTGGTCCTACTTGCATGTAAATAACATTGAGTTAAGCAAATGCTGAGTTCTGAGACACACAGGGCTCTTGTCAGACTCTGTCTAGTTTTTACCACTGGCCAACATCAGCTTTTTTTTTTTTTCCGAGACAGGGTTTCTCTGTGTAGCTTTGCGCCTTTCCTGAAACTCGATTTGTAGACCAGGCTAGCTCGAACTCACAGAGATCCGCCTGGCTCTGCCTCCGGAGTGCTGGGATTAAAGGCGTGCACCACCACTGCCGCCGGCCAACGTCAGCTTTTTAAATATTAAATTGTATTGGCTTTGCAGTAAGTTTTAGTCTGCTTAGCAAGTTCCTGAACTCACAACTGTCCTTTGTCCAGTATTTTGGCCACTGTTAATCATGCCATTTTTTTTTAAAATCCCATCTTCTTACCCCTTACCATGTTCTACTAACTTTAAGATCACTTTGCTATAATCATTTGGCTTCTCTAAGAATGTTACCACAGGGCTGGTAAGATGGCTTCAGTGAGTGAAGGTACAGCCTGCCAAGTCTAGGGACTTGAGTTCTATCTCTGGGATGAACAGGATAGAGGGAGAAAACCTAACTCCCAAGAAAGTTGTCCTCAGATTTCCACATGTGTGTAGAATTAGTACACATGCATGCCACCATACACAAATAAACAAAAGAATAACTGTACTTTTAAAAGAGATTACTGTTACATTGTGTACACTTTCCCTTCCAGTATTTTATTTCAAGAATGTTGCTAGATTCTTACTGAGTCACCCTTGCAGTCCAGGTAAGAGATGTGCATGCGGCACCCCCACCCCTCCAGACCATCAAGACAGGATTTCTCTGTGTACCTGGCTGTCCTGGTACTTCTTTTGTTTATAAACCAGGCTGGCCTGGAACTCAGAGATCCACTTGCCTCTGCCTCCTGAGTGCTGGGATTAAAGGCGTGCGCCACCACTGCCCAGTGGCTAATTGTAATTTACTATGTGTTTAACTTTATACCTTCCCATCTTTAATAGCAAACTAATTATAGTTTCATCTTGGTATTATTTGATATGATTTTTGGAATTAAAGTTAAAAAGCCTTCATAGGTGGGTGTAGTAGGCAAGTGCTTGTAATCCCAGCACTTGGAAGTAGAGGCAAGGACACTGAGACTTGAAGGCCAGCCTAGGCTACACAGTGAGAGCCAATCTCAAACACAACAAAACACACACACACACACACACACACACACACACACAAACAAGTAAGCAGTGGCTGGGGAGATGGCTCGCATGAGGACCTGAGTTCAATCCTAAGACACTATCTAAGAAAGGGGATGTGGTGGCATGTGTTTGTACTCCTAGCATAGGGAAGTGCAGACAAGCTGGTCCCTGGAGCTTGCTAGCCATCTCACTTAAGACTACTTGGTGGGTTCCAGGCCAGTTAGGAGACTGACAAAAGCAAAAAGAAAGGAAAGAAGGCAGGCAGCAGGAAGGGGTTCATGGTGACTAAGGAATGACATCCTGCAGTTATCTTGTAGCCTCCAAAGCACATGGAATATATGTGCCAGCATGTATTGTTCATGCCTACACAACCCTCCCTAACACACACACACACACACACACACACACACACACACACAGAGTAACAAACAGAAAGCCTAAAATTTTACTTAAAGCTGACAGACTTCTAGCACAGAAGCCTGAGGGCTCTGTGGATTCCAAGCTCTAATGAAAGTGATGAAAACTTAAAAACAAAACCTACCATTTGAAGTCTCTGGAAATGTTCTAAAGGACAAACAGTAGATGAAGAAATGCTTAATAAAGAAAATACTTTGACCAGTGACAGCAATAATTACATTTCTCTTTCTGCCTCTGCTACCTGTTACTGAGGCTCAGTTCTAGATGCAGAGATAATAGGGTAGTTGCCATACAACAGCCAAGGCTTGCTTAGGGCACAGCACGATAAGAATCTAAGGGCCATATATCCTTGGCTTGTTCATAAGGGAAAGGCCCAGGCTGAGAAAGAAGCTAAGAGAGAGGATCAGCCAGTTTATGTCCTTCATCTCTCTCTAAAAGTTAAGGAGTAGCACAGAGAGAAGTGCTTCTCTGTCTTCATCCTTCAAGCCTTGGCTCGAATTCTGCTGTGGGAGAGCCCCCCCACTTAGAGCAGTGAACTCTCAGTATCTCCCAAAGGGAATGGACTTCATCACCAAGAATGAAGTTCAAGATGAAGGGCTCTCTCAAGCCAATGGAGAATGTGGAGAAAGAAGTCTAGAAGACAGAGTGATATAAATCAACTTGAGGTCCTACATGACCTTAGTTTAGTGCATTTTTAGACAATAACACCCTAAGCATAAACAATAAAAGGAGAAACAGAGACAGTGGATTTTATCAAAATTAGACTTTTGGCTGGCCGTGACAGTGCATGCCTGTAATCCAAGTAATCAGGTGGCTGGAGCAGGAAGGTTTTCAGTTCTAGGCCATTTAGGGGCAGCCAAGCAAATTCCAGGCCAGCCTGACCTACACTGTAAGATCATGCCTCAAAATAAAACAGCTGAGGATGTCACTCAGTGGTAAAATACTTGTCTATATGTACAAAGTTGTAGGTTTGCTCAATTCCAGCATGGCAAAACAGACAAGTAAGCAAGCAAACCAACAAACAAAAACCATTTGTGAGGGGCTAGAGAGATGACTCGAGTGTTAAGGGTTAATTGGTTTTTCAGAGGACCCGAGTGTGTTCCTAGTATTCACATTTAGGTAGTTTACAACCACCTGTAGTTCTAGCTCCAGGAAATCTGATGCTCTCTTCTGGCTTCCACAGACACCTGCACTCACATGTGCATATGCATGCGCGCGCGCACACACACACACACACACACACACATTTAAAAATAACATTTAAATAATTTAAAACAACAATAAACATTAACAAATCCTTTTGTCAAGTAAAAGACATATTAAGAAGGTGAAAAAAATAGCCGGGCATGGTGGTACATGCCTTTAATCCAGGCACTTGGGAGAAAGAGGCAGATGGATCTCTCTGAGGCCAGCCTAGTCTACATGGTGAATTCCAGGACAGCCAGAGCTATATAGTGATACCCTATCTGGAAAAAATAAAGTGGAAAAACCCACAAAATGGGAAAAGTATTTGCAAATCCTATCATATAAGAGATATGTGTCTCAAATATACCAAGAATTATAGGACTGGGGATATAGCTTAGTTAGTAGAGTGCTAGCTTAGCATGAACAAGGTCCTAAATTCAATCCTCAGCAATGCAAATAAAAAAAACATCTAAAAGCAACACAAAACCCGAATAACTGAAAAGAACACAATTTTTAAATGATCCAGGAGTCTGAATAGACTTTTACCTAAGAATAGCACTTTTTACTCACTAGGATGGCTAGACCAAGTGTTAGGTAGTAAACATGGTTGAAAAGGCTGGGGATGTAGCTCAGCTGGCAGACTGCTTGCCTAGCGTGCATAAAGCCATAGTTCCATTTCCAACACTATGTAAACTTGGCATGGGGACACATGGCTATAATTCCAGACAGGAGGAGTAGGAGTTCAGCTACCTAGAGAGGTGAGTCTGGGCTATTGAGATCTGTCTCAAACTAATAACACTCGTGAGACTATAGAGAAGCTTGAACACTCCCATGATGCCTGTGAGTATATAAAATGGTGCAGCAACTTTGGAAAACAATTTCATAGCTGCTTAAAGCAATTAAGAATTACACTTTAATGCATTCTATTCCTAGGTATATAGCCAAGAAAAATAAAAAACATGTCCACACATTAACCTGTAAACAAATGTTCCCAAGAGCATTATTCATTATAGCTAAAAGGTGGAAACCCAAATGCCTAAGAACAATGGTTCTCAACCTGTGGGTCATGACCCCTTGGGGAATACTGAATGACCCTTTCGCAGAGGTCACATATCAAATATTTACATTATAAGTCTTAACAATAGCAAAATTACATTATAATTCATAACAATACCAAAATTATTATGACGTAGCAACTAAAATAATTTTATGGTTGGGGGTCACCACAACAAGAGAAACTGTATTAAAGGGTTACAGCATTAGGAAGGTTGAGAACCACTGCCTAAGATGAGTGGATTTAGAAAAACAAAACAAAACAAAACAAAAAACCCAGTATATTTAAACAATGAATACATTAATTCATACAAAGAATGAAGTTGGTACATGCTACAATGTAGAGATCCCTGAAAATGCCATGCTCACAGAGAAAGAAGCAATTACAGACCATGCATTATATAAGTATCTACAGACAATGTTAGAAATAGGCAAATACACAGGAAACTGGAAATTCCCTAGGACCAGAGCTGGATGAAACTTTGGGGGGGGGGGGTGACAGCTAACATATTCTATAGTCAGCTGTGGTGTGGTTGCAGAACTCTGTGGTCTGTGGGATCAACTCAAAACCACTGAATTCTAATTTCAAAAAAAAAAAAAGTTGTGTCTATATAGGATGTGTATGTAGTGTGTGTATCTGTCTTTATCACTCTTCACCGTTTTTTTTATTCAGGATCCCTCACTGAACCTGAGGCTCATCAATTTATCTAGACTGGCTGATCAAAGAGCTTTAGGAATCTACCTGTCTCTGTGTCCCTGGGACCTGAGATGATTATAAGAAGCCAAGACTGGCTGTTTCCACGGTCTTATGTAATGTGACTAGCTGTCTCAAACTCCTGCTAACCATGGCTTCCCCACCATGATGGACTGTCCCTTTGACTGTGAACCAAAATAAACTCTACCTTCTTTAAGTGGTCACAGCAATGAGAAAAGTAACTAATTTAATTACCTAGGTAGTTCTTAAATCCAGTGACAAGTGTCCTTATAAAAGCTACATAGAATAGCCAGGTAGTGGTGCTATAAGCCTTTAATCCCAGCACTCGGGAGGCAGATGCAGAAGGATCTCTGTGAGTGCAAGGCCAGCCTAGTCTACAGAGTGAGTTCCAGGACAGCCAAGGCTACACAGAGAAACCCTGTCTAAAACAAACAAACAAACAAACAAACAAACAAACAAAGCCACACAGGAGAATCATACAGAAAAGAAAGCTTTGTAAATGCCCAGAAGACATGGCCACCAGCCAAGTAAGCCAAGGAACATCTACAGTCAGTGATCAGAACACAGGTCTGCACCCTTGCACACCAGGCTCTTTATCAACTGAGCTACCCTTCTACCCTTGCCTTCCCAGTCTCCCTCCCTCCCTTTCTTCTTCTTTTTCTTCCTGACATTGTCTAATGTAGTTCAGGCTGAATTAAGCTTGCAATCCTTCTCAGTTTCTCCAGTGCTAGGATTACAGGTGTGTACCACCAACCCAGATTAAACTGTACTTTTGTTTTTTGTTTTTTTTCTGAGACAGGGTTTCTCTGTGTAATAGCCCTAGCTGTCCTGAAACTCACTCAGATCTGCCTGCCTCTGCCTCCCAAGTGCTGGGATTAAAGGCGTGCGCCACCAGCTTGCCACAATCTGTATACTGTAAAATGGACAGATTGTGATGCTGTTGTTGTTGTTGTTATTATTATTATTATAGATGTACCTCAATTACAACTTAGTAATCAGTTACCAAAATATTAGTATATAGAAGTTTTTCTAGTCCTTCTCTAGTCTGAAGCATACTTTTCTTTCCTAAATAGAGCTTTACTCTGTAGCCCAGGCTGGCCTGGAGCTAACACCCTTCTGTCTGAGCTTCTTCCCACATGCTGGGATTACAGGTGTGAACCCACCATCATATCTGGCTAGTCTGAAACTTTCAAACATGTAGCATTTAAACTGCATTAAAATTGCCTCACCTGTAATTTCATCAAAGGCAAAATCTCTATGTCAATTCTGACTTTATATTTTCTTAGCTATTGCTAATTTTTCCTACATTTTATTAATGTCATGTATTCTCCATCTTCAATAACCTCCCCTCCCTAATGGGACTTAAGGTCTGTTCAACAGGAGGGAAATTATGCTGGTACTAGAAACCCAGCCAACTACCAAGGCTGGTGAGGTCATGGATCTTGGAGGAGAACCTACATCCACCACTTGACTCTTACAGCATAATCCTGAACTACATTCTAAATCCTTGTCCTTGTCCCCACTGCTTAAGTGCAGTCTCCACTCCCCATCAAGGAAACTTCTCTTTGTAAAAGTCAGGGACTATTACAGAAAACTACAACCAATCAAAATGCAGATTGTGGAGCCCAGTCCCAGCGTATACATTTACATAACTTCTGTGTCTAAGGCTCAGGAATCATTGAGGAAGAAGGAGTGAAAAGACTGTAAGAGCCAAAGGAACAGGCAGTTTGCTGAGATTGTATCTTCTAGAAATATCAGAAGCTACATCCATGAAGTCTCATAACATGGCTGCCTAAACGTTATTTGAAAAGGACAGGATGAAACCAATAGATAATGCTTATGTGAAATGGAAAACTCAAGAGGCCTCAACCTAGACCAAGAACTACAGGCAACTAAAACATGCTGAGAGTGGGAGAAATAGTCTTCCCCAGGGAAGAGTGCAGTACTTGGTTATCCAATTTTAGATCAGCTCTGAAGACATAAACATACAAATAATATTATGCATACTGAGAAGGTTGCATTTATCTACTTAGGAATACACACACACACACACACACACACACACACACACACACACACACACACGTTCTCATATGTAACAACAATTAAAGAAAAAGAGGCCATAAATTTGAAAGAGAACAAAGTAAAGGAGGCATATGGAAGATTTGTAGGGAGGAAAAAAGGGAGAAAATGATGTAATTCTATTATAAGCTCAAAACAAAACAAAACACCACCAAAACAAACAAACATCATTACTTTGGCCTCAGAAAGGCCTAGGAACATATAAACCCGCGTGGTAGATGCGGCAAGCTGGCATGGGCGGAGTGGACTTGGCACCGGCCTCTAGTGGGCCAACCTAGCAGCGGGTGGGGGGCATAATTAAAAACAAAGACAGACAGACAGGCCTGGGAACACACTGGAAAAGGAGGTACAATGTACCCATTTTCCTACTAAGTGTGCTTCTTTCCCTGCACCACATACCATATACTTCTGTCCACAACCCTAAGAGCATCACCGTCTACTCAGTTCCTGGGAGTGGGAATCATCCAAGGCTCCTGGTTCCCTCCCACAGGCCAATGTCTTGTTCCTGTATTTTGCCAGCATTTCTCCTCTTCATTCCCAAAGTCATTCTTATCCACATGGCCCCAGACCAGCTCCCTATATCCTTTATGGCAGATGTCTCTAGTTCACCACTAACTGGTACTTTTACTCGACTGCTTGAACACTGCCAATGACAGAAGCAAGCCTCTGAAGTTACTTCCCTTCTTCTCTCCTTTAGCCACATTAGTACTGTTCGTTGGCCTGTGTTTTCTGAAACTAATTTAGCTGTTGATCCTGTGTATATGAAGGACCCATATCCCAAGGTGCTCCTTAAAAGTTCAGTTCAGCCGGGTGGTGGTGGTGCACACCTTTAATCCCAGCACTTGGGAGGCAGAGACAGGCAGATTTCTGTGAGTTCGAGGCCAGCCTGGTCTACAGATTGAGTTCTAGGACAGGCTCCAAAGCTACACAGAGAAACCCTGTCTCAAAAAAAACCAAACCAAACCAAAACAAAACAAAAAAACCAAACCCAAAACAATCAAACAAACAAAAAAGGACAAAAGTTCAGTTTAATGTCACATCTGTCAAACAGTTTACATGTATCCCCTTGGCCTTCCTTCTTGCCCCTGCCTCCCTCACAGTCCTTCATGGGTAAGCAGAGGCTACAACCCCAGAAGGGGACACCTGGGCCCCAACTCACCCTGCGGTTCCGGTTGTGATCCATAGTCTTGAGATGCTTTTGGATGATTCCAAACTGCATCGGGATGAAGAGGTCACAGGCTGCACAATGGGCTGCCTCCACCTTCTTTACAAAATGCTCCATAGCAATTTCTGTAGGGGCAGAAGAAAGCAGCCATCTTGGTCTCAAGTGCCAAAGACATCAGACTCGCTTAACTTTCCTTTCCCTGCCACTTCTCCAGGAGCCTGAGACTCAGTGACCAGAGGCACATCACATCACTGCACTGAGAAGCAGAGAAGGGCAGGTTACCTGGTGGCAGCCATCCTGGTGGATGGAACCTCCTCACCTTGGGTCAGATCTTGGTCTCTGTAGATTTGTTGGATCAGACCATCGAGGTCCTCCACAGTTTTTCGGAGCTCCTCTGTCTTCTTGGTCTTGTTGGTGACATATTCCTATCAGAGACACAGATGTTTGTGTCGGCTGCCCAGGGGTGCCAGAGACTGGAGACATCAGCAGCAGATGCACTACTCAGAAGCTTACCTGCAGGAAGTCAGCAGTCTGCTTGGGAAGCTTGGTGCCTACATATTTGAAGTGTTCCTTGTGGAACTTGCTATCAAGGTGGCTACCCATCTCATCCTCGTAGAAGGTCCGGTACTTGCAGAGAGAACACACAAACTGGATCCTGCCACAGGAGGGAAAGAAGCACATGAGGCTGCAAGGGTCCCAGGAAATGTCACTGCTACTTCACCCAACCCAGCTGCAGGCCTTGAAACAGGCCTCCATCTGAAGTGCAGTCCCAGCAGAGGGGTAGGCTGGGACTGACAGGGTCAGGAGCAGGCTGCAGTTACAGCAACGTGGGGGTTAGGGGAAGAACTCTTCCTTCCCACAGGCAGGAGGCTGGGACCCGAGGCAGCTACTGCTGCAACAGGCCAAGAGTCGCTGGAAGGTTGTCGGAGGGCCTCTCTACCAAGGCTGGGCAGGAGCTTGTACATTTGGCCCAGATGGGGACCAGAAGGAAGGATGCCCTGGCGAGAGCCAGGAGGCTCTGAGGTGCAGAGTGGAGTACGCAGTCCCGAGGCAGTGCCTGAAAAGGTGCTGCATCTTCCTTCTGGGGTCGGGGGGACTCAAAGGCCCAGCCCATCCTCTGCTCAGAATGCCTGGGGGTGGTGTCAGGAGGGACGGGAGGCAGCAGGCCTGGGCACCTGCTGCCTCATCTTCCTCTTCCAAGAAGAGACCAGTCTGAGCTGGAAGGAGGGTGCCCGCCTGGCCTGCCAGAGGGCAGCCTGGAATCACTGGGCGAGGTGCTCTGTCTGGGCCTCGTGTCCACAGCAGAAGCCTGGGGTCTAGGGCCTGGGCTGGAACAGGCCGCCGTGGCAAGGGGCGGAGGAGGCCAGCCGCCACCGAGGCCTCGGGGCGGGTCCCTACCTCTGCCGGACGTCCTTATCTGGGCCACGGGGTCAGCTTTGTCTGAAGAGCCCAGGGGCCGGGCGCCGGCGAGGCTGAGTGGAAGGTCCAGCAAGAGCAAGAGTCTGAGGCGGAGGAGGCAAGCGCCAGTGCGGGAGCCCTGAGGGCAGACAGACCCGACCAAGGGGCGTGAAGGGCTCAGCCACAGACAGGCCCGGCCAGAGGGGGCCGGTGGGCAGGGCCAACAGCAGACCCAGAGGCTGCCATAGCCCACTGGTGCTGTTATCTCTCCTGGGCACGGCGGCGGCCTCTTGGCAGCTAGCTGGGGTGGCACAGGCGCCTTGGACCTTGAGTCTCTGATGAGCTGGCCCCCTCCCTCAGGGGCATCGGGCCCCCTGCGCACCTCAGGGCTTGTGCGCTGAGTGACCTAGCGCTGGAACTTCTGGGTAATCGTGCTGAGCAGTGCCAGGTCTCAGGCCACAGATGGCAGCGGTCGCCAGGTGGCCACAGAGGGGCAGGGGACGAGTCTGGACTTGGGAGCTGGGCCTGGCGGGAAGCAGGGTCCATGCACAGCAGAGCAGGTGGCGGCTCCCAAGGGAGGCCAGAGGGCGGCGAGATGGCAGAGCTATGGCCCTGCTCTCCTGGTAGCAGCCCCAGAGCGAGGCAGAGTCAGGGGGACGGAGGGAAGACAGTTACCTTTCCACCATACGGTCTCGCTGTCGTTTTTTCTGCTTGTCTTGGCTTTTCTTGCTTGCCTGCAACTTGCGCTTGGCCTGGCTGCTCTCATCCTGGGCGGTCAGGGCCCCTGTGGTGACAGAAAGGCAGAGTTAGAGCAGGACTCTACTAGATTAGACCCTGTGGCCTGTGGCTGAATCACCCGCTGTCCACTCCAGACGGTCCATCTGAGAGCAGCTGTACACATAAGGCCTCAGGCCATGAGCAGGGCTCGGTGCCCTGGGCTGAGCATGAAGTAGATTTGGCTTAGGCACCAGGAGAGGGGGTACACGTGCTGACCCCTCTATTTTCCGGAACACGCTCACTCTCTGCAGAGTGGGTGCAGAGAAGCTAGAAGGCAAAGACAGGCTGTCTTGGTGGGAACACAGGCGTGTTCAGAGGGACTGGGTGGCGGGATGCAGGGAGGCCGGTCACATGGCCCTGCCCACCCCCCACCGGGCACCGCGGTAACAGTGGGCTGAGGCTGGATTTACTGTTAGGTACCTGCTGGCGCTCATCACTCGGGTGGGGGGACACGGACTCCCAACAAGGGCTGGAGAGGCGCTAAGGGAGAGGACACGCAAACCAGAGCCGTAAAAACTGCACCAAGGGTCCCAGCTCGGACACCAGCCACTGAGGACTCGGAACTGTGTGTTACTGAGGGACCAAGGGGAGGGGGTGTGCCTGGGGCTCCCCACATTTTTGCTTGCTGCCCCCACCTGAAGGCAAAACCAAAGTGCTAGGCTGGGGGCCACACCATCCATAACCTCCTCTTAGGAAGAACAGGCAGACTGGCAGGGCACAAATAAGACGAGGCCGTTCCTACATATACCCAGTCCCGTAAGGAGGTCCCCAGCCAGCCATATTTCTGCCACAACCCTGCCCTCAGCTGGATCCCTCCCACTACAAGCACCTGGAAGAGCCTCCCCAGTACCTAGGCACCCCTGGAAAACTCACCTTTTTCTGAATCTTCTTTGCCTTCTTCTCTCCCATCCTCTTTTCCCTCCTCGTCCTCTCCTTCCTAACACACAATTTTAAAATTCCACTTTTTAAAGGGCAGTTACTTATACTGGCTCTAAAGGATTAAGGGTCAGGACCGGGAGCATCATCCCCTTCCCATCATCTGCTGCACAGAGGCCTGCACATCCCCATCTCTCCCAAGGAAACACATTGCTAGTGTGCTAGCCACTCACCACCCATGCATACGGGTGACATCGCATGGCCTGTGACCCCGTAGCAAAGCCTCCTAGGCCCCCTGCAGAAAGCAGGAACCTGGGGCCCAGGGTTACTTACTGCTCGGGAGCCTTTCTCCACAGCCTCAGCACTTTCAGTACCCTCTGCAGCTTCCCCCTCAGTGCCTTCATCTGCAAAGGGAGAATAGGCGAGCTCAGTCCAGGAGCCCCCCGGGGGCAGGGAGCAGGACCCCAGGCTGCCCCACTTACCATTGTCGGAGTCACTGTTGTCTGAGCAGTCTGTTCTCGTAGCTTTGCTGTCTGGCTCATCAGGACTGCCACCCAGCTTTCTCTTCTTCTTTTTCGTCTGGGTCAGAAAGAATGAGCCAAGTTAGAGGTGGTAGCCATAGTGGTAGCCATACCCCAGCAAAGGTCAGGAGAGGTATGCCAGCTTACTCACCCGGAAGTCAGCTGTGGTCCAGGTCTTCCAGGTCCGCCTCATCTGCTTCATGCCATTGCCAAATCCAAAGCCAAATCGGGAGCCACCAGAGAAGGCACCCCCACCACGCATGCCCTGGAACATGCCATACTCGGGGATGATGTTCTGGGAGAAGAGGGAAGGCAGCCGGGAGGCACCAGGCATGCACTGGCCCCGGGCCCCCATGGGGTCTTCCCACATGCGCCCATAGCCCGAGGCCATTGGCCGTCCACTCCGGGCATCCCGGGCCCAGCCCTGAGCCCTTGGACCAAATGTATCTCCTCCACGCATTCGAAACTGGTCACGGTAGGCATCATATTGGCCCTCATAGGCCATTTCCATCTCAGGGTCAAGCTCGCCATAGTCATAGCCAGACCTGTAGAGGTCTCGTTCACTCAGGATGGCCCTTGAGTCACAGGCCTCATAGGAGTCATATCTGTGGAGACACATGGCAAGCATCAGGGAGAGGCCCTTGGAGTTCCTCAACTCCAAATGGCCTAGCCTATTGCTCTTGCCCTGTCCTGCTCAGTCACTCCCAGTCTTAGCCCAACAGAAAGAAAATTCTGTAAGATAGGCTTGCTGATGTTCAGAAAAGCCACTGAGTAAGTAGATCAGAGGCAGCAAGAGCTCCTCATGGGGACCTTGAACATAGCCATGCACCTGTTTGGGGACCCTAAAGAGTGACAGATGGAAGGATAGCTCTTATCCAACTGAGGGGCAAGGCTGCTTCCACAGCCTTTCAAGAGTATTTAATCTATGGTTATTACAATGGCCAAAGCTATTCCTTATGAGCAGAGCCAAGCACAATGAATGCTTTTTCAATACCTATGAGAACACTGGGCTAGTTTCATCTTCGATGGTTGGGGGTACCCTTAAATCCTGTAAAGCTCTTACTACCCAGAACAAGTGATACGAAATGTGGAACATTTCTCAGGAGATATAATGAGCTTACCAAGGGGTCAGAAAGGGCTGGGTTTGTAGTTCAGCTGTAGAGCACTTGCCCAGCTTCAAGGCTGGGGTTCTAGCTCTAGCACTGAAAACAGGCAAACAAAAAACTCAACACAGCACCTAAGAAGGAGGCTGGACCACTTGCCTAGGATAGAGATGGTTTACCCTCAGCTATAGCCCAGGCTTAGGCTCACTTCCCACACACCTCACAGGTACAGGGCCCTCTCTGTACTTTCTTCTCCAAGCCTCACTGGGAAGCATCAACACTTGTAAAAGATAAGGCATCTGACATTTATCCCAGGCACCACTTCCAAGGCATCACGGTATAGCAAGCTGCCCTGCAGCAGTGTGGACCATGTAAGCCAAGTCTCTTGCTCTTCCTCAGGAGCCCTGGGGCTTTATTTGGTCCTCCCAGGGACCAGCCCAGCACCTCCCTCCTCACTGTCTGGTCTCCCTCATCTATCACTCGAAGCTATCCAGTGTCCCTTCATCCTATGCTAGAAATATATGTGCCCTTCTTACTATGGCACAAGCACTCCTGAACCAAACTGAAACCAATTCAGCCAATGACCACACACATGGGGGATCCTCTGCAGTGGGACAGATGAGGGTGAGGCGCAGTCCTACCATTTATTTACACTCAGGCAAAGGCTGTGACCTGCTTGCACTTCAGTAGCCCTATCTACAAAAACCAGGACAAAAGTTTGCCCCAGGGATGCTTTCAACAAGTACACACTTATAAGACACCAGCAAGTGGCCATTAAGTACTCTTATCTGCCTAACCTCTTGGGTGGAGATGACTAGGCTCCCAGAGGTTAGCCCCAAAGGCTTATCTCATCCTTCTCAGCAAACCCAATTTGCCCTGCCCTGGCACTATGCAAGATTTAAAATTTAGACTGAATAACTAACTGTCATGATACTCTACTCCTGAGGAGCCATTCTGTGGGTTTGGTAAAGACAACTGGGGCCTGCTTGTTCCCCTGCACACAGGGGAGTTGGCCATGGGGAGTTAGCAGGGAAGAAGACAGGTCAGAGAAGGGAAGCACAGTGGACCTCATTAGGAGCTCAGCATCTGGGAAGCACAGAGCAAGGAGAGGAAAAGCAGACACCAAGGAGTGTTCCGGAAAGATTCCAGCAGATAGGAGTGTTAACCCTGAAGAACCTTAGCCCCTAGCAGCACCCCAACTCACCTTTCTCCACCTGAGCCGTACACACCTCCTTGTATCATGTCTGTCTCCAAGTGCGGCATCATGTCTAAGCGCTGGTTAACTCTGGATAGAACGGAATCGGCACTGGCGCTACCCGAGGCACTCGGGTTTGCGTTTGTGTCAGAGCTGGCCATTTCCCACGAGTGTGAAGCGGCCATACCATACCCATAGTTGGTGGTGTTCTCCTGGCCATAGCCATAGCCATAGCCATAGTTCTCGTAGCCTGCAGATAGGGAGACGGGGGGTAGAGATAGCCGGGGTGGGGAGAAGGGAGGAGGAAGCAGACACAAACAGAAAAAAAAGTGGTTTTGGTCAAAAACAAGCTAGGGGAACTCTTAGCCACTCGAGGCTGGGTAGGCCTTCTCATTGTGCTAGCCCGGAGACACCCACCTAAACCCTGCTTGACCACATGGGCAGTTAGAGAAATACAAATGGTACTGTCCAAAGGAGAGGAGTATGGCCAGATACTTGCCTCTATTTGTCCCAGAGTTCCAAGTTCCATATCCTACAGAAAGCAAAAAGGGCAATTATTCCTACAATAGCTTCTAGTACAATATGAACTTAAGCTTAATACAATTTAATTCCAAAGTAGTTGCTCTCAGTACCTGACTCAACTTTCCAAGGGGCTGAACAATACCATACAGACATACCTGGCCACTCCCTGCCCTGATACTCAGCTCTGGGAATGTGGTAGTTAAGGAGCCTCCTGTTTCTAACACTCTCAGGTAATAAACTTGGCTTCTACACTCCTTCCCTACAGACTTAGAAGAAGACCTTCCCACTTGTGGATAAGCACTATCTGGAGGAAGCAAAGAGCTCACAGTGCTTCAGAGACTGCAGGTTACAGTGTCTGCCTAGCATGTGCAAGACCCTGAGAAGCCTTGTATATAAACATACTGGACACAGCTAATTATGAGGTCTAGGAATAAAACTCAGAGTTTTATCCTGTATGACAAAATAACAAATGACTGAATGACTGACTGGTGACTGACTTACTGACTGAATAAACATTAAAAACCTCTGTACAAAAAGTACATATTCACAATGAAATCATCACCCTGCTGTGGAACTCTGTCCTCTGAGTATTACATGGCCATTGCTGTCTTAAAGTCAGATCAGGTGTCACTGCCCTCATGCTATCCTGCAAGATTGAGTCTACTTTAATTCACTTATGAAAGTGGTGAACAGCACACAAGGCTCCTTCCCTGCCTAAGGACATATGAACAGTTAATGATTGCTTTGAGGAAAACGCTTCTGTGATGTAGATGCCTGCAAGTTGTACGTGTTCCTAGAAATAACCCCTCAGCCATCTTCTGTAAGTAACCTCAGTTAAAATCAAGTTTACCAAGCTAACCTGGACTGGATTTTCTTCCTTTGGTCAACTATTGGTGTCATACCTAAGGTACAGACATTTGTTCCCAGTGCCCCAGGAAAGCCATGCAACACACCCTATCACCCAACTGGAGCAGAGACACAAATGGTCCAGGAACCCTAAACATCTACCTTAACAGGGAGGGCCAAGAAGTCCTTGAATGACGCCATTATATCTAGGTGCACAGTTCATCAGGGGAAGGACAATAAGGAGCTCTCAGAACCAAGCATGGTGATGTACATCTGTAACTCTAGCACTTCAGAGGCAAAAGGACCTGTGCAAGTTCCAAACAAGTTTAGGCTACATAGTAAGTCCCAGGCCATCCTAGGCTACAGAGAGAGACCCTACTTAAAAAAATCCCAGGGGGCAGAGGCAAGCAGAACTCTGTGAGTTCAAGGCCATCGTGGTCTACACAGGAAGTTCCAGGTTATGAGATTCTGTTTTGGATGTTTTAAGACTGTCTCAAAAACAACAACAACAAACCCAAAAAACAAAACAACCCCCCCAAACAAAACACAAAACAAACAACAACAAAACACTTTGGTTTGGGGGAAGCATAACCATAAAGGAGAATAAAGTCCAAAGGTGCAAAAGCCACTTGAGAATTGAGTCAATGGGATTCCCCAGAGGGACACACAGTACAGATGCCCACTTTGCTCGTATCTCTGGTGAGAACCCAGTCACCTCCTAGTGCATGCTATCTCTGCTCCACTGACAGACAAACCATACTTATGCTTGGACAGGAAACCAAACAGCAGTGAGAAGACAGCACAGTCAATGACAGAAACAGGGAAACTAAGTGGCGACCATCTGCATTTGGGCTACACACAACAAAATGGGAGGAAGATGGAAACCAGTTAGAAATTCTAGAAGACTACTTCATTTAATAAACTGTGGCATGAGAACTCACAAAGCAAACATCCTTTCAGGATGAGAAAATCCAAACCATGTGTCTGTGCAACAAGTATCTCAGAGCAACCGAGCACATAGATGCTGTTCATACTGGAATGCTGCTTGCTGTTTAGAGAACATACGGAAGAGAAAGACCTTAGAAGAGAAGAGTGATCTAGGAGCCATTTCCACAGGCAAGAAAGAAGGTCAGCAGAGTCACAAGGAGAATCAGAGCTCAGAGCCTGGCCACAAGGTTGACAGTATCACAAACAGTGGACACCAGCTTTCAGGAGACAGGACTGGGAGTCAAGCACAAACACACTAGGACTCTGTGGGGCAGGCTCTAAGTGTCATCCAGGCTTTCGCTACCAAGGAGCTCCTAGAACCAAATAAGGTAGTACAAGGGAAGGCAGTGGGAG
Source organism: Peromyscus eremicus (assembly GCF_949786415.1). Taxonomy (NCBI): domain Eukaryota; kingdom Metazoa; phylum Chordata; class Mammalia; order Rodentia; family Cricetidae; genus Peromyscus; species Peromyscus eremicus. The sequence continues at coordinate 4,168,927 of NW_026734286.1, read as the reverse complement.
TGAGCCAGTGGACGACTATACATTTCAAGGATAGACAAATGGCCTCCTATGACAGGATTGACACCAGATGTTAAGCACAGGCCTGTAATCGCACTTACTTGGGAGGATCCCAAGTTTAATGCCTACATGAGCTACAGGAGTCCCTTTGGGCAAACATTCACTATATGCTACTTGCTATACCTGGAATGACTGCAACTCTCTGAGAAACTCTCAGGAGGTGGAGGTAGGGAGCTGTTCCTTCGGAAAGAAGCTACATCTAGAATGTGCGTCCATGAGACCTGCGTCTTCAGAAAAGGCATCTCTACTGACTCTGTCTAGAGGGAATGAATTCATGGTTGACAAAAGAAATTTATGTATGTATGTATGTATTGCTTTTTCGAGACAGGGTTTCTCTGTGGAGCCCTGGCTGTCCTGGAACTTGCTCTGTAGACCAGGTTGGCCTCAAACTCAGAGATCTACCTGCCTCTGCCTCCTCAGTGCTGAGATTAAAGGCATGCACAACCAGGCCCAGCTAAAATTAGTGGAAAAGTTAGAGGAAAAACTCATAATGCACTTGGGCGGTAGAGGCAGGTAGATCTCTATGAGTTGGGAACCAGTTTAGTTTTTTTTTTTTTTCCAATTACAAATAACATGGCCATGGCCTATGGCTCAGTTTTCTTGCTAGCTAGCTCTTATAACTAAACTTGGCCCATTTCTATTAATCTGTATGTCACCACGTGTTCCATGGCTTTACCTTCAACACAGAATTTATGATGTAACTTCAGTATAGGGGAGCCAATGTCCTCTCCTGGCTGCTGAGGGCACCATGCACATAAACAATGCACAGATACACATGCAGGCAAAACATTCGTATAAATTAAATTTTAAAAATGAAAATAAATTAATTAAAAAGTCAATGTATGGCTAAACATGGTGGTACAAAATGCCTTTAGTCTTACTAAGCAGAAGCAGGCAAATCTGTGAGTTTAAGCCTGGTCTACGTAGCAAGTTCCAATCCAGATAGGGTTACACAGTGAGAACTTGTCTCAAAACAAAACAAAAATCTCTTCAGGATTTATTTTGATAAAATATGATGCAAGGCCTTAAAATTTTATGTGCAAAAGCAAACAAATTATAAGTAAGACAGTTTTTTACAAAGAGTAAAAAAAGCCAGATGTGGTGGCACATACCTTTAATTTCAGCACTTGGGAGACAGAGGCAGGTGGTTCTCTGTGAGTTTGAAGCCAGCCTGGTCTACATAGTGAGTTCCAGGACAGCCAGGGGTACACAGAGAAACCCTGTCATGAAAAACCCCAAACAAAACAAAAGAAACGAATAATTAAAAAGACAAGAAAGCACTCAGGAGGCAGAGGCAGTCAGATCCTGTGAGTTCCATGCCAGCCAAGGCTACACAGTGAGACCCCCCCTGAACCCCTACCTCAAAAAACAAACAAACAAAACCAGAGAAAAGAAAAGAAAGAATAAATCCAGGGGCTGAAGTGATAGCTCAGCATATAAGAACACTTGCTGCTCTTGCATGGGATCCTTTCAGCACCCACATGGTAACTAGTAACTATCTGTCCATTTCTACAGGATCAGCAGGGCACTGCACACATATGGTGCACAGACATACATGTAGGCAATACACCCACACACATAAAATAAACACAAATAAATCTAAAAAAGAAAACTGGCAAAAAGTTAAAATAAAAGGACAAATCCATGGGACTCAAGACTTAAGAGATTTCAAGACTTATATTATCCAATAATTAACATACGCTAGGCCAAGGAAAGAGAACAGAGACTTCAGAAATAGTAATGGATAGTTGATTTTCAATGGATACAAAGGCAACTCAACAGAACTACCTGAGTTTCATTCTGGAAGCCACATAAGGGTAGAAGGAGGGAACCTATTCCTAAGTTGTCTCCTCTGACCTTCACATGCATGCGGTGGCACATACACATAAATAAATGGAAAGAAAAGGGAAGGGAAGGACGCAAACAGGCCAGCTAGATGTCTCAATGGGACCCAAACGGTGAAAGAAGAGAACAAACTCCCGGGACCAGCTCTCCTCAGGTCTGGGCTGCACTGGCAGCAGAGCAGCACCTGTGGCGCTCACTGGGTGACTACTTCCGTTTATTCCCATTTATCACCTGAAAGTCCCTTCAATGTGTGTCCACTGGCTTAGACAGCCTAGCTGCAATCCTGAAATGCAGCTAGATACTCGGGGGCGGGAGGGTTGAAAGAACAGCTTGGTCTCTCCTCCATCAACCTTTTCCAGTTGCATTCAGCAGAAGATGGCTCTGAATGTACTCAATACAAAATCATAAACTTTCTCTAAACACTATTAATTTTTTTTTGCAAATTTTATTTTGTAACGCAATTGTAATGAGCTCTAGTAAAAACTTTGTAGATAACAATGTCATATGTTCCAAAGTCAAAATCTGCTACACTCTAACAGGCTTCTTCCCAATCCTCAAGGGAGATTTACTGAAGCTCTATCTTTGGTCAAGAACCATATTACTTCCACAAAATGTGAAAAAGTCAAAAGAATCAATGGTTTACAGGCCAGCTCACTCAGTAGCACAGCTATCACTTACAGACTGCCCCAAAGAAGCACAAGCTATTCAAATGGGCCACAGTACCATTCCTCAGTTTGGGTTTAATAAAGCAAGACACGGTGAGAGCAAAGCCTTAGAAGCAACCTAGCAGAAGGCAGAGCACTCTGGTTCCCACCAGGCCACACTTACCATAATCACAGGTGGGCTGGGCGCTAGTGTCAGAGTATGTCGACTGCAAAGTGGTTTCGGATCCTTGGACAAAACCTAAACATATGCACAAGGTGGTTAATTTCCCCCAAACCAGCCATAGGAAAGTGACTAAGACGACATTTCAATAGAAACTAGCAGGCAGGGCTCCCTTCAGCTGAGAAACCTCTAAAACATAGTGGTGCACAGATATGCACTCAGGCAAAATACTCATATGCATGAAATTAAATAAACTAATTTATTTAAAAAACAAACAAACCAACCCACAGAGGGGCTGGACAGATGGTTCTGGAGTTAAAGAGAAACTGCTCAATCGTGCGAACTAGAGTCAGATCCCAAAACCCACATCAGGCAGCTCACAGCCACCTGTTAACTCCAGCTCCAAGGGGTCTAGTGTCCTCTTCTGGTCTCCAGGGGCACCTTCATACACATGTCTGATACACTCACACAAACACATACATGTAAATGCACAGAGACACATATAAACAAAATACAAACTTAAATACACAAAACCGCAAGCCTCTGAAAGCAAGGCTGAGCAAAGAGCTCAGCAAGTAAAGTGCTTGTTGCACAAGCGTCGAGACGGGAGTCTCATCCCTAGACCCATATAAAGGGTGGTGTACAGTTCCCAGAACTGGGGAGACGACACACGTGATCCTTGGGCTTGCTAACCAGCCAACTTAGTGCAATCAAGTTCTGGGCTAATGGGACCCTGCTAAAAAAAAACCAAGGTAGTTGGCACCAGAAAAATGACACCAAAGTTGACCTCTGGTTTATACATAAACCTGTACACATATTATGTGCACACACAACACTAAACATGAAAAACATTCACTGGGGAGTTCAACTGTAGAGAATAATCAGGATATTGTATCCAATCCAACCTTTTCCACTGCTTTTTTTTTTTTTTTTTTTTTTTAGTAAATCCATTAACAGCCCTGCCACCAAAACGCCCCCAGACTTTATGTAATACGGTAACTTGAGGTCTCACTGCACTGCTTAAGCTGTAATAGCTGGAACTAAGGCATGGATTATCACAGTCAGCTATGTAATGTGGCTTCTCTTCAGGTTTTGCTTTCCCCCCAGAAGTGAGGATCTAATTCAGGGACCTGGACTCCACTACTGAGCCCTATCTCTAGCCCTGATTTGGTTTGTTCAGCAGGGTCTAGATACAGAACCTCAAATCTGTAATTCTCCTGTCTCCATCTCCCAAATGCTGGGGTTACAGTATGCACCCTGGTGTGGTGGGTAGTTTATTAGGCAAACCACTCCATCACTGCACTGTATCTCCAGTCCTCCTTTTTTATTGACTTTGCATTTTGAGATGTATTCACTTAGGTGCCCAGACAGGCCTCGACTTCACTCTGTAACCCTGGCCGGTGTTGAACTTGTGACTCTCCTTGGATGTTAGAATTACAGGCCTGTGCTACCAGGCCTGGCACATACTGTCCAATTTACGGATAGCTGTCAGTTATCTGCTAGGGACTTATTCCAGAACAGGCTCTCCCATTCAAAGAAAGGTAGAGTCACAAATGCTGAAGTCCCTTTTATAAAATGCCCGCTGTATATTTTAAATCATCTTTAATTACTTATAAGACTTAACATGATGTAAATTACATATAAAGTCATACTGTATTATTTATCGTATAATGGCAAAAACTCTGTACATGGTTAGTAGAGATACACTTCCCCCCACAAATATTTTCAATCCTCTATTGGCTGAACCCACAAAAACAGAACTAGAAGATGTAGAAGGCTGAGTATACTGCAACTGTAATGAAACACTACATCTTGACGGACACACATTCTGAGTTCAGTAAGAAAACTGCAGAGCAAAGGGTTTATGTTTACTCATAAGAGAGTCTTAGCTCCTCCGTGAACAAAAAAAACCTAAAGATAGGGACTGACAGGTGGGGCAAATCTGTATCTCCCAGACAGACACAGACACAGATACACAGACAGACAGACAGACACACACAGACACACACACACACACCAAGTGAGTATTTGTCGGGCATGCAGGAGACCTTGAGGTTCCATCCCCAGTGCTGCAAATACAGAGATGGAGAAAGATGCTGATAACCAACCTCTGATATGAACTGCAAGATTCTGCCTTCCTGAGATGACAGTCTCCCCCACCCCACTCTAGAGTAACAGAGGTAGCTGGTGTGATCACTAAGTCATGTAGAAATGACTGACTTTTGAGCCTTCTAAACTGTTCTTTCTTGGATCTTTCTAGTCTGAGGAAAAACAGCTGCCACATTGTTAGAGTTCTTCTGGTGGCCCTACAGAGCAACCCATATGGCACATAACCACAGCTAGAATTAATTTGCCAGATACAGGAGCTTGAGTCATGTTGGAGGTAGGGACTCCAGAACCAGACAAGCTTTCAGATAACAACTGTCACCCTAAATGTAATCTAGGCCAGAACCACCAGCTATTAGCACTTGTGGCATTTTGAACACAACGAAGCTGTGAGATAAGTGTTCTATAAAAACCAGTACATGTCAGACCTTTGTTCCAAGGCCTAAGTCTAGATTTTTTTTCTGCTGTTTTCTCCTGTTCCCACCCTCCCCACTTCATACTAGAGATGGGTTCCAAAGCTGAATGTGCTGCTCTTGCAGAACTGAGTTTGGTTCCCAGCACCAGCATGTTGGCTCATTACCACCTGTAACTCCAACTCCAGGGGACCGACATCCTCTTCTGGCTTCTATGGACATCCACACACATGTGCAAACACCCACATATAGGCATGTATGACTCTGCCTCCCATGTGCTGGAATTAAAGGTGTGCGCCACCACCGTCCAGCTAGTGTGAGACTCTTAACAAACAAAAGTGTCTTAAAATGTCTTTGAATTTAAGTAATCTTTTACGGGTTTTTGTTTTCTGAGACAGAGTTAATGTAGCCTAGGCTGGTCTTCAACTTACATTCCTGTCTCTTAAGTGCCGGGATTATAAGAAGGTACCACAAGGCCGGGTGGCAGTGGCGCACACCTTTAATCCCAGCACTCGGGAGGCAGAGCCAGGCAAATCTCTGTGAGTTTGAGGCCAGCCTGGTCTACAGAGCTGAGATCCAAGACAGGCACTAAAACTACATGGAGAAACCCTGTCTGGGGTGGGGGGTGGGGTGGGGAGGGGAATGTACCACAAAGCCCAGCTTTCTGGTTAGTTTCTTTAAAGGGAAAGAACCATACTACAAAGTTAATGCTGGCCGGGCGGTGGTGGCACACGCCTTTAGTTCCAGCACTTGGGAGGCAGAGGCAGGCGGACCTCTGTGAGTTCAAGGCCAGCCTGGTCTACAGATCCAGGACAGGCTCCAAAACTACACAGAGAAACCCTGTCTCGAGAAAAAAAAAAAAGTTACTGCTGGCTTTTAGTCTAACAAGAGGAAAGGGAAACTAATCAGCTCATTAGCTTGGCTACTTCAGTGCCCATAAAACCCAGGATTACAGCCTAATAAGACCTGAAGCTGAAATTCAAACTTGGCCATTAGTAAACTAATTCAGTTTCCTCATCTGAAAATATAAATGCCCCATTCTCAAGCTATCTCATAAGATAAAATTCATCCTCTTCTTCAGTAGCCCTGTTTCTAAATGCAGAACAGTTTTCAATTCTTGGTCAGACCTGGTGAAGAGAATTATATCTTAATTCTAGAGACATTAAGCATTAGTTCTACTTAACGATTTTCCTTTCCAACTAATATTGCTGCAAAACCTCCCAACACTCTTACCTAACCTCAGATGTTTAGCATTTAAAAAAAAAAAAAAATTGCGGTGGAAGCCATACTAGGCACTCCAGGCTGCAGAGCAGCAGTCCTACCCTTTATCCACTAGATGTCAGTAGCACTGCATACCAGCCCCTTCCACGCTCCAAGATGAGACAACAAAACAGGACTCGAGATACTGTCAACTGCCTCCCCCCACCGCCCACCCCCACCCCCGAGGTGAGAGGCAGGCAGAATCACCCTGACTGAGAACCAATGGCCTAGGGGATGGTTGTTAGAAAACCCAAGGTTCTTGGCAAGCTTTTAACCAAGGACTAGCAGAAAGGGCCTATACAGAAGCCAGCAGCTTAGGTTCCATTCAAAGCCTTGAACATTCCTAGCAGAATGTGGGTTACCCAGCAACCACATTAAGTTCAAGCCTGAAATACCTCCAGCGAAGTAGGAGGCACTGTCTATGGCTCTACGGCGCTAACTGGTAAGTTTCATTGGTCACTGGCAAGGCAAACCCAGGCAGCCTTGGCAACTCACCCAGGAATGATTTACAGTCACTCAAACATATTCCACACCCCCTCATCCTGCTCATCACCCACCTTCCTCTTTGCTCAAATACCACTGATCTCCCTAGCAAGATCTAAGGAGGTAGGCAGTTCCAGTCCAGGACGTGATTGGGCCAGCTATCTTTACTCTCTTTTATTCCGCTTACATCTCTTCTTAAATCTCACCTCTTCCCTGAGGCCTCGAAGCTCTCTGTGTAATGGCTGAATCCCTGCAGGTTACCCAGGGCCCAGGAATACAGTGTGCACTTATTTATTGTCCTATTCATAAGTGCCCTCGCCTATAAGCTGCTTAAGAAATTTTTGTCAGTATTCCCAGCGCCTACTCATCACCTTTTCGGTGAGTTGAATGAATTAATGTGGAAAATAGTCATTCCTTGCCAAGGTTCAAGCTCGGTCCCTAAAGCTCCCTGCATAGCTCAGACCCTTCATATATTTACCGATCTCCCCCCCTGGGGCCTGGCGCTCCTCCCAGCTTTGGACCAGATGAAGAGGGGAGCGGCGAGAGTAAGGATCCACGACGTTTTGCACTGAAACTGTGCGGGGGAGGCAATGGCGACAGCAGCCGAGACAACGGACTGATCTCAAATGCTCAGGCCTGAGAACCGACGTCTTAGGACGTGGAGGTCCGTGGGGCACTAGCCAGGGCCGTGGGCCGTGGAAGCTGGGACCTAACGCCGAGGCTCGGAGCCTAGGGTCACAGAAGACACAAGCCAGGCTTCGAGCAGCCAGGAGTCCGGGCTGCCCGGCTGGGGTCACTGGGAGCCGAGACTTGAGGGATGCGACCCCGGAGCGAAGGGCCTGAGGCGCCATTTTGTGACCGCAGAGGGCAGTGACCGCGACGCCAAGGGAGGCGTGGGCGAGCCTGGCATGCCTCAGCCCGTCTTGTCCCTCCCCGGCCCGGAGCGCGTCCTTCACCCTGCTGGGCCTACCTGTGTAGCTCATGACGGCAGCGAACACCCGAGCCGTGGACACCGACCGCTACTCTGAGGCGCGTCTGACGCCACAACAATCTTTGGGGGCCCTTCCACACACGCCCAGCCCCACCTCCTGATCTCATTGGCTCGGGCCAGCCTCGGACTTCACGTCCATTGGACCAGTTAGCTGTCTATTTCTATACTTCTCCGCAACAGTGGTTGGAGATACTGCCAACCCCTAATGGCCCCGCCCTACCACCGCCTCCTGTTAACCAAAGCCTGCGCTGATAGGCCAAATGGAGACGACGGGGAGGTAGAGTTCGAAGGGGCGGGGCTACGTGCAACCCAGAGGCCGGAGCCCACGCGTGGCGGGTGCCGGTTGTCTGTTTGCTGGACACCTGCCGGTGGTAGCGCAGGCAATTGTCCTAAGCTCCGCCACTGAAATGCTAGCCAAAGCCATTCATGTATTCCTTTGGCATTTGAAATGGTAGCCAAACTCGTTCGTGTATTCCTCTGGCTTTTCAGTTCCAAAACTAGAATGGTAAAGCTACGCTGAAATGAGAAAATGAAGATCTAACTGCCAAACAAGGTCCTGACAAACATTACGTGAGATAATGTTTAAATAAATGAGCCTGGACACGTGTGGTAGGTGGCTCCTGTAATTCTAAGACACAGGAGCCTGAGGCATAAGAATGGCCTTGAGTTTGAGGTCAGATTATGCTGTATGAGTTCTTAGGCACTCCAGGTTACACTGAGACCCTGTCTCAAGAGGTGAAAAACAGCTGGGGCCAGTTTCACGAAGTAAATATTATTTTCTCATTAACCATTACATAACAATCAATAGTATTTGTAAGGGTTGAGGATGTAGCTTGATGGTAGAGAACGTTATCCTAGCATATATGGAAGGCATGTGTGAGATCCCAACACTGCAAAACAGGAAAAAAAAGCATTTTAAAATAGAAAAAACCTGGTCATGGTGGCTCACACCTGTCATCTCAGCACTTGGGAGACTGAGCCTGGAAGGACACTGTGAGTATATGACTTTGTTTTAAAAATTAATAGTTGGACTTGGTGGCACCTGCTTTAATCCCAGCACCCAGTGGAAAGCAGATCTCTGAGTTCAAGCACAGCTTAGTTTACATAGCAAATTTATGGCTAGCCAGGGTCACCTATGTATAAAAAAATTATTTTTTAGATAAATGTTTGTGTATGGAATTTGTTATGCAAGCAATATATCTGATTGTATCACGCATTATTGCAAATCTTCACACATGAGAACCTGTGCTCAATGCTCAGTTCTACAAAATAAAAAGCGCAGCTCAGTACCAGCCTTGCTCTAAGCACCATGCCTGGCTGTGTGGAAACTCATCATGAGACAGATCTCATAATTCCCGGGAGGGACACTGTAAATAAAACTTAGCATTTGGGAAACTACATCAAGCTGTGCTTCTATCATTTATGCACCTTTTTGTGGTTTGGGGACATTTTAAAGTAGGGTGTTGTATTAGTACTAAGTAATGGTTATCCGTTCATTTTTTTAGGATTTTTTTTTTTGGTTTTTCGAGACAGGGTTTCTCTGTGTAGCTTTGCGCCTTTCCTGGAACTCACTCTGTAGCCCAGGCTGGCCTTGAACTCACAGAAATCCACCTGCCTTTGCCTCCCAAGTGCTGGGATTAAAGGCGTGCCACCGCCCGGCCATTTTTTTAGGTTTATGTGTTTTGCTTGAATGTATATCTGTGCAGCCACACACATCCTTAACGCCCGAGGTGGTCAGAAGAGGGTGTTGGATACCCTGGGTTGGAGTTACTGGCTGTGAGCTGCTGTGTGAGTGCTGGGAACCAAACCCAGGTCCTCTGCAAGAGCACTATGTGCTCTTTGCCACTGAGCCATCTCTCAGTCCTTGTTACCAGTTTCTTTAGGGGTAATAATAATGACATTCTTTAAAAGTCTACATCCTTTAAAGAAAGGTACTGAAATAGTTAATATGATAGCCCCCCCAAAATGGGCTTCTCCATAATTTAGACGGGGAAAGAGAGGTAGAGAAGTATAGTTGCTGTGATTAACAAGGGCTTATTTTTACCACTGATCCAGGTAAAAATGTCGGGATAACACTCCCTCCCCAAACACACTTGTGCAGACCTTGTTGCCCCATGCAAGAGCCACTTGCAGTGCACTCTGTGCATCTGATTCAGAACACGCAACAGAGGTCTGCTTTATGTGCATTACTGCTTTGGGGTGCCGCTGTCTGACATCCAGATAAAGGAGGGCCCCATGATTATCTCCTCTAGATACTGTAGTTCCATTTGTGGCATTTGCCACAGCAGTCATTTCATCCAAAGTTTTGTTTAATTTCTGATGTCCTCAGGGGTTGAGCTCAAGTCAGTCAAAGGTTAAGGCTACTTCATTTGAGACCATAGAGTTGTTTACGCAGAGATTTGTTATGCTCAGGAGTTTTAGGAAAAGATCCCTGTTGTAAGAATGGTAGGTGACCCTTGTAGAGGCTTCCTGGGGCTGGAGAGATGGCTTACTGGTTAAGAGCACTGACTGCTCTTCCAGAGGACCCTGGTTCAATTCCCAGCACCCACATGGCAGCTTACAACTGTCTGTAACTCCAGTTCCTGAGACCCAACACCCATGGCAAAACATCAATGTACGTGAAATAAAAATAAATTTTAAAATATTAAAAAAAAATCTTTTCCTGTTAACTGTGAGCAAAGACATAGCCATCAGTGAGTAGCAAGGCCTTCCCATGTTACTGTCATTGGATCTTTCAAAATCCACTCTAATGCTAGGCTGTGGTGGCCCACGCCTTTAATCCCAGCCCTAGGGAGGTAGAGGCAGGTGGATCTCTGAGTTTGAGGCCAGCCTAGTCTACAGGGCTAGTTCTAGGACAGGCAAGGTTACACAGAGAAACCCTGTTTAGAAAAACAAAACAAAAAGATCCACTCTAGTGCTTTTATATTTTAAAAAATTGATTTTGGCCAGGTGGTGGTGGCATACGCCTTTAACCCCAGCACTCAGGAGGCAGAGGCAGGCAGATCACTGAGTTCAAGGCTATTCTGGATTACAAAGTGAGTTCCAGGACAGCCAGGGCTGTTACACAGAGAAACCCTGTCTCAAAAAACAAAAAACAAAAAACAAAAACAAAACAAAAAAAACCCCAAAAAAACCCAAAAACAAACAAACAAAAAAAGAAAAATTATAAAAAGTTAAAACAAGGCAGGTGGTGGTGGCGTATGCCTTTAATCCCAGCATTCCAATCTGAGTTCAAAGCTGGCCTTATCTACAGAGCTAGTTCCAGGACAGCCAGGGCCACACAAACCCTGCCTTGAAAAAAACAAATAAATGATTACAACAAAACTCCTTTCCCCCTTGTTATCTGGGTTCTTATGTCTCTTCTTGACATTTCCCTTGGATCTAGCGAGGTATAGCTCAGTGGCAGTACATTTGTGTGGTATGTTCAAGGCCTGGGATAAAGTCCCCAGCATTGCATTTAAAGTCCTAGCTTAAAGATAGCGGAGTCCCAACTCTGCAACCTCATTCCCACCCAAAGCTTCCAGCAGATATGCCCTTCTACCCAACACCCACAAGGAGCTCCTTCCCTTGGTTATAGCACAAAGGCCAGAACCACTCCTGCAGGCGTGTTATTGCTGCTGGTTAAACCCAACCAATGCTTCTGTCTTGGCTCCCTTCCCAGACCAGCCAACCAGAGCCCTGGTTCCTCAGCTCAGGGGAGCCGCTTCCCCAGACAACCAGAGCTCCACCACCACCCACGGTACCAAGGGCCAAAAGCTGAGAACTTGGACTTATCCCCACTTGTGTCTGGTCAATTTGGTGGCCAGCAGGGAAACCCAGGGACTCTGGCCAGGCACAAACCTGATCCCCAGCCCTTGCTGTCAGCCAGTGCCAGCCTGTCCACTCGACAGAAAAACACACACTGGCTGCCTGCCCTGGGGTGTTTCCAGAAGAGAAATTTAATCTAATTTACATATTTCTAGGTACATTGATAACCAAAAGATGGCCACTGAAAAAGGTTAAAAGGTCAATTAGCTCCCGGTATCTAGCTGGCCCAGGATTGCAAAATAAAAAAAATCCACGTTCCTTATTCTCTACACAAAACGCGTTTTTTAAAAAAGTGAAAGATCTAGGGAGCTATACATAGAAAGCAACAGTGAAGAGGGGAGGGTGGTGGGGGTGGGGAGTCCCACCCCTCACTCTACCCTCCCAGCCCTGGAGCCCCTCAGGCTCTGACATGGCAGGAGGCAGCTGTCAGCTCTGAGCTCTTCCAAAATAGGAAGGCCCCTTTTGGGGGGGCAGCCAACAAGAATTTCCGTGGCATTGTGGGCTCAGTGGGGGCTCCCAGGCCCTAGTGGGTTAGCAGAGGGAGCGTGGATTCCCCTGAGCAAGCACCGTGGCGAGATGTGGTCGTTTGACGTAGGAACTGTGGGGGCTAGGGCAGATCCCAGGTCTCACGAGGTGCGCGTGCGTGTATGTTTGCCTGTGCATGAGTGAGAATAGATATTCATGGGGGCGAGAGGGAACAGGGGTCTTTGGGGTCTTTGCAAATGGCCACGGATGGCAGACATAGCCCTGTCTGGTTGCTAGACACAGGAAAGTGCTGTTCTCCCCTGTAACCAGATTGGCCACCACCAAAGGCCTGGCTACTGCCCCTGCTGGACCAACCAGGTGGGCTCAAGGAGGTACCCTTGTGGCCCCAGAGTCCTCAGGTTGGGGGAAGGTGGCTAGCTGGCTCCCGGCGCCCAGGTTGTAGTGTGCCCGGCCCCCAAGGGGCGCCGGTTTGAGGTTTTGGCTTGCTCCTTTGGAAACGGAAAAGAAAGAGGGAAACGGGAAGAGGACACAGAGGAGAAACAGGAGGGGACAGGTGGCACAAGAGGGGATCTGGAATGCTTGTATGTTAGGGCGCCTCTACAGCTGCTGTCTGTGCCTGCGGGGCCTGGGGCTCCTCAGGCGGAGGGTCTGCTTTGGAGAAGTTCATCTCCAGAATGTGCCGCTGTAAATGCCGCACCCACTCTTCCTGGATGGAAAGTGGGCCCTGGAATTCCACTTCACAGAACCTGCATAGGAAAACAGAGAAAGCAAATGGCCAATGCTTCAAAGAAAGGCAGAAAGTATAATTCAGTGCAAGTGCTTAGGCATATCTACCACTACTCAGTGTAGGAATGTCAAGACCAGGACTCAAGGGAAGAAGTGTCTCCCAATGGACAGTCACCTCTTCTACTGTGGAATAATGGCAGGGTCTGCTGGGCATGAAGTCTTTAGTGCCAGGTAAGCAGGGGATTCTCCAAGTGCTTCTGCACCTGATGTGTGTGTATGCTCTGAGATGGTGGTGGGTAGAGAGAAGCAAAACCTGTCTAGCTCTCACGAGATCTGTTCTTTCTCTTCCTTATGGTAGCCTTCAGCTAGGCCTCCAATGAACTTGAGCTCTGTGGCTCCAGAGAGTTGGGTTGAAATTCTACCTTTTTTTCCCCCCTTTTGTTTCTTTGGGAGACATGGTCTCTAAGTTTATAGCTCATGCTGGCCCAGAAATTATGTAATCCAGCTGGACTTATACTGGTGACAATCTTCTTGTCTCAGCTTCCCAAGTGCTAGGTTGATAGGCCTGAATCATCATGCTCAGTTTGGATGCTACTTTTGACTTGGCCTATATTATATAGCCTGAGTTGAATTACCTCAGGTCTCAAAAGTCCCTATTTGCTGGTGTCTGGTGTGTGTGTGTGTGTGTGTGTGTGTGTGTGTGTGTGTGTGTATGTGTGTTCATAACTAAGTGTCAGCAAGGTTCTCAGTGCTTTGCTATTAAATTCAGTCCTTACAACTCTATTAAGTAGGTCTGTATGAACTGTTTTATTTAAAGAAAGGGTTTTATCTTGTAGCCCTAGCTGGCCAGGACTCCTTACATAGACCAGGCTGGCCTTGAACTCACAGATATGCCTGCCTCTGCTTCCTGAGTGCTAGAATTAAAGGTGTGCACCACCACACCAGGTTAGACTCTTTTTAAAGGTGGAAAAATGGAGGCAGGGAGCAAATAAGCTCTTGTCTGAGGTCACCAAGCCGTGGAGGGCGTTAGGACTGAACCCCAAGTCTGGCTGGCTACAAAGCTCAGGGTATCAGGGTGATATTCTGAAGTCCCACTGTCAGTGAGAAGAAGCCCTTAACCTGTGCCCTGCCATACCACAAAACAGCCCATAGGACCCCACCTCCCAACCTGCACAGAGACTGCAACATTTCCAGGCTTCAAATAGCCAAGGCCCAGCTAGGTCTTAGCATACCTGCACTTGAGGGTATAGATGTTGCCCACAAACTTGACCAGTGATGTTTGGGGGGGGCGAGGCACCAGGGAGGGGACTGGCCGGACCCGGGGTGGGGGCTGCCGCACTTCTTCCAGCTTCTGTTGCAGGTCATTGGCCTCCTCACCACCCCTAGCTGCGGAGGCATCTGGGGGGCGGGCTTGTCTGCGTTCAAATTCTAAATCAGAGAGGGATAGGTGATGAACAGGAGGGCTAGGGCCCTGCAGACACCCCTGCTTTCTGTGAGCACAAGGGGGTGGAGGTTGTTGGGACTCAAGACTGGCCACCATACGCACAGGCAGAATGGTATACTGATAAGGGGGGATTAAGCAGCTGAGATACAGTGGCTGAGTGAGCCCTAGAAGGGCCGGCCCACTGCCCTCCCGCCCTCCTCCAGCAGCACTCACTATTGATATTCTGCCGTTGGTGCTCCTCTGACTTCACGGTCCCAGGGGGGCTGGCTGCCAGAGGCCGTTCACCACTGTCGGCTGCCCTGCCAGCCTCAGGCCCCGGCTCCCCCCCAGCACTTCGGCCAACCAGGGACAGGCCCCCAGGTGCCAGCCCCAGGGGTGGCCGCTTGTCACTGTCACGACCGTGGCCGGCGCTGCGGAACTTCTTGGTAAAGGGGCGGCCACCCTGGATGTAGCTTCGGTAGGCGCCCACTTTCTGGGGCCGGTGTTTGATCCACTCACTCAGCGTCTCGATGGGAGAGCCGTTGACACACCACTCTGTCACACCGAACTGACGAAGGTGCGCCCTCGCATGGCTGGCTAGGGCTTTGCGGTTTTCAAAGTAAAGGCCACAGAGCTCACAGCAGGCCTCGGTGGCTACAGACAGAGGAGGTTGCTGTTCTAAGAGTGCAGGCATACCCAGGTAGCCTAAGCAAGGTCAGGAGCTAATCCCACCTCCCACAGGGACCTTGCCTCAGGGGCCCTGCTTGCCCTGACAAATACCATCCCAAGACCCTACCACCCACTGCTTACAGGAGTGGGAGGTCTTCTCATGCAGAGTCTTTGCCTTGAAGGGCAGTTCAGTCTGGATGTAGGTCTTGGCCTTGACCTCTGCTGGGAGGAAGCGGTCCTCCTGTAGGGGCCGTTTAGTTGCCACTGGGCCCAGGTAGCTGGTAGCTGAGGGCTTGGCCCCTGTGATGGGTGACAGGCTGAGCTCCCGGGGAAGCTGGGTTGGCCCAGCTCCTGGTTTTCCAGGCCGGCTAGCCAGGGGTGACAGAGGCAGTGGGGAATGCATAGCCCCGGGAGCTGCTGTAGGGGAGCCCTCCTCAGCCAGGGCAGGAGCCAGGTCTCCAGCTGGAGGCTCTTTCTTGATGAGGCACAGCTTGGACTTCTTCTTCAGGATCTCCCGCAGTGTGTCGATGGGCGAGCCATTGACAGACCACTCAGTCACACCCATCTGGCGCAGGTGGGAGCGCGCGTGGCTGGACAGGCCTTTGCGGTTCTCGAAGAACTCACCACAGAACTCGCAACGGATGTCACGTACTGGCTCTGCCCTGGATGCTGCAAGGGGTCCAGGGTAGGGGGAAGAGAAGGAAGGAGTGGCTATGGGCAGGAAGCCTCCAAGCTCAAAGCCCAAGGCAATGCCAGCCTTCTGGATGTCCCTATCCATGTGCCCCCTCCCTCCAGACTCCAATGAAGTGCTACTTCAGCTAGGCCTTCAGAGTCCATTGAACTGCTATTTCATCTGGGCCTTCAGAGGCACTTCATACATCCAGCCCTTCTATTTGTCTTATTACCTCAAATTCTAGCTGGCTTCACAGGTCTCCCTGAGTGAGGCTGGGCAAGCTACTTCCTCTCTCTGAGCCTGTTTCCTTCTCTGCAAGATGGAGATGAAAACCTCATCTCCCAATGTTGCTGGGAGGGTCTAAAATCAGAAGGGTTCAGAGCATGTGGCATATGCTCCAGAGGGAGCTGGCATATGAACTCTAAGATGGAGCCTCAGCCACACTTGCCTGCTTATATAGCAGACAATCAACCAAAGAATGAAATAGTGTGACGGAGTGCCAGGGAAGCAAGTAACAGTAACATGACAGCAATTACAACATACAGGGAGATTTTTGCAACCAGGCACCACACTAAGTGCTTTATCACACTTAATTCTCAAGAAAACTGTATAGACATAAGGCAGGGGATTATACGGATTTCCATCTTCCAAATGAGGAAACTTGCCCAACTCACTTACTACTACATTATGATGAAACAGACATCTTGACTCAAATTTGACTCCAAATGTCAAGTACTGGATTACCAGGAATGTTAGGCCATCCCTCTACTCCTGCCAGCGGCAGACATTACTAATGGGTCCTTGCAGCTATTCTCCCTGGGAATTTGGTTGGAGGCCACTACCAATTGGCTATATAGGACATTAGATATAATTACATGATTCTGCCTCTTCTGCACGAATAACAGAAACAAGTGTCAGCTTGGGTACAGGAGTCTAAACAGCAAGTCCTGTGTTCTCTGGACTTATGTATCTTCCATTTCAGTCCTGTGATCTATGGATACTCCTAAGGGGGTAGGTATAGGGAGGAGATCCAGCCAATTGGTCTACCTGCCCTGATATAGGGTCACACTTACACAGGTTCAAGGGTGCCATATCTTCTCGAGGCGTGCCCCAGGGACCCTCAGATGGGTGTGGCTCCCCATGAAGGGTCCCTGGCAGCATCTCCCGCTTGATTTCCACTCTCATTTGTTCAGGCTTCAGTTTCTTGGGCAGGGAGGGAGTAGCAAGGCCTGAGAACATCTTCCGGGCCGTGGGAGGAGGAGAAGCAGTTGGTGAGTGGCCCAGAGGACTGCCTGGTGGCGGTGGCAACTTCTTGGCCAGGGGTGAGATGTGAAGATCCGAGGGACTGCGGGCTTCTAGCGAGCTGCCAGGACCTCCGCTACCCACCACCTTGGCTAGGGCTTTTGGGCTAGGCCCTGGTGGGTGGAGGTGTCCACCTGGCCTGGATTGGGTCCGTCTCTTCAAGATCTCCCGCAGTGTGTCGATGGGTGAGCCATTCACATACCACTCAGTCACACCCATCTGCCGCAGGTGGGAGCGCGCATGGCTGGACAGGCCCTTTCGGTTCTCAAAGAACTCACCACAGAACTCACAGCGGATGTCTCTTGTTGGCTCTGGGCCTGAAGCTGCAGCAGGAAGAAAAAGGGGCAGTTAGAATTGTGAGCATCGTCAGGATAGTTACCTGCAGGAGTATCCTGTCCAGCTAGGCATGGGCAGCCATGTGTCCATAAGCTAGGGTAGTAGTGGGAGGCAGGTGCAAGTGAGGGAGCTGATGGGTGGGGTCAGACAGATGGGTGGGGGCAGAGGCAAGGGAGGGGAGGGGCGGCTTTAGAGAACTAACAGGACCTCTGTCCTAGCAGAGGGCAGTACCAATACTCCACAGCTTTGTGGGTCCCAACAAGGACAGGGCAGGAGACAGGACACAGCCAGCCTAGGTGCCACACTCTGTCCAGACCCAGGGCACCTTCCCCTTGGCCTTCATTCTCAGGCAGGGTCATGGTGATAAGAGGTCAAGACCAAGAGAGAAGTACCAGCAGCCCACCGCCAACAAAATCTCTGGGTTGAGCAGGCCCACTGCCAAGGGCCCCTGTCTACTCCCTACGACAACAGGGAGGGAGTAGGGAGGGGGCCATGACCCCCCAGGGAGGGGCTCCAGGGCCCACAGGGAGGAAGGGCAGCTGAAGCGAGAACCTACAGAGGTTGAGAGGAGATGGCTCCACATCAGAGGCCCAGAAAATGCCGGCGGCCGAGAGGTCCTGCTTCCCCCAGGGGATGGCCATACCCGAGGCCTTCAGCTTGGCCTTCTTGGCCGGCGGTGGGGGAGGGAGCAAGGAGAGGGCCGTGGAGGCAGAAGGAGGCCGCCCCAGCTGGGCCAGGGCTCCCCGCCCGGGTGGGAGGCGGATCTGGATGCCGTCCCTCCTGATGAGCCCGTGGAGCACGTCTATGGGGGATCCCTTGGCATCCGGGTCGCTGACGCCCAGGTGGCGCAGGTGGGCACGGGCGTGGCTGGACAGGCCCTTGCGGGTCTCAAACCAGGCACCGCACAGCTGGCAGTCCAGCTCTCTGCCCCCGTCACTATCTAAAGCTGCGGAGACAAAACACAGGGGGGGTTCACGGCCGCCACCTTGGTCGGCCCTAGGGGATGAAGGCAGGAGGGTCTGGTGTGATTTTCGGCTGCCCCAGGTGGTTAGGGGTCCAAGTTTCATGCTGCAGACAGGTTTTTGTTTGTTTCTTAGAGGTTTCAGGTAGCAGGGCAGCCTGTTCTCTGCCCAGCTCATTGGCATCAAGCGAAGGTAGGGAGCTTAAGGATGTAGTTCTGTGACAAATCCTGATGCCCCAGGGCCTCTCCCTTGAGTCTTCTGCTAGGGGAACTATGGGAGAAGTCAGAAGGTGAAGAGCAGGGGGCACCACCAGACTACCAAGCACCCCTACCCCTAAAACCACAGCAGATTCAGTGCAAGTGGCTGCCAGAAAACATAGGTATCATCAGGCTCTAAAACCTGCCAACATACGGGAAAACAAGATGGACACCTCAAAACCTGACTGCTGAACTTGGAAGGGTTTCTTCCCAAACACAACTTGCCAAGTGTTAAGACAGCCATAGTGGAGGGTCTCTACCTTTGTGCACAAACAGGGAGAAGCCTTGTCACAGATGGCCAAGAGACATGAAAAAAAGGGGCAGTGTAAGGACTTCCCGTCTGGTAGACTACTCATCTACTTGTATGATTCAAAATATCGCAGACTCCCACTAGTCCAGGTCCACAGGCACCCTGGTTACCTTCACCACCCCACCATCAGTCCAGAGAAGGGCAAGTGGCAAGTAGGACCCTAGCAGGCTCAGACCTGTAGCAGGCCTCTAGGGGAAGATCAGCAGAATGGGGGAAAAACGATCATCTCAGGACAGCCCAACAGGAGACAAAATGAGTGCCTCAATCAGTACTGACCTGGATGACCCAGAAACTGGGAGCTGCAGGCCTCAGTTCCTACCCTGGGTCCTCCTCATCTGAGGACCATGTAACACCCCAGCACCCCCCTCAGCTCCCAGTACCCACACTCACTGAGATTCAGAGGCCCCTCATCCTCAGACTGGGGCCATTGTGCCTTTGGGGAGGTCGGCCGGGGACTCAGGGATAGCTGGGGGCTCTTGTCTTCAGGATTCTTGGGTGTAGGAGATCCTGCCAGAGTGAGTGGGGCCTTCTTGAGGAGTGGAGAGCTGGATGGGTGGGCCAGGCCCTTGGCTGAGAAGCTTGGAGGTGACTTGATGGCTTTGTTAACAGCAGGGGCATCCATAGGTTTGGCCAGGGCGAGCAGGCCAGGCCTGGAGGCCCCAGCAATCAACTCCTTTGGTGAGTTGGACTTCTTGGTCAGGTTAGGGGGCAGCCCAAGGGGAGCGTCAGGCAGGCCCTTCTGCTTCACCAGCTCATAGAGAAGGTCGATGGGAGCACCACTGCTTTCTGACTCTGCAACCCCCAGCTGCCGCAGATGTGAACGTGCGTGGCTGGACAGGCCCTTTCGTGTTTCAAAGCAGGCACCGCAGACCTCACAGGTGGTCAGGCTCTGGGCTGGAGGGTGAGATGGAGGCCAGGATGAAAGGCTATGAGGCCTTGTAGGTATACCAACCCATTCTCTTCTCCTCATCCAGGTTCAAAGTAAGTGTTCTGCTCCCGCTAAATCCCTTTAATCCTGACAACAGTTCTAATTTGGTGGGGGTTGGTATTTCTGGTTTGGAAGTAAGGAAACTGAGGCTCAGAGAAGGCAAGAGTTGTGTTCAAGGGCATATGGCAGAAGGCCGCATCCTCTGTGGTCCAGCCAGTGGGGATGGGATGTCTTTCAGACCTGCAACATACCAGGATGCCCTGGCAGCACACTTACACAAATGCGTGTACACATACCCTTACATCACATATGGAGCTAAGACCTAACCTACTCTCTGTAACTGGACACATACTTCAAATGCTAAGTCAGAGGTCCTAGCCTCGGCCCCTGCCCACTCCCCATCTGCTTCTTGACCTCCCTGCCCAACTTCAATGATACAAAGGTGAGGTTGGTTTTGCTCCTCTTAACATACCTAGGAACTAGTAAGATGCTTATCATCACTCTCAACAACCTTGTAGTCTACAGGAAAAACAAATATGTATCATATGAAAGTTCAGAACTAACAAGGTTGGTTAGTGACCTGGGTTTGAGTGTGATCTCTTGCCCACCTTGCCCACTGCTTCCTTCTTCACCCAGTAAGGTAGTAGCCGAGGACCACACATATGGCCAAAGCTATAGAAAGTCAATGTAGAAGACAGCTGGGTCTCTATCTCCTTGGTGCCTTCTAGTGCTGGAAGGAAGATGGGCGCCAATCTGGGAACCCATATTAAGCGACCAGGCCAGAGACTGCTTCTGTGAGCATGACTATCCCGGCCAGCACACATGCCTTGTCACTTGGGCCACTCACCCTTGAGGTCTGGCAGCTCCTGTTTGCTGCCATGAGGAACCTCTGCAGCCACTTTGCTGCTCAGCCGACTGGCCACCTGTTCCAGGGTCCCAGAGACAGGCAGGGTCTTCTTTGGGAGTAAGGGAGACCCCAAGTCCATGGCCACCATTGTGTTCTCCTCAGAACAAAGGCCTGTGGGGTGGAGGAGACAGGCTCAGCCCACTCAATGGGCTGTCCACCCCAAGCAGAGAACCGAAAGAACTGTACTTCTTCCTCATCCTCGGCATCTGCTCTCACTTCTGGAAGCCACTCATTCCATGAGAGCTGAGGCTGTACCCATAAATCCCCACAGCAGCACAATGCAGAGACACTGAGACTGTCCAATGACAAGAAAGACAAATAGCAGTTTCAGTCCAGCAGAAGGTTCACTGGTCTGAGAACATATTTTGAGCTGAGACTCCTGAGGACATCTTAAGAGAAAATGCCTCTCTGGGTAGAACTTACAAGGGGGTGAAGGTGGGAACAGTCAAAAGAGACAAAGATCAGAGTCGGAGACCAGAGAGGCAAGGCAGAAAAAGCAGGAAGCTGAGGACAGGGAGGAGGAAATCTCCACCAGACAAGGGAGCTAGAGCTTCAAACACAATAGCAAGTCCCAGCAGTAATCTATTCATCATCAGCTGAACTGCAAAGGGCACAAGGTAAGAACCTGGACCCTGGACCAACTCCGGGACAGCAAGAATGGGAATGACACAAGTTTGCACGAAGTTTCTTAAGCTTCCATCCAGCGAGGCGCCTCCTTGGGTAAGAGGTATGTAGGGAGAAGGAATCAAGGGTAGTTTTCTTAATCTAAGTTTTCATTAAAAAGGGTAGGGATGGGGGAAACTGGGAGGCGATGCAGTCGAGTTCTGAACAAGAGCTGAGGATGAAGACTGTGTGTCAGATTGGCTGCGGAGACGACCGTAGAATGCAACAGGGCAGGGGTTAGGAAGGTCGCTCCCTGCTCAACCTGAGTCCCACAGAGGCAAGAAGATAGGTCAGGAGGCTACGGAGATCATGACACCGAGTACTTTGTCAAAGTCTCCAGGTAGAAGTGGGCGCGTCTGTCAGATGGGGCAGGGCCAAAAGTGGCTTTCCACACTGAGGGGATCGGAACCGTGACAACTGGAGCTTCTGAGTCTCCAAGAGAGGCAGGGGACTTCTGTCAGAGCCGGCGAGAGTCCTGAGGAGCGGCGGCAGAGTGCTTCCGAAGCCTGGGACCCTCCGGGAGCCTGAGGGAGGCCCAGGGCCCGAGCGCCTGAGGTGGGGGGGCCACAGAGACCGGACGGCGGATGTTGCGGGAGGCGGCGGCACACGCGGGAGGGACGCCGACTTTCCCCTCCCGGAACCCTCCCCTCCGCCAACTCTTACCCGGCGCGGGCGCGGGCACGGGCCCGGGTCCCGGCTCCGGCTCGGCCTTGGGCCCGTCCCGCGACGGCGGCGGTGGCGGCGGCGGAGGCGGCGGCGCCGGGAGAACCACCGGGCCTGGACTCGGGGGACCTGGCGAGGGCGCCCCCGTGGTCGCGCGCTCCCGGGCGCCCCCCGCGCGCGGCCCCGCCGCCGCCTTGCTCTCCGCTTTTGTCACTCGGCACTGGGCGGTGGAGGCGGCCATCTTGGCTCCGGCGCACGCGGGGCGGCCGCCCCAGGCGAAAGCAGCGGAGCGCCGTGCGCCGCGACCGCCGAGCGTGCTCTGCTCCGCCCCTCCGGGCGCACCCAGGGCAACCTGATGAGCGTCGAGCGCCTCGAGCGAAATGCTCTAGGCGCCGAGGAACCGGCTTGCAAGCTCTTGGGAGCTGCCTGGAGCGCTAGGGCTCATGTACGCAGGCCAAGCTTCCAGCCGCCTCCAGCAGCTGCTCTAGACCGGGATCCGCACATCCCTACGGCTAGAAGGGGAACCCTTCAGCCAATATTAGCATGCAGAATTAGAACCCTGACAGCAGTGCTAACACATGCCTTGAGACCCTGTCCCATTCTTTTGTCTTATTCAAGGCTAACCTTCCAGAACAATCCTGAAAGACACTAGATCCTTGACCACGATGATCCTCCCATCCCCACGTCACCCTGGTATCTATCTAGCTGATCTCGGATAGTGCTGTCCTGCAATCCAAGAAACTCGGTCCCTCCTCACCAACGATTCTAGCACCCCACACTCCTCCCGCCCCAACTTCAAACAGGAGCGTCCATCTGTTCCTTGACAGATGGGCGGGGCCAGAATCTGACTGCTGCCCCGCCCCCAGCCTGATAGCCTCCCCTTCTGGCTCACTTGGCAAAAGGGGAAGAGCCTACTAAAAGAACTGCCACGCAGGGCCACTGCCCCAACCTGGCTCTGATTTGGGACACCATTACTTTGCAAAGTTTTTAGGATCGTTTCAGCCACTTCTTAACATCCCCCATCTCCATGTGTTCCCTGAACAGGCCATAACTCTCTCCTCCCTCTAGACAGCCAAAGCAAAGCTGACTCAACTTCCTCACACCCCAGGGTTTGGGCCAGCTTCCTTTGGGGAGTGACACACTGATTTTTTGGTGGAAATATTTTGGTCATAAGTGAATTTGACTGTTAAGTACTTGGTCTGATCCTTGGCAGTGTCTGGCCCAGATGCCAGATAAATGTGAGCATGATATACAGGCCTGTTTTGGAATAACACAGAAAAAGGGGTCAGAGCTAGAGTTCTCATAGATTGCTTTCTACAGATCCAGACATCCTTAAAGCTGGCTCTACCTTCCAGCCACTCCAGAGACATTATGAACCAAATCAGGTGGAAAAGCTGAATCCCTGGCGAGCAATCTTTTGCAAAGGCAAGAAGGCCCATGTGCCACTCCTCTTTTCTTTCTGAGGTACGTCTGTGCCTCAATTCCTTTCCTGTTCAAGGAAGAGATGAACTTTTGACATTCCCACCCCATCCTTCACAATTCTCAAGTGCCCTTACTTGGCTTACAGATGGGATGGGTCCAGCCAAGCCCAAAATACACATTTAGGCAGGAGCCTGGAAGCTGTTGGTAGAGGAACCATAGAAGAAAGCCCAGTCCCAGTAACTGCATTAATTCTGCCAGTTTAGAGGTGTTTCATTCCTCAAAGGCAAGGACTTTGAATTTCATTCAACTACATCTTACAGCTGAGTTCTCTGACCCTCATTTTTGTTTCTTGAGACAGGAGCTCTTCATGTAGCCTTGGCTGACCTAGAACTCACTATGTAGACCAGGCTGGCCTTGAACTCATAGAGATCCATCTGCCTCTGTCTCTGGAGTGCTGGAATTAAAGGTATGCACCACCATGGCCAGCTGAGTTCTCTGCCTTTTAAAAGCTCCCAGAAAGTCAACTTTTTACAAGATCAGGTCCTTCACTTTTCCTCTAGTTCTTCTGTGTCCATTCAGCAATCTAACACCAAATATTGATTCTAGATTTCAAGACACTACCAAACAAGATATTCAGAGTCCAGATCTGCCTATGTATGCCTGGAACAAAGCAAATAATCCACAGTTTCTTTCTAAGATGACTACCAAACAATCCTAAGGCTAGGAGCATAGCTTAGTGGTGAGAACATTTGTCTAACATGCATGAGGCCCAGGGTTCTATGTCCAGCACATCAAAGCAAAATAAGATAATCCTTTGCCCTACGAGTTTGTTTTTTTGACAAATCTGAGATCACAGGGGTTGAAATCTTAGTACACACAATTGCTTGAGTATGAGAGGGGTTTGTCAGAGTTGCTGGAAAGAACTGGTTGAATCTAGTTGAATCTAGAGACCGGATTCTACTCTTTGTTTGTAGTGAGTACCTGGAACCAAACTTAGGGTTTTGCCCATGCTAAGCCACATCTCCAGCTAGAATCCAGATTCTAGATCTGTACCACCCACTACAGTAAGATCACCAGTGGCTCAGTACTAGCCATATTTTAAGTGCTCAATAGCCACATGTAGCCAGTAGTGATTTTCCAGGCCAGCACAAATTGTTAAAGACTATTTCTGACATCTCACAAAGTTCTATTGGATATAGTGTTCAACATAGGAGATTTTTTTTTTCCAGAACAAAGAATTTGCTCTCCAACTACCTGGATTGTAAAGCTTAGTTCTCTCTTGCTATGTAATTTAGGGACGGTAAATTAAGTTCTCTGTGCCTCAGATGCCTCCTCTGTAAAATGGATATGATGAAAACACCCACCTTAATAGGATTGTTGTAAGGAGTTCAATGGCTTTGTGCTTGTAAAGTGCCATTGCTTCTAGAAAGAACTTACTGAGAAATTTGATTCAGAAAGGGCCATGAACCAGCCCTTGAATAAAACCGAAATTACCCCTATATGGCAAGATACTAATGAAATAATTTGTTAATATGCTTTTTAAAAAAGTCTGTGTATCCTAGCTCAGTCCTGGAATTTGCCATGCAGCTCAGGCTGGCCCCGATCCTCTTGCCTAAGCCTGAGGGCTAAAATTACAGGCAGATGAAATGCTTCCAGGAAAGCAGAGTGGATACCCTTCAACTCACCCATCCATCCCTCTGTACCTCTGGGGAAGGGTAGGGGCCCCAGTCTGGTCTGTTCCCTCCCCTTACCATCTCCGTAGATTGGCCCAGGGTCCTCAGCCCAGGTGGATGGGAAGGGCACGGTGAGAGGGAAGCGTGGCCGTCGTGAAGTCAGGAAGCTTCCAGGTGGCCCACCAGGCTCACGGCCCAGGGGACTCGGGGGCAACTCAGCTGCTGAGGTGGCCAGCAGCTCCTGCAGGATGTTGATGGGTGAGATGGTAAGCTCCCAGTTGGTGATGCCAAAGTCACGAAGGTGGGCCCGGGCATGACTGGAAAGGCCAGCCCGAGTATCAAAACCAGCCCCACAGAAGTCACATCGCATCAGGCTAAAGGTGCCCGGGTCGAAGTTAGCCACTGCAGAAAAAAGACACAGATTTCCTGGGCTGGGGTAGTGGTGAGGGGAGCCACTCTCTATCCCAACCTCAACCTCTTTCCCAGGACTTCTCTCCCCTCTACAGATCACCCTGGAATGCCTGCCTTCCCTTCTGTTGTTGATGCTTCTGCCTGACCTGAAACTTTCAGCTTATGGATCCTCCCCAAACCAGACCCTCCAGGAAGCCTGATTTCTCAGACCCCCTGCTTGCACATCAGGCAGCATTAGGGACATCTTCCTAGAAGAGGCTTCTCTGGGTTTGCAATATGAGAGTACTGGATAGATACCTTTTCCATGTCTACTTTTGCTTGGCATTGCTCCAGTATTATACCTTAAATGTAGGTTGTACAAAGAAATAGACAAGTAGAGGATGGGATGTCCGTGTATGGGAGCCTCTCTGAGCCCTTAAGGTAGAGTTAGGGTTTCTTCTCTGATTCTAAGCCCTGGTCACTTGATGTCATAACCTCCTAGTTTCTTAGCTGTCTACCACCTACCCAACACTCTAGCACGTCTCTCTCTCCTGTGTGTGTGTGTGTGTGTGTGTGTGTGTGTGTGTGTGTGTGTACTCTCATTCACTCAAACACCACTCTAGCACCTTCCCCAAGTGGGCTGTGAACTACCCCGTATCAGAACTACCCAGGTGTTCTCCCTAGAGGCAGCCCTCTGGAATCAGAACCCTTTCCTGGAAATCTTCACGATGCACAAGGACCCTTATGTTCTGAAACCCGACAAGAGTCCTTTTACTTGGCTTGGGCCATGAGTTCTAAGAGAGCAGAACTGTTGTCTAGCTCACTGCTGGGCCTCTCACGTTCCAGAACAGAGATGACCCAGTTCATTTACTGCATGAAAGGATCAATGGAGTTATCTGCCTGGGGCTGACTGCTGGGCCCAAACTCCTTCCTCCAGCTGCCACTGTGACCAGGGCATCCCTGAACATCCACCAACACTTGGTGATGACATTGCCCGTGGCTCCCATGTCTCTCAAGAGGGGAGGCCCCCAATTTCACCCTTCAGGATGCTAAAGCAGGATTCAGAGTGGGGGTGAGTAAGTTTAGAACTCTGCTGTCCAGCTCTGTGCCTCCCAGGCATGGAGAGAGGGAGATGGGTTTTCCCAAAGCAAGGCCGGTGCCCTACCTTTTTTCTTTTTCTTCTGGAAGGAAAACCTGCGTTCAATGGCCTTCACCTCCTCTGCAGAGATGAAATGCCGAACATTGTAGCTGACACCCACACGGTTCAGGTGGCCTCGGACATGATTGGCCAGCCCGATGCCATTGTGGAAACGATCAGGACAGTAGGGGCATTTCCGTTCCTCATGCTTTAGAGCCATGGCCGTATCCCCTTCTAGGAGTGTGTCCAGACCCAGTGATCCACCCAAAGGTGTATCTAGGAGCAGGAAGTCCAGAGGGTGGGTGCTTCCCAGCCCCAGTTCCTCAGGGGGCAGCTTTGGGGATGCCCGGCTGGCTGCAGCCATGACTTGTGGCCTGAGCTTCGCCACCAGAACAATGGGCACCATTCCTTGGAGCTGCTGCTGCTGATCCTGTGAGGCCTCGACTGCCTGCAGGGCATCTTGGAAAGTCTGCTTCATCTCTAGGGCTGGTTGAGGGATGAGGCTAGGGATGGCTGGGGGTGGAAAAGCCCTATTATCAGAAGTGAAATCCATTTCAGAAGTTAGCACTACATCTTCATCTTCCTCCTCCTCCTCCTCCTCTTCCTCCTCCTCCTCCTCTTCACTCCAAGGGCGACTCTTATCTTCCAGTCTCTGCAGGTGGACAGTGCTTTTGTTTCTATTGAGCTGTATGGAGTAGGAAGCAGATGCCACAGGGGAAGGAAAGGCCAGCTTTCCAAGAGGCCGCTCGCCTGAGTTTAACAGTGGGAAATCTCTCACGCCTCGCTGCTGATGGTCTAGGCCAAAGGCTAGGCCCTGGTCATATCCAGCAGGGTTCTCCTGCCACAAAGAGGCCAAGAGAGGCTCAGATTTGCCAAAATAGTCCATGGTAGCAGTATCAGGGAAGTGGATGTATGTATCCTGGCTAGTCCCTGGCTGGCTAGTGAGGTTTGACTCAAAGGTCTCGCCATCCTCCTCCCAGTGGGCATGGGCATGTACGAGCCTTGTGTGCTCCCTGAGCAGACTCTTGCTAGGTGCTGTGAAGTCACAGTAGATGCAGGTACTGAGGCCTGAGGAGTCTCCATAGGAGGGACAGACGAGGGTGCTAACATCTATGATTGGGCTGCCACCCCTGAAAGGTTCCTTGGCCTGCTGGCTCGGCAGTATCTCACGCACATGCAGCTTGGCATGTTGCATGAAGGCTTTAGAGGAATTGGTGCCAAAGACACACTTGGGGCACTGCAGCCGTGCCTCACGGCCCTCATCACCTGGAAATTGCTTCAGTTTTTGGATTTCTTCAATAATCTTCTCCCGGGAAGCCTGGTGTAGTTGCCAGTGCTGCTCCAGGGCAGTAGGCTCTGTGAAGGCCCAGCCACATTCGCTACAGGCCAGTGGAGCGAGGTCAGCTGGGGGCTCCTGGCCTGGTGCTCGGCGGTGCTGGCTCATGTGTTCCAGGAGGTGCTCCTTGTGCTTGAAGTAGATGCTGCACTCAATGCATGGAAACACAGCTGGCTCTTCCTCCTCCTCCTCCTCCTCATGGCTGTCCACCCCATCAGCTACTTCCTGCAACAGTTCACACAGGTATGGCTCTGTCTGGACTGGGGACAGTAGGGGTTGCAGTCGCTCCACAGATGCTTCAGAGTTCACTGTCCAGGTCTGTGTGGCCACTTCTGAGGCTGATGTGTGGAGGCCCCACTCAGAAGGCTGGGCCAGTCCCCCAAAGTCCTCTAGGTCCTCTCTGGTACCCATAACCTCCATGTCCAGTGTCTTGGGAGTGTCATCCACTGGCACAATTACCCTCCTGAAGGAAGTGACAGTTGGTGGCTGGGCAGGGAGGTCCAGGTGTAACCCTGCATCCTTCAAAGGCCCCTGCTCATCTGCATCCTGGAGCCAGTCAAACTTGTGGTGGCTTGGAGGGTATTTCTCTAAGAACTTCAGTTCACCCTGGTGGTGCAAGAACTTTCTAGAGCCCTTGAGCTTGGCATGGGGTTTCATAGTTCTCACAATAACTGAGTCCTCGAACCTCTGCTCAGACAGGATGCCCTCCCCGGCCTCCTGGACCATGAGGTGCTCCCAAGACCCCTGAACATCATGGGATGCAGGGAAGGGGCCCAGAAGATGGGGTGGTGGGGAGCCCGGCTGAAATTCCAGGCTGTCTCCATCCCAGTAGCTGCAAGGAAGTGCCAATGGGGATAGGTTAGCGCGAGCCTCAGCCTCCCTCCCTAGGGCAGTAGTGATAGGGAGTCGTCCTAGGCTGGCTGGAGCAGTTCCTTGAAATCCAGCTTAAGGGTGACTGTGGAGAGGCTGGGAGTAATAGGGTAAAGGTGAGGAAGTCCACGTGGACCTTTCCAGAGGTACTGCATCAAAGCCAGATTCAACTCTTAGGGTGCACCTGTCCGTACAGCCCAGCCCTGTTGCATCATTGGGGAAATGTGCAGAGACCACAGGTTGGGGGATAGAGTCTCAAGACAGCATCCCCAAATCTGGTGGTACAGTCAACTCTCACCTTTCCCCAGAGAGGGTCCAAGGCTCTGACCTGGGCTCCAGGCTGCTTCTGTCTTGGTCCTCCCCAAACAGTGGCGATTTAGTCACATCGCTCCCCCAAATTTGGTGAAGGTCAACTTTGTGGCAGGACAGCTCAAAGGATGAACCTCCTCCCCTCTTGGAGGGGCAGAGTCAGGAGTGACTAATGGTTCCAGTGACCCTGACCTTCCTGGGTGGGAGATATGTAGGGCTGGGAGGTCAGAGTAGATGAGGAAAGTGTTCTCTGGGCCTCAGTTTTCCAATCCTAAAAATGGAGATGATTTCCAAGAGTCAGGAATCTGGTCTTCCTTATACAATATCTAAGGAACTTTTCGACAGTTATCACCAAATGAAAATGACCACACAAGGCAGGTGCTCATTTAAAAGCCTGCCAACCTTTCCCATGGGGATAATGACCGTACAACAAGATATAGTGTAAAGATAGGTATAACTCAAGTGCTTAGGAATCAGGGAACACTTTACCTCACCTGATGCCTGGTAAGCCTTGGGACTGATAGAACTCTTTTCAGGGGGACACAATGTCTCACTATGTAGCCCTGGAACTTATATGTAGTCTAGAACTCATTATGTAGACTAGGCTGGCCTCAAACTCACAGAGATTCGCCTGCCTCTGCCTCCCAAGTGCTGGGATTAAAGGTGTAGTCACCATACCAGGTTCTTGTGCTTGCTAGGCAAGTGCTCTACCACTGAGCTAAATCCCCAACCCTGGGACTTTTTAATATAAGCATTCCTGATTGGTTCTCTCTTCTTGTCCCCCCAGTGCTGGGAATTAAACCTAGGGCCTAGTTCATGTCAGACAAACACTCTACTGTAGAACTACATTCCTAGGCCCTCTCCCTTTTTTACAATTTTGAGACAGGAGCTTGTTAAATTATGCTAGAACTCACTCTGTAGTTCAGTCAGGTTTTGAACTCAAGATCCTCTTCTCTCAACCTCTGGAGTAGCTGCAGATTATAGGTCTGTACTACCAGGATGGGCTAGCTTATTTATTTATTTCAGACAGGGTCCCATTATGTACCCCAGGCTGGTATTGGACTCAACACTGTCCTGTTTTAAACTCCCAGGTTCTGGGAGAGTAGTATGTGCCATTGTGCCCACATATACATATACAATATACATACATACACACACATACATATATATAGATATATGTTTTCTTCTTTGAGACAGGGTCTCAGTGGTCCACTCTGGCCTTGAATTTACTCTGTAGCAGAGGAGGATCCTGAACTGATTCTCTTGCATCTGCCTCCTGATGCTGGGATTACTGATGTATGGCTTCCTTCATTTTAAGAGCCTGCCTTCACAAGGTGGGGTGGAGGGAGACTGATCCCATCCGTGGATCAGGTGAGGAAGCAGGTAGTACAGACAGGCCAAGTGGAGGCCATAGGGCCACTTCTCTAAGCCCCATTGGTGTCATGCAATATTAAAAGGACCATCCTCTCAGCGCAGTAGCAAAGAGTCAGTGGGCTGAACTGAGAGCCAGAACGAAACAGTTATTACTCAGTTCTAGACCTGTTGCTGATCTTGAGGTTATCGTAGTTATACGTTAGACCCAGCAGACTGATAAAGAGTGGCGAGGCTGGGGCTGTAACTCGGGGACAGATGGCAGAGCACTTGCATTGACCTTGTGCGACCTCCCTCCTTTGAGTTTGTCACCAGCACCACAAACAAACAAAGAATCAGAGTAGTGGCCGTTGGGTTGATCCCTGTTCTCTACCGAAGTTCCTTGAGTTCCCAAGGCAAATTTGTGAAACATATCTTGTGGCAGCTTACTTTCCATTTTGCAGATGAGGAAACTGAGGCTCAGAGAGGCACAGCATCAATCTAAGCATCACTTAACAGAGAGACTGGACTCCAAGGGTCCAACCTACAGACTTGTCCTTCTCTGACCTGGCTCCTGGCAGGGGTAATGAGAGTTGACCTTCTGTGTTGCTATCAGACCTCCCCCCTTGCCCCAGTACACACCCAGGGGCTGGTCTATGGGGAGCCACCTCCTCCTGCCTGGCCTCTTGATTCCCTCTTGTCCCCTTTTCATTCCCCAGAGGGCTTCAATGGAGCCTAGACACACCTGCTTGTCCCCCTACCCTACCTGAGGTCAGGGCCAGCGTGGCACTCACCAGCTGCTGATCCGATGGGTGGCGGAGGTGGCACGGGGGAGGGCTTCGCTGAGGCCAGGATGGGGCTGCCCATCTGCAACAGAGAGGGGAGACCCTGAGGGTCTGGGGTCCCCCTGGCCAGGGCCGGGGTTCCCCTGGCCAGGGCCCTCCACACTTCAGCTCCAAGAGCCTTGTGGGATATCTCAGAAGGGCCCTATAGGCCCCCAAGCATATCCCTCAGAGGCTTTTGACCTCTGTATCACCATTCCCTGAAAGGAGGTTCTCTGAAGGAATCCCCTTAGGTCTTCTGGAGGACCCCAGGGACTTGCTGCCTTCCAGTCTTGCCCACATTCAGCAACCAGGGTAGTGTTTGTTTGTTTTTAAGTCATACCCTGGGAAAACTCATATGCTTCTCATTTTAGCTACAGGAAGACGCTAGAGTCCTACCTGCCACAATGGCATACACATGAGGGCTGAATCTTTATTGGTTTCTCCAACTTCATTTGCCTTTCCTGGACCCTTGCTGCTGTGCCCTGATTGCATTCTCCCCCAACTCCCACCCCTATGAAGGTTTGAGTCCTAACTCTCTCTGGCTTCAGCCACCCTCCCTCCCGTGTGTGTGTGTGTGTGTGTGTGTGTGTGTGTGTGTGTGTGTGTGTATGTGTGTGTGTGTGTGTGTGTGTAAGTGTGTAAGACAGGGTCTCTCTATGTAGCCCTGGGTGTCCTGGAACTCGCTCTATAGACCAGGCTGCCCGCTAACTCACTGAGATCCTCCTGCCTCTGTCTCTTGAGTGCTGGGATTAAAGGCATGCACCACTATGTCCAGCAGCCTCAGGACTTCTGCACTTGGTCCTTCTTGGACTACTTACTCAAATGAGATGTTATGGTTATCTCTCTTTTAACCTAACATTCATTTTTGTGCTAAGTTAGTTTATTTTTGTGTGTGTACATGGTCTCATGTAGTTCAGGCTGGCCTTAAATTCAATATGTAGCTGAGGATGACCTTGAACTCCCGATCTGCCTCTACATTCTAAGTGCTGGAACTAGAGGTGCGTATCACTATGCTTAGTCTTAGTTTTGCTTTTGAGACAAGGTCTTTCTTGGGACCAGTTAACCTCAAAACTTACAATCCTCTTGTCTCTGCCTTCTGAGTGCTGGGATAACAGGCATGAGTCACCACACGTGGCTTTGTTTTGTTTTTGAGACAAATCTTGCTATGAAGCTCCAGTTAGTCTAGAACTCATGATTATAGCCCAAGCTAGCCTCATGTCCGTCCATCCTCCTGTCTCTGCCTTCTGTGTACTGTGATTACGGGCCTGTGCCACCATGCCTGGCATCTGCTTCATTTATTTTTCAGCTCTCCCAGGTATTGCCAGGTTCCCTCTGTGGGTAGCTGCATTTCTGGGTCCCCTGTAAGCATTTAAGCCCCCTGAAAACTGGGACATTTGCAGCCTTGTTCATGGCAGCATTCCAGCACCTGGCATGCAAGTACTAAACAAACACATGCCAGTTGAGTGGGGAGCCTGGCCACCCTGAGCCACGTGTGGCCCATGCCTGCCTTCTGGACCCTTTTCCAGGCCTAAATCCTAGAATGGAATCCCTCCTTGGGAATGCCCACCACCCCACAACAACACAGATAGAGCCAACTCTCCATTATCCGCCTGTAGAGCCAATGCCTGGAACCACCACAGGAATCCTGGCCTGCGCTTCTACCCGCCACGCTTGCCTGACATGGCAAGCATGCCAAGCAGGGAGGAAGCCAATTGCCTGGGCCAAGGTTAACACGCTGGGGGAACTTGTGCCCTGGC
This sequence comes from Peromyscus eremicus, assembly GCF_949786415.1. Lineage (NCBI taxonomy): Eukaryota > Metazoa > Chordata > Mammalia > Rodentia > Cricetidae > Peromyscus > Peromyscus eremicus. Next base: position 4,135,766 of record NW_026734286.1, on the reverse strand, counting down.
CAGGGCCTGACAGATGCAATTGCTGGATCCACCTCAATTTGAGGATGGTCCAGAAAGGGCGAGGCTGGCACAGATTCTTCCAATCCCCCACCATCCAATTTTCCCTGGGAATTGAAAGCTGACTACTGGGGATAAAAGAATGAAAATGAGGGGGGTGGTCAGGAAGGTGTGGTCTGTCTGCTGAGCCTGACAAAAGGGGCCATAACAATGGCATGGCCTCTCAAATGTGGGGCAGGGGCACAAAAATTTACATATCAAGAGCAGAGACGCTTTAGTCTTGACACTTGGACAGGGTCCTTCTCTGGGCTGAGGCAGTCCTGCACCACTGTGGGATGATCAACAATGTCCTTGGCCTCTACCTGCCCACAATACACTAATACCCACCTATTCTGCAATCATGTCATCTGAAAATGTCTCCACATATTCCTAAAGTGTCCCCTGTGGGGCCTGAGTGTCCCCATTTGAGAACCATGGAGGTAGACGCACAGGGAGCAGGATATTCTTGGATTTAAGGGCTGAAGTTATGATGGGGTGCTAGAGAGGAGAGTGGGGGCTAGGAAAACAACCATAAGAAACAGGGTCTTTCCTGGACATGTCACAGATGAGAGCTAATCAGGAGAGGGTGACCAATTAGTGGTTAACCAGCCCCAGCACAGTCTAGAGATGTGGGTCTGAGGGTCCCAAGTGTCCTGTTTCTGAAATTCTGAGTGTCCCAGATTTGATGGCTATGCGCAATGGCTGTTGTCTAAGAATTCCATGAGCCAGGGGGGCACAGTGGCCTCTTTGTGTGAGCAGCTCCAACGAGGCTCCTATTTTTAGTGGCAGCAACTGTGGAGGAAGGAGACCAAGTAGGACCTATATCTGAGACACCTTGGAGGTGAGGCCTTTGCCCAGGAACCTCCACAATGAAGGGGATCCAGAAGTCCCTGTGGGTCATATGAGGCCACCTGGGGTGCAACTCTGAGTCAGTGGCAGTGCCAGAATCTCTTACTGGCTCCTGCCACGTGGGGTCCCCGAGACAGCTTACAAATCAGAGGAAAGGTGTCCATGAGCCACTTAAACTCTAGGTCAGGCATCCTGCAGCTTGGCAGAGTAGCCAAGAATCTATGCTTTGACGTCGGACAGCTCCAAGTGCAAGGCCCAGCCGCGCGACCAGAAGTTGCCTTCCAGGCTCCAAGCCTCGGTTTCCTCCTCAGTACCATGCAAACGGCCACGAACCCAGCTTCAAGGGGCCACTGGTGAGGGCCAATGAGATCACAGGAAGAATTCCATCCAGAGAAACAGCGATGGGGGAAGGAGGAGGTGTGTGTTCTGTGGTGTCAAGGTTGCCTTGATGATGTCCTGGGGTGGAAGCTGGAGGCTAGACTTGTAGCCTCAGGCTTGCTTTCTCCGTGCTCTGATTCATTCCCTCCATGAATCCAGAAATGACACATTCTTGGTTCCCAGGACTCCTGTCCCCCAAACAAATGGCAGGCATGCACCAGACTCTTCACTGATCTGAGTGGAACATGTAAGTCCCACAAGACTTTGCTGCACCTGCGAAGCCCACCTCAGAGGTACATGGGACTGCAATGGGGCTTTGGGCAGGGTCCCAACTGATTGCCATAATGGATGACAGAGCAGGAAGTGGGCATATCCTTGTCCAGGCAGAGAAGTTTGGGGTGCCATTCTTGGGAGTCCTTGAGGGGCTCTGAGGGCTTCATGGGGATGAGGGAGTGCCCAGGGTTCAGGATGGAATAGCAGCCTGCTCCTCCTATTTATAGACATCACAAGACTCCCAGAGGACAAGCGTCTAGTCTACGAAGGTGGGGGGCAGGGGTCAAGCAGGCTGAGAGGGCAGTGGGAGAGACCTCCAGGCCTTCATCTAACATGTACGATCCTGCTTCAATGCGGCCACCCCCACCTATGCTCCCATTTGCTCAGGGAACCCATTAAGGATGGGTTTGGTTCTCCTTGGTGGCCTCTTTCTCCTCCTACCTAGGCTGTGAAATAGGTACACACACGCATCCCTGGTTGCTCTCCAGTCGGAGTATGGGGTGGTAAAGATACACACTTACCTACCTACCTACCTACCTACCTTCCCCATCTCTGCAGCCTGGGTCATATGCCACATGGAGAATAAATGCCCAGTCCCTTGGAAGCTATAGATTTCTTAAATTCCCACAGAGTCAAGACCCCAGCCCCGCCTGGGCTAGCTGTGTGACCTGGGATAAAGTCCTGCTACTCTCTGGGTCCCGAGGAGGAGACGGCTTAGGGATAACCCTCTGCCCTCAGGATTTGTTACCCACCATCCCCCTGTTGCCTCCCACTGGCAGGCGCCAGCAGTCCCCTCCAAACCTTTACAAGTCAGGGCTCTCTGTCTAGATAACTTCTGCCTCTTCCTCAGGTTGCTTCCTCCTCATTCTGCTTCTTGGTTTGTGCTTATCTTCCCTGCCCCAGATAAAGGGGTCCATGGCAGCAGGGATGGCATGTGCCTAGACCCCTCTCTACTTGACTCTATGAAGGTAGGTTCATAAATCCCTGAGCATCGTAAGAAGTACTGTTGGGCAGATCAAGGAGCTTCAAAAGTACAGACGGGGGCTATGGATAAAGGGATCTGGGAATGTGGCTGAGTGGAAGAGTGTTCCCTAACTTGTTGGGACAAAAAACACAAGAAAGAAAACAGAAAGGAGAAAAAAGAAGAAAAATTACTCAAAAACTAAAAAAGAAGCCAGGCATGGTGGTACACAACTCTAAAATGCCAGCACTCGGGAGGCAGAAGCAGGCAGATTTCTCAGTTCAAGGCCAGCCTGGTCTACAGAGTGAGTTCAGGACAGCCAGGGGTACAGAGAAAGCCTGTCTCAAGAAACAAAAACAAAAATAATAACAAATCTAAAAAAAAAAAAAAAAAAAAGAGGGACTGGAGAGACGCCTCAACATTTAAGAGCACTGCTTGCTTTTCCAGAGGACTCAGCATCCACATGGCAATTCACAACTGCCTCTAACTCCAATCCCAAGGGATCTGACTCCCTCTTCTGGCCTCTGAAGGCACTGCATGCAGGAGATGCACAGACATACACGTAGACACAAAGCATACATACATATAAAAGAACAATAATGGAAAAAACCAAAAACTTAAAAAGAAGAGGCCCACTGGCTCAGAAGTGTCTGTAACTCCAGCTCCAGGTAGCTAATGCCCCTGGCCTCTGCAGGCACCAGCAATCCTGAACCACATATCCACATGCATACTTTCATACCATTAAAAAAATATAAAAAAATAAGATGAGGCTTGAAAATGTTGATTGATGGTAGAGTGCTTGCTTAACAAGGAGACTGCACAAAACAAAACACAAGGAGAAAGAAAGAACAACTGGATGAAAGAGAAGTTATTTAAAAATTAAAGAAGGGCTGGGATGGAGCTGGGTGGAACAGCGTTTGCAGAGTGTGCAAGGGCCTAGGTGCAACCCCCAGTTCTACAAAAAAAACAAAAATAAAAAGAAAGAAGGAGGAGGGTTGCGAGGCCACATTACTGCCTGACCCTGTGACTCTGTGACTTTGGGATGCTGACTTCACGCCTTCGGGTCTTGGATTCCCCATTTTTAGTGTGAGATAATAACTGAGGCTATCTCTACAAAGGTCACACAAAGAATTCGGCATATAGGAACCACCAAAGAGGTGCTTGGAAGTTCTTGGGAGCCAGAGTTTTTTGGGGACAACCAAGGAGATGAAGGGAGAAGTATTCCCCAGTCACATCAGATTCCCGTTAGGTCCTTAAGCATGCCAGGCTCCTTCCCTCCACAGGCCTTTGCACCAACTGCTCCCACCACCCGGTGGGCATTTCCCACCATTCATTTCCTGCTCTACCTCAAATAGCACTTCCTCAGGAGTCTTTTCCCAGGTCCCCCAGGCATGATCCTGACACTCTGTTTAATATCTGCATAGCCTCAGTCATCACCTCCCCGTATGACCTTTGTTCAATGGTTTGCTGTCCATCTTCCCTTCTAGAATACCAACCCCTAGAGGACATGATTATTTTCCCCAGCACCCAGAACAGAAACTGGCACACAGCCGGTGCTCAGTATTTAATGAATGAATAACAATGTATGAGGTAGGGACAGTGTGAGCTACCCTTGTACTGGTAGACCAAGGCAGAAAGGGGTGACATGCATCTCTAACTCCCTAGTCTCTACCTTACCACTAGAGGGCACAAGCTGTTTTGGCCCATGGCTCAGGAGCTACACCCCATCAAGATTGCAAGAAGGAGCTGAGTGAGCTACACTGATGGGAATGGGTTGCCACCGAGGAACAAGTGGGCTTTGTGCAAAGAGCTCGGGACGCTGGTATGGGTATTTGGGTACAGCTGTTGTCTATCTAGCTCCGAAGGAGGGAGCCAGGCCACTCCAAGTATGGATCCCAGTTCCTCAGGGCAATTGTGAGGGCTCACGGAGGCATCTGTTTCCATAAGGGCAAAATAAAAATCTAAGCAGAGCACCAAGAGAAGGCTCTGGACATGAAGCAGAATTCGAATCCCAACTCAGCCCTTTCTGAACTAGGTTACCTGGCTTTCTCTGAGCCTTGGGGACTAAGTGGGATGCTTCCTTAGGGCCACAGAGCCCTCTTACCAGAAATGCCACTTCGGCCATCCAGAATGTCTCGTGGTCCTTCCTTCGTGATTGGTAGGTAATGAGTAGATCGAAAAATATCACCTTCCCCCTCAGCAGCTTCAGCCCCACCCTCGATGTCCTCTCTTGGAGCTGGGCCAGGCAGTCTCTCTGGGCCTCGAGGATGATCTGGGGCAGCAAGGCCACCTGCCAGTAACCCCTCCATGGGTGCTAGCTGCGGATCTTCACTGAGTACCTGGCAGATTCAGCAGGACATTGTGGGCCTGGGGACAAAGAAAGGGAAGACCTTAGGAGAGGTAAGAAAGGAATTGTGTCTCAGGTTCCCCCTCTCTCAACACCACAGTCCTCACCTTCGAGGCTTATTGCCTCAGTTTACCTCTCAGTTGAAGTGAGGGAGGTGTTGAGGCCCATTCACATCTATCATAACCCAATCACCTCCACTATCAGCAAGCTTCAGCACACCAAACCTTTCTCTTTCCCCAGCTTCTTCACAGCCTCCATTTATCTCACTTGCACATGCACACTCAAGTCACCTCGGTCTTCCCTCATTAATCCTTCTACCTTCCCCTCTTCCTCCCACTGCTCACTCACAGCTTCACCTTTTCCAGCCGCTTCCGGGCTTTCCTGGAGCCGCACAACCTACAGAACCATGCCTCCAGTTTACAGGATCCCAGCCACTTCCACGCTCCCAGCTCATGAACGCACTGTCTCAAGTAACCCATCTTTGCCCTCACACTTTCCTCACTTCTGTTGCCCCATACCAATTACCCCTCCACTTTTCCCACACTCGGACCCTTCTCCCTAGCAGGGTAATCCAGAGTTCACCCCTTAACCTCTCCACAGTCTCAAGTGGCCCCACTATTAACCCTTTCCCTTCTCCTCAGCATGATCTCTCATGCATACCAAGCTTGGGCTCCTCCACCCTGCCACCTTCCAATAATATTGGTTGCATCCTCCACCGATATTGGTTGCTCTGGCCGGAGAATGAAAGGGACCGATGGGGCTCCTGTTTCAGAAATAAGGACCCTGGGGGGAGGGGGGCTGGCTGTCCTCTCCACCTATAAATACCTTCAAGGTAGAGCAGAAAGTGAAGGGCAGGAATGAGGCGCTCTCCCCAGGGAGACGGTGGTGAGGCCGGGCCCAGGCAACCGGGGCGGGGCCGGGTCTCCAGGCCTGGTAGCAGGCGTTGCCCTCGGGGGCCTGGGTGCTCCCGGGGGGGCCTATACGGGGTGGGTTGACAGTCCTGGCAGGAGGGGTCCCTGCCCAGGCCTGGAGAAAGCACCTGCGGGTGCCCACTGGGGTGGGCACTGCCGGCGGGGATCGGGCAGGACCGCAACTTCGGAGCACTTTGGCAGCTTGGGGAGGGGGCTCCGGTCCAGATGGTCGTTCCCCACCCTACCCGCCGCAGGGGTCTCAGAGGTAGGGGTGGCGCTGCGCGGACGCACCCTGCGGGGGAGCTAGGGTCCCGAGAATGCGCCCTTCGCCCGTGCACCTCGGGGCGGGAGACCCCGCGGGACGAGCCGAGGTGTGGGGGGGAAGACACCTGCCTTGAGACCCCCCGCCCCTCCCCCCACCTGTACGGCCCCGCCCCCGACCAGGCCCCGCCCCTGTAGGCCCCGCCCCGCCCCCCGCCCCGGGGGTCCCGCCCGGCCCGGCCGGGCCCAGGCCACCCCTTCCCCGCTCCAGCTCCGCCCCGCCCGCGGGCTTCCCAGGCTGGGTCTGGCCTCACCCGGGAGGCGTCGCCGCCGGCTGGGAACTCCCCTCCTTCGCGCGGCCGTCGCTGCCGCTACAGCTGCTGCCGCTCTTGGTGCCGGTGCCACGGCCTCCGCAGCTGCCGCTGCCTCCACTGCTCGGGGGACATTGTCCCTTTAAATCGCTCCCCCCGCCGCCCCGCCCCCCCGGCGCGCCGCCGTGACCTCAGCGCGACAGCCCCGCCGCGCCGCCATGATGAGGAGGTCTGCCCCCCCTTGTGCCACTCCGGGGGGGGGGTCCAACGGGCGCGCCGCCATATTGGGAGTGGCCAAGCAGGCCACCCTTAAAGGGTCCGCAGGACCTGAGCGTCTAGGGAGGGGCTCTGTTACCATAACAACATCCTCCTGCACCCCACTGGTTCTTCCTATACTAGGTTTGTTAGTAACACCAGATGAGTGGGAAGGAAGCAGACAAGTTTTCCTTTGGGTCATTCTTAGATCATTGAGGACTCGACCCAGTCAGTCCTTAGCTTCAAGTCTCTTCCAATCACATGGTCACTGGTCTTTCTTCATTGTTTACATTGGACTTCAACATCTCCAAGACCCTAGAACTACTTGATGTCTGTCACGAATGCTAAGCTCTCCTTCACCTAGTCTTAAGATCTCAACCTCCAGACTAGCTCTTGTATACACATCACAAGCTTTCTCCCATCCATCACCATTTGTCCACCCGTTTATCCACATGCTCAATCCATCAACCACTCAACAGCCCAATGAACAAATCACCTATCCAAAAATTCACTTAACCTATCCACCCATATCCCATGTACAGGGTCATTGCTTCAGCAACCAAGTATCTATTTATCCATATAATAAAAGGATTCAACAATCCACCCATATTCACCCATCAATTGTATATTCATCTTCTCCAAGTGACGAAGACAGGAGTTCATGTTTATTTACTTTATTATCTTCCCATGGCTCATTTGGGAGTCCCAAAAGACCTCAATAAATGTGAGATATGTATGTGTATGTACATTTGATTACTCCTTAGTTCAAGTATTAATTTCCTATTGTGAATCATTCTTCTCTAAGTAGACCTATCCATTATGATTAGTGACCTGCCTTAAACATCTACCAAGTCAAACATTCAGTGAATGCTAACCTAGTCATCTGCCTATTGTTTCATCTACCTTCCCCTTTTATCCATGAGTCAAATACCTGTACATTCACTCAACCAGCCACAGAATGCAACTGTATTCTCCCCTTACATTCTCTTACTTCATTTGCCTCTCAGACACATGCCCTCCCTGCCTGGACTGTGATTTGAAATCTAGAAAGATTCTGTCACTTGGGGCCTGAGATACTGATAGAGGATGAGGTGGGATAGGAGGGTAGGAGATCTGTGCTTCACTGAAAAGCAGGCATTTCCCATAACAACGATTAATACCTTTTATTGAACACCTTTAACAAAGAGTTGTCTACTACGTAGAGAATTTTAGATACATTTTACAGACGAGAGAATGGAATCTCCTGGAGTGATAGCCTAGATCACAGCAATGGAAAGAGTCTGTTTATTACGTCCATCTTTGGGGAACTTTAAATTAGGTAAGAATTTGGGAGAGCCAAATGGAGAACTAGGTGTGCTCTCTGATTAATCATTTGTAGGGGCAGAAAAGCCAGTGATTTTACTGAAATAGAGATTTACTGGGCAACCTCACAGTATCAGAGTGATTGGCACCTCCCCCTGTCCCCCACTAACAGCCATGAAGGCTGAGGCAAAGGCATACAACCCTCTGTAGTGGCTCTTAGCTTCCAGACCATGTGGCGTGGAATGAGAGCTCAAGTGCCCATTGACAGCTCGGCTCCATTGACACATGGCGTTTTGAGAGGCAGGGGCTGGCTCCAGGACCCTGGTGTCCTTGAAAGAAGCTGCAGACTGTGGAGGGTATCCTTCAGCTGGTCCTGAGTACATTCCATCTCAGTCAGACGGTGCTCCTGGGAAGGCAGTGGAAATGGGCTTGGAGTCAAGGTGGGGGTGTTCACCAAATGGACTCCCCACTCCCCTCCAGTCTCAGGCAAGAGTCTCACCAGACTTTTTAGCCTGTGGCTTCCGTTGCTTGGAAGACCACCCTCAGAATCCAACTTTAAGATCCTGTGGAGGTCAGAGGCAAGAGAGGGGGCAGGTCAAAAGCTGAGAAACTCCCTTCTATCCAGGGTGGACAGCCAGGGATCCAGTGGTTGGGGCTTGTTCAGATTAGAGAACAGGGGGTATCTGAAGGAGGGTCTTGGCAAAGACTAGCCAAGTGTAGTGGTGTAACCCTGTAACTTCAGCACTCGGGGGCTGAGGCAAGAGGATGGAGGGTTCGTGGTTAGCTTGGGCTACATAGCTAAATCCTGCTTCACAGAAGGAAAAAAAAGGAAGGAGGAAAAAAAGATAGAAGGATTAATCAATCACCATTTGAAGGCAGAGACTGACCAATTGGACAACATGGTCCAATCTGGTTAGGAGGGGCTGGTTGAAGGGGTGTGAGTAAAATGACCAGCCAAAGACAGGTGTGAGATAGGTCCCGCAGTATGTGAGAGAGGGCTGCAGGGGCCTGGGGTGGTAACTTGGAGGTTGCTCATCCACGGAATGGAGCTGTTAGGACCTGGGGGCCGGCTTAAGCGGGGAGGGACTTTCTGGGTGAGATCTGGGCGGCCCTGTCAAAGAGGCAGGGATCTGAGCTACGGGGAAGGGCGGGACTCACCCAGCTCCCAGTCTGGAGTCCAGGTCCTGCAGCTGACCGCTCAGCTGCTCCTGCTGTCCCGTCAAGGCCTGGATGTGGGTACTCAGCGACTCCACCAGACGGGACAGAGCTTTCTGTTCCTCGCGGAGTGCAGCTACCTCGCACTGTATCTCTGCTAGCTACGGAAAGATAGCAGCTGTAATCCGACCCATCCTCGGGTCCCATCCTCATTTTATCATCTTTCTACTCTGTTAGCGAGTTTGTTGGGCGGGGAAAACAGTCTCAGAGTCGGTTAGATGAGTCCTAAGGTCCTTTTTTAGTTCCGTTTCTACCCGCGGCCCGCCCCACTCCCAGGCTAAGATTTGGGCCGGATGTCACCTTGCCCACTGGTCGGTGAGTTCCCAAAGCTTGGTATCGGTCCCCGGGCTGGTCCAGCTGGCGCTGCCATGGCACCGATGGCTTCCGAGGCAGCGATGCAGAAGCTCCAGTCCAGGCCCGTCGGCATGGCGCTGGGCCAGTGCGGAGTGAGTCTTTGAGTCTCGGCCTGGGACCTGCAGAAGGGCGGCGGCGGGCAGGCCGCCTGGCAGGGACGCTCTGTGTGCGCTGCACTGGCCGCGGCCGCCTCTGGGACCGTTCCTCATCTGGACGCCGACGGGCCCAGCTCCCTGCCCCTTGAAAGCTGCGCAGAGATTGGCTCTTGGAAATGAGAGGGGTGTGCTTGGGGAGGTCTCGGGGTGCCAGGAAACCGGGTTTCTCCCCTGAAGAGAAGCTGGAGGTGGGATGCGGAAGTTCAGACCCTCAGTTGGCCCCGGAGATAACTCTAAATGACCCCACTTTTTACACCAGTATAACTCTATCTCTTAGGACCACACTTTGACCCGTGACTTTGATGATACGCCGTCTTTAACTTCTGACTACCATCCCACTCTAATCTTTTCTCCCTCTCCAGTTTTGGCTCTAACTTCTGACCTTGACCTGACTTTCCATAACTTTGATCCCAGTCTGACCCTGGCATCGACCTCTGCTCACAAGGGTATCCACTTTCTTCCCAGTTGACCCTATCTTCTTCCCAACCTCTGGGCTTGAACTGACCCTGCTCTTGCTTTTTGATAGAAAATGGTGTCTAACCTGTAACCCCATAACTAGTCCTATTTGTCCTAAGCCCGAAGCTTGACCTTTGCTCCTCTGACCTTTGCAACATCTTGTCTCCACCTGACCCCTGATTTGACCCCATCCACAACCCCACAAAGCTACCTTCCCTGACCCTGGAGGTGACCCTTTCTTGACCTCTGACATGACTCTGTCCCAATCTTGGACTCTGATTCTGTGAATATTTACCCTTTGACCACACAGTGGGCCATTCCTCTGCCTGCCTTTTTAAATGATGCCATCCCCAGCTTCTGACCGCTGACCCCAACATGATCCTGCTCCTGGCATTATTCATCTTAACATAGGGACCCCTCCTGCCACCCATGAGAACCTAGGCCAGACTTGAGGTTACCTGGAATGGACCTGGGTGGGGATGCGGGGAAGACGCATTGGCACAGACACTGGAACAGGCCGGCCCTCTTCGATGGCTCGAAGTATGGTGGGCAGTGGTTCCAAGCTATCTTGGGTTGTCTGTCAAGGCAGGCAAGGAAGATGTCCTGTGAACTCTCTGGCACCAATGCCTCCCAGCCTTCTTGCCTTTTTACCCGGCATCCAGGGTTCTGGGTTCAGGCCACACCTGGTCAAGTTCAGCAAAGATTGTGCAGAGTTGGACATGAAGAACTGCCAACTGGAGGGCCAGGTCTCCACTGCCCTGGTAGCCCCTGGGTGTGGCATTTGCATCCACCACGGCCACCTGGTCCAAGAAGTGTTGCATGGCTGGTCCGTGATCTTCCAGGAAGCTATTCATAAAGGCCATGTAGGCTTCCTTCTCACCAAACCTGAGTTGGAGCCAAACTGGTTGAGTCATGACAGGCACCTGCCAACCCCCTACTCCCCGATCCCATTATTGCCCCACATTCTCCCAGCACCTACGGAGCACGGTTGGCAAGATTCTGGATAACCTTGGCGATCAGTGTAAGGGTTCTGGCTGGGCCTGGGGCCGGGTGCTCTGGTGCCAGGCCGAAGAGGCTGGGTGCCAAGATGGCAGGGCATAGGAGCCTCAGGAAGAGGGAGGCACACACCAGCCGGGGTCCCAGTGCCTCAGAGCCACGGGCTTTGCATGCTTCTCGCCAGCTTGAGAAGACAGTGCCCAGCTCCGCTGGGAACCAGCTGGGGCAGAAGAAGCAATGGTTAGAGGCAGGGGATAGGGACATAAAGATCGTGGATGATCAAGGTCATAAATCCAGAGGTCAGGTGTATGGGAAGCACTACACGGCTTAGCTGTGATTCATGAAGCCTGTGTGTGCTTTCTTTTCATTGAACCTGTTGTTTGGGTTGCACGGTTGGGATTATCTGGATAACAGTGTTTGGGACTTGGGTCCCAGAGGCTTATAAGAACTTACAGCACAAGTGTAGCAACCTCTAGAGTCTACTCTTAGATTTGCAGACAAGATCACATGGGAACAAAGGCCATGAGTTTGGGGTATAGTTATAATTCCACATGAGAGTGAGGTGCCTGAGTATAATATGACTTAAGATGAGGTGAGGGTTACAATGTTACCTGGGATCATAAATCACAGGATTAAGCATGCAAGTTATCCTAGGGTCAGAAGCTAAGGGACTGGATGCTCATGTTTCCTATAACCAGTTTCATGAGATTTGGGATACAGGGGTCATGGGATTAGGAATATGCAACATTTGGAATTAAAATCGTATGTTGACCAAGGTTAAGTGGTCGGAATCACTTGTGGTTAAAGGCAAAGGAAGTGAGTCTTTAGGTTACTTGGGGTTAGGTGGTATGGCATGAATGTAGGGTTTTCCAGATTCAACAAATAAAACCCGGGTGGTTAAATTTGACTTTGATATAAGCATATCTCCAATATTGAATCAAATTTAATTGAGTGCCCTGCATTTTGTTGGTTGGTCAGGGCAGCGCGGTGGCTGAGAGGCAGGGCTGGACTCGGGTGCTGGGTCCCTGGTTCTCACTTGTAAGAGTGGATGATAGCTTCAAAAACCTCCTCACAGCTGTTTCGGAGTCTGGCTTGGTGTTTGGAGAGCTCTGGTGTAGGGCATTTGCTAGGGTCCACTTCACAGTCCTCAGTGGAGGCACAGAGACACCGCAAAACTTCCCCTGAGGTCCGGAACAGACAGTCTAAGGTCATGAACCCAGACACATCACAGCCAGCCGCCAACCCTATCTCCAACTTACTCTGGAAGCACCTAACATCTTGGGGAAATAGCAACACTCCACTCCCACCCGAAGGCACCATTCATTCCAAGAAGACAGGTCACTCGGGGCTTCCTGGACCTCTGGCACCAATCCCTCCCTCTCTCAGCTTACCCAGGGTCTCCTGGAGGTACTCCTGTGCCACCAGTTTCATGTACTCATCAATGGCCTTGGTAGCTAAGGTATTTTCGCGAAATAGCAGCGCTTCACGGCCTCCACAGCGCGCCAGCTCTGAGGTGCCAAGGTCTGTCACTAATGCCTGTGGAGGACAGGGATCACATGGAATGAACTTGGGGATCCCAACCATTGGCCCAGCTTTCATACCTAGGCACAGGCCTTGTCCCTTCTTGCTGATGATATTCAGGCACAGAGCTCAGCTTTTAGATGAGATCACAATCTCCACCTTTCACAGCAGAAATGGAACCGATTAGCTCCTCCCCTCTCGCTGAAGTTCAGACCTCAACCCTCTCAGATGAAGTTCAGGGTCTGCCTCTCACAGTACAAGTTCAGGCCGCATCCCTAGCAGCTGAAATTCCAGACTAGCCTCAAGGAGTTGAACTTCAGGAGTCGTCCCTCATTGGTTAAGTGTGGCCCCGGCCCTCACGGCGCCTTGCCCTGGTGGACACTGTCCAGGCCCTTCCTCCCCAGCATAATTCAGAAAGCGCTATCTGTCCGCTCCGGGCCACCTCTCTCTCTGCGTAGCCACGGCTGCTCACCTGCGCCCGGCCAGTGGCCCGTAGCACGCGCACCATGGCTGCTGCCAGCTCCTCCTTGGCCTGAGCCGACAGCGCTGACTCCAGCGCCTCGCACAGGCGCGCGTAGTGGAAGGTGAGGAACTCGGCCAGTTCTTTGTAGCGCTCCGACGGCAGCACGCGCAGACGTCGCACCCTTATCCTCGCCCGTAGCGCCGCGCCGGCCGGCGCCCCTAGCACCGGGAACCAGCGTTCCAGGCCTGCGGCGGGCGCGCGGGGGATGCTCGCCTCGTCCAGTTCCAGCGTCACCCTGCCCACGGTTGCACCTGCCGGGCGGGCTCCGCGCAGCCGCAGTGACAGGCGACGGGCTGGTGGCAGCGCTTCGAAGTGGAAGCGCTCTGCCCAGAAGAGCTGACCTGGGCCGGCCCGCGGAGCAGTGCGTGCCAGTAGCGCCCCGTCCAGCCACAGCTCCGCGCGCACTCCGGGTGCCGCTGCTCGGGGCAGCCCCTTGGCCTCGTGCACCCAAACGGTCAGCCAAGTCTCTTGCCTCTCCACGTTATCCTGCGTGCAGGAATGGGATAGAAGGAGTGTTTCGGATGTGTCTGCCCTCCAAGACGCGCACTGTGACTCCCATGTCGCAGGACCCCTTGGGGAAGAGGCTGGGGCCACGAATGTCTGGGAGCCGTAAGCAGAACACATCTAGCTTTGGGAAGTGTCGCACACATAGGGGTTTAGGATATAAAAGGAGTAGCCCCGGACTGAGGACTTGGCGACTACTTGGTAGGCAGGACTTGGGGAGCAAATAGATCCAGAACTGGATGCGGGGGCAAGTCTGACATTCATGGGGCTGGTGGTTGCACAGGTGTGGACTAGGTGGGTGTGTTGCACGGGAGGGTTTGGGGCAAACTGTTTGGGTGGCGTGTAAGGGCCAGGGCCTGGCTTGTGGAAGGGCTTTCTGTGTCCGTCCCTTCCCTCTCATGACCTGGCTGGGCTGGAACTGACGACGAAGGTCTTCAATCCAACGGTCTCTCTCAGCGCTGGAGCGACAAGAGAAACAGCGACTCCCGCCCGCCCAGGTTACCTATTGGGTACAGGAATCAAGGATTTAATAGAGGCTAACATGGAGCCAAGGTTTAGTAGAGGCGAAGGTAGGTTCCTCATTTACCTGGAAGCAGTGTGGCTCCCCCAGGAGGCTAGGATGCAATGGCCAGACTCGCACATCCCTCTCAGCACCCAGGTCCAGCTCAGAGAGTGTGGCCAGTGATTCCCTAGAACCCAGAGCACTGGGGGGTCTGGAGCCAGGGAAGGGGAACAAGTGGTCATTCCTTGCTCACTCAGACCTTAGCTTTCTAATCTCTAGCCATCCTAGCTGCTGTCCCTTTCGGTCTCTTAGCGCTGGACCTGCTGTTTCCTCCCCCTCAGCCCTTTATGGCTTAATTTCCATGCATTCTTTGGAGCTCCCAGATCCAGGGTGTTCGGTTAGCTTCTATTCCAGAGACCACTCCCACCCTTCAACCAAGAGATGAGAAAATGGCTGGAGTCTGTGTAGCTCCAAGTTCACCCAGTGTGGGGCAGACTAGAGAGAACATGGGAGGGGTCAGGTGGAAGTGAGGATAAGGAACCCAGAGGTGCAGACTGGCGCAGTGTTGAGCTACAAGGCTTCCAGCTTCCCGGAGACTCTTACCCATCTCGAGGGCCGTGGGCTCCCAGCTCTGACCTGGCCTTTTTCTTCTCCTTCAGCCTCTTGAGTAACCCCTAAGAGGGCAGAGAGGTATGTGAGTCAGGTAGAACTCTGTGCTCTCTCCTCAGCTCTGTCCTCCCAGAGTGTCCTTCAGGATCTACTAGTCTTGAGGGACCCAGCCCATGTCCAGGCTGCACTAATATCGATAACCAGCAGATGATGCTTATATTTATGTTTTGCAATACTGGGGATCGGACTCAGGACCTCGTGAGGGGCAAACGCTCTTAAATCAAGAGCTATCTTGATGCTCTCTCCCCCTCCCCAATGACTTGCATTTCTTTCTCTTCCGTCTCCCACCTCCCCTCCCTTTCTTCCTTCCTTAGCCACGCCTTTTGAGTTAGTGTCCAAGAAAGTCAGCATGTGCAATAATAGAGGTTAGCAAGCACCTGCATGGTGCAGGGAGACAGGGGCTGCTGAAAAAGCCCAGTGTCAGGGAAAGCATGTGCAGGCTTTCGTTCAATATTCAAAACAGTGACAGAAAGAAGGAGAAGGCAAAGTTATGCTTTTTGAGTTAGAACTCAGTAAAGCAGGCAGGCTTCCATTTCTAATGCTTACAACATTTTCCCATGTGTCCTTGTGTGTGATGTGTATGTGTGCATATGTAAGTGAGTGTGTATGCACATGTGTATGTGTGGTCCTGAGGCTGACATCAAGAGTCTTCCTCAGAGCCAGGCATGGTGGCGCATGCCTTTATTCCCAGCACTCTGGAGGCAGAGGCAGGAGGATCCCTATGAGTTTCAGGCCAGCCCGTTGTAGAATATTATTTTGAGGTGTGTTACTTTGGTTTATGTTGCATTTGTTTAAATCTGTGAAGCTGTGTTACTGTGCCTGTCTAAAACACCCGATGGTCTAATAAAGAACTGAACAGCCAATAGCAAGACAGGAGAAAGGACAGGCAGGGGTGGCAGGCAGAGAGAATATATAGAAGGAGAAATCTGGGAGGAGAGAGAAAAAAAAAGAGGAAGTAGCCAGAGAAGGAGGAGAACTCCAGGGGCCAGCCACCCAGCTACACAGCCAGCCACAGAGTGACAATAAGTTTACAGAAGTAAGAGACGGGAAAAGCCCAGAGGCAAAAGGTAGACAGGATAAGTTAAGGAAAACTGGCAAGAAACAAGTCAAGCTAAGGCCAGGCATTCACAATTAAGAATAAGCCTCTGTGTGTGATTTATTTGGGAGCTGGGTAGCAGCCCCCCCCCAAAAAAGATTAAAGAGTAAAAACAAACAAACAAACAAACACAAAAACAAGAACACCATCCTGGTCTACAAAGCAAGTTACAGGACAGCCAGGGCTGTTATGCAGAGAAACCCTGTCTTGAAACAAACAAACAAAGATTCTTCCTCAGGCTCTCCACCAGGAGGCAGGGTCTCTCACTGAACCCAGAATGCACTGATATGATAGATGCCGGTTTGTTTGTTCTGGGGATTTCCTTTCCACCTTCCAAGTACTAGACTTACAGGCCGGCTGCCATGCTTACCTAGTATTTGCATGGGTGCAGAGGATCCAAACTCTGATCCTCATGTTTACTTGGCCACTGAGTCATCTCCCCAGCCCCAGCAGCCAGAATTCTCTAGAGACTCTTCATAAAGAGGGAACAGGGTGTGGTGCCTCACATCTATAATCCCAGAATTTAGGATGCTGATGCAGGAGACTGCTGAAAATTAGAGGCCAGCATGAACTACATACCAATTTACAGGAAATTCTGGACTATAGTATGAAACTGTTTTAAAAACATAAAACCTAGAGCAGGGCGGTGGTGGTGCACGACTTTAATCCCAGCACTCGGGAGGCAGAACCAGGTAGATCTTTGTGAGTTTGAGGCCGGCCTAGTCTACAGAGTGAGATCCAGGACAGGCACCAAAACTACACAGAGAAACCCTGTCTTGAAAAACAACAACTAACTAACTTACTAACTAGATAAATAAACAAATAAATAAATAAAACCTAGCTCGGTGGTGGTGGCACACCCCTTTGATTCCAGCACTCAGGAAGAAGAGGCAGATGGATCTCTGAGAGTTTGAGGCCAGCCTGGGCTACAGAGTGAGTTCTAGGACAGCTAGGATTGGGCTTGGCATAGCGGTGCACACCTTTGATCTCAGAACTTAGGAGGCAGAGGCAGTTGGATCTCTGAATTCAAGGCCAGCCTGGACTACATAGTGGCTACATAGAGAGACCCTGTCTGAAAAGCAAACCAACAAAAACCTCACAACCCCCCCCGTCCCCCCCAATATATATCCAAATAAAAACAGAGGAATTTTCTCCTTAGCTCTATTCAACCAACAACAGATGAAGAGGCTCAGAGCTGGCCATGACCTTACCCATGATCCCTTTTTTGCCCTGGCCCTCCAGGCCCAGGACTGTAATTCCTGCTATGCAGGAGGCAGAGGTAGGAAGATCACACATTGTAAAATAGTTGTCGTTTTGTGTGTATGTGTGTGTTTATTTTTCAGGCCGTCTAATATATATCCCTGGCTTGCCTGGAACTCACTATGGAGCCTGAGCAATCCTGTCTCTGTGTACTGGGATTATGGGCATGCACTACCACACCTGGCCCTAATATATATATATATCAGGTCTCCAGATTTAATTAGATGGTACAGCATGTGTGAGGCCCAGGTCTGGGAGACCTTGTTCACCCCCACCCTGTCACACTGGCTGCCATACCCGAACATTGTGGACCTGGTTGGAACCAGTGGCTTCCAGCTCAGTTTTTCCAGGAGTGCGATCTGTGGGTGGTTAGAGGTAGGAGGTTAAGGGCAGGACCATGGTAGATTACGGATCGCTTTGAAAAGCACCCCAGTTCTACAGCCTCCCCAGTCTCCCAAATTTACCTGGATCCCGGAGGTTCCCCATGGATGCCTGCATGTTGCTTTCTGAGCTGGCGCTTCCCATCCGGATTTGGCGAGGACCCTGTCCTCCCATAGAAGTTGGCAGTCAGAAAGGGGAGACAGACAGGAGGGCGGCGCATATGTTTCTGGTGTTTACCCCTCTGCCACTGCGTCTGTCCAGTTCCCTTTCCTCGCCTCGCTCTTTCTTACCTCCTCCTCACCAAGCAGCACCAGCCTTCCTTCAAGCAGGGTGAAGCCCCCGATGTCCCAAACAGGCATGTCAGGAGTGGGAGGCTCAGGGATCTGTGCAACAGCAGGTGGATCTGGGGGTACTTCCAACTCCGGCTCTGGCTCTGGGAAGAGGAGGGGATGCTGATTCAGAGCCTCCCCTTTCTCCCTCTGATGCCCTCCTGCATGTTCAGAACCATGCCAGGCTGGGTGTCGTCGGACGAATCTCTCCCAGGACTGTGTTGACCACTTTACATGCCTTCCCTCACTCAGTCCTTCAAAAGCCATTTAAAGGGCATTAGAACCGAGGCCCAGATAGGCTGAGTGGCCTACCCAGAATCACCAGCTTTTGAGTGGTTAAGCCAGGCTTCTAACACGACCATTCCTCTCTTAACCAAGAGAGTGGGCAAGGCTGAGCCCCGTAGGACATTGAGCTAGGAGGATGATGAGTTCCAGGCCAGTTTGGGCTACCGATTGAGACCTTATCCCAAAAGGGGACGAGGGAGGGAGAGGGAGAATATGAGAATGAAGGGGCAGAAGCCTCGGCTTCTTACGTAAATAACTAATCTGGGGCCAGCAAGGAGGCAGAACAGGTAAAGGTGCCAGCCATGGGGGCCTGATGTGAATTCAATCCCTAGAACTCACATAAAGGTGGAAGGAGAAAAAAAAAACAATTCTCCAGTTATCCTCTGACTTCCACATGCTGTGCACATGCCCACTGATAAAATAACTTCTCTAAGGTGGAGGGCATTCCATCTGAGAAAGCTGTAGACAAGAAACGGGAAGTATATGGGAGTGTTCTTTCTTGGGGAGGTGGCGCTAGTGTAGAGTGGGCCAGGGAAGACTCCCCTCCCCACCCAGAAAGAGTGCATTTGCACTAGGGTTTGAACTGAAGTTTGAATTTCACCCAGCCGAGCTGAAAGGGACGGAAGCAGGAGTGTCTGACCAAAGGCCGGCAGAGGGGGAAGGCCCAGGGAAATAAAGGGAAGGGCGAGCAAGGCTGGAGAGAAGGCACTGGCAGCCAGTTAGGAACTAGGGTTGGTTGGTTTGTGGTGCTGGGGATTGAGCCCTGGGCTTGGCTACACCCAACCCCCAATCGTGGGAGCAGCAGTAGCGAGCCGTGGGGCATGGAGAGCTAAGAAGGAGCAGGGCTGCTTGGTAGAAAGCTCTGTCTGGATCCTGTGTAGCGGACAACTACATGGTGGACACTGAGGGCCTCAAAGAATGATTCTGCAGGGCTGGGGGCTTAGTACCAGAGCACTTGCCTTTCCTGTGTGAGCCCTTAAATTGTTAAAAGCAAAAAGAAATAATTGGGCATGGTGGTGTACACCTTTAATCCCAGCAAATGGGAGGCAGAGACAGGCAGATCTCTGTGAGTCAGAGGCCAGCCAGATCTACAGAGCAAGACCCCATCTTGGGGAGAAAAAAAATCCCTACAATATGAAACCATTTTTTCTAAAATAATACTATATACTGAGTTGCCTTTTATGACGTTTGTTTAGTGTGTGTGTACACACTCTCTTGTCTCTCGCACAAGGGCAGGCCAGAGGACAGCCCGAATTTGTTTATTTGGGGAGTGGAATGTACACCATGCTTCATGTGGAGGGCAAAGGACAACTTTCAGGAGTCAATTCTCTCTTCCACCCCGTGGGTCTTCAGGCTGTCCACCAGGCGCCTTTGCCTGTCAGAGCCCCATTTGTTTTGAGATAGTCTTGTTACACAGTTCAGATCAATCCTCCCCCTGCTCCTGCCTTCCAAGTGCTGGGATTATCGGTGTGCATTAATATTCCTAGCTCCGAAAGGAATGGAAGGTGTTTCGAGAACTTCTAGGAAAGAGCTGAATTAACCTTGGGCTTCCAGGAAATAAGGGCTGAATCTTCTCAGTTTGTTTTCTACTCTGCTCTTCCCCACTAGGGGCAATACGTATGACCTTTCTTTCTTTCTTTCTTTCTTTCTTTCTTTCTTTCTTTCTTTCTTTCTTTCTTTCTTTCTTCCTTTCTTTCTTGGTGATGGGTATAAAACCCCCATCCCATAGCTTCTCCCACGTTAAACAAGTGCTCTACCACTGAACCACATCCACAGCCCCAACTCTTCCTTACTCACGGATGTCTTAGTATATGCTAGGCCCTGGGCTCGTACTACGCCTGGCCTCTGAGCTTCATAGTCTCCGCTCGTCTCCTAGTTCTCCTTCGGCAGCATCTGTCATCTTCACATTGACGTGTGTGTGTGTGTGTGTGTGTGTGTGTGTGTGTAACTAACCCCCCACCCACCCCAACTCTGTGAACTCTTCAGGGCAGGGGGTGTCTTCTGCTTTGCCCACAGCTGTCCTCGGTGCCTCAGTTAGGGACTAGAACCAATTCAATGCTCAAAAACCGTCTGCTTGGGCCAGCATGAAAGCTTGCCACCAAGGCTAAGCGTCTGAGTTTGAACCCCAGGACCCGCATGATGGAAGGAGAGAACTGACTCCTGAAAGGTGTCTTTTGACTTCCTCACTGGAACTGCGGCTTGCCCCCCCCACCCCCCGACGTAAACTGATACACGCAGGTTGTCCTCTGACCTCAACACATGCGCTGTGATAAGGGAGATGAGATATGCCCACATTCAGGCACACACATACAGATGAACGAGTAAACATCTGTTTGAAGGAGTGTGCTCTTCAAGGCAGAGATGGGGAATTTCAGACTCAAGCAAACAAAGTAAGGCAGAGGCTGTAAGGCAGCTGAGATTCAGAGCCAGTCGGTTAGATACAGGAGACAACCATCAGGGCCAAGAGCCTTTGAACATCCAGATAGCACTAAGGTGCGTCGGTTCAATGCCCCTTTCTCCGGCTGAAGCCCCGCTGCCTACAGGTCCTGTGAGTCTCCCTTACTCCAGTTTAGGGGGAAAGACAGATGAGGGCTGCTGGGGGCCCCAGCCACTTCCTGCTGGGCTTTCATACTCCCCACAACTTCCTGTGTCTAGAGGGCTGATGTTAGGTTGACAGACAAACACCCAGGCATCCGGCCACCCAGCCTGGTCCCAGCTCGGGTGGGGGAGAACATACCTGGGGCCGTGGGATTTGGCTTGGGCTCCAGCGGTGCCACGTTCTTGTGCCTCCCCCACAGGGTCTTGGAAAGCCGGAGGCGACTGGGCCTTGACTCCTTGGGGGGTGCAGAGAGGACCCGACGAAATAGAGATCGAGGGGCTGGCTGGCTGCTCACCATGGGCTCCTGATGGCTCAGGGTCCTTCCCCAGCCGGTGAAGCGGCCCCAGCGGAACCCTCCAGCAGCCTTCTCCCCTCCGCCTGCAGTGTGCCAACGGTAGGACGCCAGCGCAGAGGGCGGCGCGGGCAGCGTTTGGGTGGCTTCACTCGGCAACGGTGGGTCCATGGCGGAGTCTCTGCTGTGAGACCAGAAGGTGACAGTTCTGCGCACTGTCTGCCCACATTCTGTCTTCATCTTCCCCGGTCTCTTCTCAGCTTTGCCTCCAAGGAGTACTTTTGAGGGTGCCAGCCGCACACCCTCCCTTACCTTGATTTCCTGCCCAGTCCCAGAATCAGCAAGCCGTCTGCACTGTGCCTAGCTTCCTTCTTCGTAACCTAGCTCCACGTGACCCTGCCTGTCTCTTCCCCTCTCCCCCCCCCGCCCCCTCCACCCCCCCCCCCCGCCGCCCCTTTACAGTCAGGCTGGGAGGGCATGATGGGGGCAGGATGCGGAGGTGGGGCGTGGAACAGAGGTGGCAGTACTGGCTTCTGGCGAGAAGGGCTTGAGATAGTGCGCGCTTCTCTCTTTGAGCTTCAATTGCCTTCTGCGAAATGGGAGCACACTAGATAAATGCTGCCTGGCAAGGATACAGGAAATCTGCTGGCCAGCCTGTGGAAGGATTCACCTGTGTAAGGAAGCTGCCACGATTTTATTGGAATGAATGAGTGAATTATTTATTTATTTATTTATTTAATTTCGGGGGTGGATGGGTTTGCTGAAACAGTGTTTCTCGGTGTAACAGCTCCGCTGTTCTGGAACACTCTGTGTGACCAGGCTGGCCTCGAACTCGCAGAGATCTGCCTGCCTCTGCCTCCTGAGTGCTGGGATTAAAGGCGTGCGCCACCACCGCCCAGCTTGGAATGGATTTAAAAAAAAAAAAAAAAAAGAATCAACATTGATTATTATTGTGTGTGGATGCCACAGTGCTCATGAGGTGGTCAGAGGACAACCGTGTGGAGTTAGTTCTGTCCTACGTTTAAATGAGATCCCAGGATGGAACTCAAGTTCCCAGGCTTATATGGCAAGTGTCACTGCCCCCTGAGCCATTTGCCATCCTCCTCCACCCTGGGAGTGGACCCTAGGGCCTGAGGATGCAAGGCCTATGCTCTACTAGTGAGCCACACATCTAACCTTTTTATTTTTATTTTTTATTTTTTGCACAGACTGGGCCTTGAGCTCACTGCGTGTGTAGCCCAGGCTAGACTTAGACTCTTGGTTCTTGAGTCTGAAGACTTGGCTGGACACTTCCCACTCCGGTGTTACCGTAGAACCAAAGACTAAGCATGTTCAGCACAGCTGTAGCACTCACTGAGTCATACCTCCAGTCCTTACACAGTGTTTGTCTAACATAACGAAACTCTGGGCTCAAGTGGGGAAATAAACCAAATGAAACCAAACAAACAAATAAAAAAGGCTGGATATCTAGTGCACACCTCTAATCCCAGCACCTGAAAGGCAGTGGCAGGAGGATCAGAAATTTAAGACCAGCCTTGTCTACACACCAAGTTCAAGGCCAGCCTAGGACATAGTAGACACCCATCTCAAACAAAACAAAGGAAGCCATCTTCCAAAAGTCTCCTTTATGTCTTTACTCAGTCACTAGCCCCTCTGAATAAAAAGATTTATTTTTATAAGTTTTAATTGTGCAAGTGTGTGTGTGTGTGTGTGTGTGTGTGTGTGTGTGTGTGTGTGCGTGTGTGTGTGTGTGTGTGTGTGTGTGTGTGTGTGGTACTTGTGCTCATGCAAGTGGGTACAGATGCCCAAGGAAGCGTGTGATCCCTTGGATCAGGAGTTACAGGTGGCTGTCACAGGTTCTGGGAACTGAACAGGTTCTGGTCCTCTGCCAAAGCAGTGCGCACTTCACTACTGGGCCGTCCCTCCAGCCCCAATTCCCCGACTTGTAGTATCTTCATTTGCTTGGTTCTGAACTGTTTACTTTTCTTTTCCTTGTCTTTCCTTTTTATTATTTGAAACAGGGTCTTGCAATACAGCCCTGGCTGCCCTTGAACTCATGGAAAATCTCCTCCTCGGATTCATAAGTGCTAGGTTTTTAAGTGTGTGCCACCACTCCCAGCAAGGTTTAGAACTCTAAATGAATGGACTCACTCAATGTCTACTCTTTAGCTTTTGCTTTAGTTCAGCACTGTGATCCTCCTGACAGCGTTAGTTCAAGGACTTCCTCATTTTCCTTGCTGTGTGATACTCTTCAGCCGGAGACGCCGCCAAGTGTTCGTTCTGACATCAGTGAACACCCGGGTTATTTGGAGTTATCAGCTGCAGTCTTGGTGGACATGTCTATTGCATGTTTTCCTAGCAGGAGAAATGCTGGGTCAAAGGAGACCTAGACAGTCATGCTAGGCTGGCCTTGAGCTTGATTAGACAAGGCTGTTCTTAAATTTCTGATCCTCCTGCCACTGCCTCCCAGGTGCTGGGATTAGAGGTGTGCACTAGATATCCAGCCTTCTTATTTGTTGGTTTGGTTTCCTTTGGTTTATTCTCCCACTCGAGCGCAGAGTTTCATTTGTTAGACAAACACTCTATTAACTGACTATATTTTTAGCCTATATGTCTTTTTTTTCCCACACAAGTTCTCCTATGTAGCCCAGGTTGGCCTTGAACCTTTGATCTTCCTGCTTCAGTGTCTTGAATGCTGGGATTAATCACTGTGATCAGTATTAAAAGGCACCCCCACCCTGTGTGTGTGTGTGTGTGTGTGTGTGTGTGTGTGTGTGTGTGTAGGGAGTAGAATATGTCTGTGTGAGAGGGTATCCACAGAGGCCAGAAGCACTGGATTCTCCTGCAGTCACAGCTCTTTGTTAGCTGCCGGATGAGTGCTGAGAACTAAACGTGGGTTTAGGAGTATGTTCTCTTAACTGCTGAGCAATGTCTCCAGCCCCCATCCCAGATTTATTTTTAAATGCGAGTGAAATTCATACAATATAAATTTCACATGCTTTGGTTTTGAGTTTTGGTGCTGATGACCTGGGTATGTTCTGTTGTGAAATCTCTTTGAGGTGAATTTTGGTGTACTGTCCAGTATCTTTGATGTGTTGATAGATATTTACTTGAAAAAGAGGTGGGGCCCTCAAGATAGCTCAGTGGATAAAAGGCACTTCCCTGGGACCCCATGGCAGAAGGAGATAACTGACTCTCACAAGGTGTCCTCTGACCCCTACACCCTTCTGCATGACACATGCACATGCAAAAATAAATAAAACACAATAAAAAAATTAACCCAAAAGAAGTGGGTAAATGTTCTGGCAGAGGTGAGTCAGCACCATTCTAACCCAGGTTGGAGTGCTGGCCATCCTCTTTCTCACTGTGACCTCAGACAAGTCATTTCCTCTCTCTGAGCTTCCTTATTTGTAAAGGATGATGGTATCCGTCTCAAAAAGCTCACATTCAAGGGCTGGAGAGATGGCTCTGAGGTTAAGCAAGAATCGTTATGGCCTGGGTGGCTCACGAGCATCTGTATGTCCAGCTCCACATGACCTGAAGCCCGGTCTGGCTGTTGCGTGTGCTTACACTCAACGCTGCAAGTGCACATACCCGTACACAGATACACATAATTAAAAACATTTTAAAGGTCACATTTGACAAATGTTTCCTGAGTGCTGACTGTGTGCTAGATGGGGTCGGGGAAGACAGTAAATAAATGTGATTTCTGTCCTCCTGCTCCCCACAGTCTGGGGAGGGGGACAGGTCCTGAATCCAATGGGACCTTATGAATTTGTGTGGAAGACTGAGAGGAGACAGTTGTACTGGAGGAAGGATGACCAGGTGAGCAAAAAACGCCACTCTTCTCAGGCTGGAGAAGTCAGGTAAGGCTTCTCCGGGGAGCTAACCTTTGCAATCTGGAGCATGAGAAGAAAACAAAAGATTGTTCCAAGTCAAAAGAAGACTTCGGACAAGGGCCAGGGTAACAAGAATCCGTGGGGCAGTGTACACATGGAATCCTAGGACTGGTTGTGCGCACAGGAAGATTGCATGCCACAAGCTTGAAGCCAGCCTGGGCTACGTAGTGGACTGGTTGTGCGCACAGGAAGATTGCATGCCACAAGCTTGAAGCCAGCCTGGGCTACATAGTGGACTCTGTATGAGGGGAGTTGGATTCATGGAGTGGGATGGACAAGGATGGCTCCTTGGGCATACAGTGTTGGCAGTCACTGAGGTTCCACACTTGGTTCAATGCTCTCCTTATTGTGCCTATCCTGAAACTCTTGCTTTGAAAACGGGACATTGTACAAGGTGGTGGTGGTGGTGGCGGCGGCGGCGGCGGCGGCGGCGGCGGCGGCGGCGGCGGCGCACGCCTTTAATCCTAGCACTCTGGAGGCAGAGGCAGGCGGATCTCTGAGTTCAAGGCCAGCCTGGTCTGCTGAGCAAGTTCCAGGACAGCCAGGGATACACAGAGAAACCCTGTCTCAAAAAATTATCTTTATTCTTATGTGTAGGAGAGCTTCTGTTTGTTTTTTGTCTGCATGTATGTATGTGTATCACATATGTGCCTGTTGCCTTTGGAGGTCAAAAGAGGGCACTGAATCCCCTGGGATC
Organism: Peromyscus eremicus; assembly: GCF_949786415.1. Taxonomy (NCBI): domain Eukaryota; kingdom Metazoa; phylum Chordata; class Mammalia; order Rodentia; family Cricetidae; genus Peromyscus; species Peromyscus eremicus. The sequence continues at coordinate 4,110,149 of NW_026734286.1, read as the reverse complement.
AGACATCATTTCAGACAGTTGTGAAACTCTGTATGGGTACTAGGAACTGAACCCAGGTCCTCTGAAAGAGCAGTAAGTACTCTTAATCATTTGAGTCATGGCTCTAGCTTTACACACACACACACACACACACACATATATGGAGGGAGAGAGAGAGAGAGAGAGAGAGAGAGAGAGAGAGAGAGAGAGAGAGAGAGAGAGAGAGAGAGAGAAGGTCTCCTGAATCCCAGGCTGGTCTTGAACTTCCTATATATCTGAGGATGACCATGAACTCCTGATTCTTCTGCCCTCTGCCCCTGAGCTGTAGAATTATAGGTGTACACCATCATGCCTGGTTTCTGCAGTGTTGGATAGAGATGGAATTCAGGCCTTTTTTTTTTTTTTTTTTTTTTTTTTTGGTTTTTCAAGACAGGGTTTTTCTGTGTAGCTTTGTGCCTTTCCTGGATCTTGCTCTGTAGACCAGGCTAGCCTCGAACTCACAAAGATCCTCCTGCCTCTGCCTCCCGAGTGCTGGGATTAAAGGCATGTGCCACCACCGCCTGGCCGAATTCAGGCCTTTGTATATGCTAGGCAAGCATTGTATTACTGGGCTACACCCTTAGCTCTATTTTTATCTTTCTTATTTATTTATTTATTTATTTATTTATTTATTTAGTCTTTTTTTTTCCTTCTTTTTCTTTTTTTTCCCCCGGAGCTGAGGACTGAACCCAGGGCCTTGTGCTTGCTAGGCAAGCGCTCTACCACTGAGCTAAATCCCCAACCCTTTTTTTTTCTAGACAGCGTTTCTCTGTGTAACTCTGACTGTCCTGGAACTCGCTATGTAGGTCAGGCTAGCCTCAAACTCACAGAGATCTGCCTGTCTCTGATTTTCAAGTGTTGGCATAAAAGGCACGTACTGGCTCCTGTTTTTTAAAGTTTAAGTTAATTTTTGAGATAGTCTCACTAGGTAGCCCTAGCTGGACTGGAACTTGCTGTGTAGACTAGGCTGGCTTCAAACTCACAGAAAAATGCCTACCTTTGACTCCAAGAGCTGAAATTAAAGATGTGTCCCCTTACCCAGTCATATTTTTATTAAAACGATAATTTATAGGGTGCAATGTGATGTTATGGAGTATTCCTACAATGGAGAATGACTACATCAAACTGGGAGGCTTTTTGTTTGCAGTGCTGGAGGTGGAACCCCAGTCCTCAAATATGCTAGACAGACATTTACCTCTGAACTGTATCCTCAACCCAACGAAGGCGGGTGGTACAGTTATGAAAGCCAACAGCTGTGTGCATAGCCGGATATTCCTGTTCTTGTATGTACATACTTTAGACAGGCCCACCTCATGCAAACCACTCGGTGTGTACATGCGCTATTCCATGTTCTGCCGAGTTGGGGGAGCGTTGTCCATTTACAGAGGTCAGATGAGGATGTTGTCAAGTGTGCTGCTCTATACTCTCTGCCTTATTCTCTGGAGACGGGATTGCTCACCAGACTTGAAGCCTGACTGGCAGTCAGCAAGCCTCAGCAATCTTCCTATGCCCACCCTTCACAGCACTGGGTTTACAGGAGCATTTGGCGGCACCCAGCTTTTCACAGGAGTAGTGGGGATTTGAACTCAGATCCTTGTGCTTATCTGCTGAGGTGTCTCCAGAGTTCTTCAGTTGTATTATTTTGCTGCATACTGCTCCTAAGATTTTCCTTTCTCTTTTCCTTTGCTTTTCTAGTGCTGGAGATGAAAGCCAGGGCCCCCAGTATACTGTGCAAGTGCTGTGTCACTGAGCTACAGGCCCAAGCTACATTTTTGTTGCACGATTTTTTTTTTAGGATATGGGGTCCAATCTGTTCATCATGTGATAAACAATCCCAATGTGCCACTAACACTCCCTGAAAGTGGTCCTCTACCCCTGACCCAGGTTCTCTGCCTCCTAGGCTCAAGGATGACAGTGAAGGGTATGTTCCATGCTGTTTTCCTGTAGAACTGAGTTCTGCTGGTCTGCAGTGGAACCTGCCTTTTGTTTTGTTCTGTTTTTGGAGACAGGGTCTCACTGTGTAGCCCTGGCTGTCCTGGAATTCACTCTGTAGACCAGGCTGGCTTCGAACTCACAGAGATCTACCTGTCTCTGCCTCCCAAGTGCTAGGATTAGGATTAAAGGCATGTGCCACTACCTTGAGGTGGGAACTTGCCCTTTTTTTTTTCTTTAAAGATTTATTATTGTAGATAGTGTTCTGTCTGCATGCATGCCTGCATGCCAGAAGAAGGCGCCAGACTTCATTATACATGGTTGTAAGCCCCCATGTGGTTGCTGGAAATTGAACTCAGGCCCTCTGAAAGAACGGCCAGTGCTCTTAACCTTTGAGCCGTCTCCCAAGCCCCCAGGAACCTGTTTTTTAATACTGCTTTCCCTGGCTACTTTTCCTCCAGGCTTTGATTTCTCACTCCCCAACAGGAAGTTCTAGGGTTGCCTCCAAACCATTTTATACTAAAATTTATTTGTTTTTGTTTTCTTACTTCTGTGGTAGAGATTAGCTTCTAGCCTTGGTGGGAAACAAAATACAGTGGCCCATTTTCAATACAGAAGTCCCTTAGATGAGCTTAGGTTTCACATAAGTAGAAGGCATTGGGTTCCTTTTCCTAACAGCTTGTGCCTTCTTGTGTGGCTAACCTTCTTTTCAAACCAAAGGTTATTTACAGATTGGAGACACAGGCAGCTTGCTACATTATGACTAAGGCCATACATTGAAAAAAGGGGGAAACAACTTTTGAGTAGAATCATTAAAAAAAAAAAAAAAAAAAAAAAAAAAAAAAAAAAAGACCACTTTTCTCCTAAGGGAGCTTGCTTGCCGTTTTCGTTCCTCAGGACCCACAGCTTCAAAGCAATCCTTCTTCCTTAAGCTCTCAAATGCCATGATTACACATGTGAGCCCCCACATCCAGCTTTGTTTTGTCCTGCTGGGCAGTGATAGTACACGCCTTTAATCCCAGCACTCAGGAGACAGTGGCAGGGGGATCTCTATGAGTTCGAGGCCAGCCTGGTCTACACTTTGAGACCCTGTCTCGAAAACCAAAAACAAAACAGCTTCTTGTCAACTAGGTTCTCTGCCGCTCAGCCACACACTTTGCTTGCATTTTGGTCGGAGTTGGCTTTTTTTCTTTTTATTAAGTTTTTTTTTTATTCATTTACTGAGTTGGCTTTTGAGCAAAGCCTAAGTAAGACGATTCTCATAGAGATTTCCTTTCAGCGGTCCCTTTATTGGAGGTCTGTGGTCTGTGGCTGCTCAAAGAACCATCAGGAATAGAGCCTCCTGGATCTCCAAGGTTCCGTCAGAGGAGTTTTTGGTTTTCAGCCTAGAAGAAGTAAGAGAATATGAGACTTAGGGTGTGTGTACAGTTGGGTCTCCCCTCCTTGCTGTGGAATCTTGGATATGGGACAGACTGGGGCCCCAAGTGAAGGAGTGGACAGAAAGCTGACTGTGGTTGGGTGTGGTGGGGAAACATTTATAATCCCAGCACTTGGGAGGCTGAGGCCAAATGGTTTTGAAAGTTCAAGGTTAACATTGGGCCAGCCGTGGTAGCCCACGCCTTTACCACCTTTAATCCCAGCATTTAGGGGGCAGAGGCAAGTGGATCTCTATGAGTTTGAGGGTACATGGTGGAAACCTTGTCTAAAAAAAAAAAAAAAACAAAACCAAATCCAGGTTCCATAACAAGTCACTATTACACAAACCAAACCAATCGCAAACCTGTCTGCTGGTAAAGGCGGGAGAATAACATAGCTTAAGGAAAAGGAGTGGCAAGGTAAGTAGAGACTGGAGGGTCAGCCGTTCAACATCTTCCCTCCTGGGCTTGGCTTGTCTCAAAACGGGAAACCTTGTCCCAACCCCAAAGCGACGACCGGGGGATGGCTCAGTCAGCTAAGGGCTTGCCTTGCAAATGTGAGGACCCAGGTTTGACCCCCAGAACCCACATAAAGATGCTGGCCAAAGTGGCAGCTTCCAGTCCCAGCACTGGGCATCTGGAGACAAGGGGACCCTCGGGGCCAACTAGCCAGTAAGCCTAGCCTGTTCGGTGAGCTTCAGGCCAGTGAACTTCTCAAAGGAAGTAGATGGTTTTCCTGAGGATGGCACAGGAAGTGGTCCTTTAACACCACAGATATCAGAACACACGCTCACACACACACAGACATGCATTAAAAAGAAGAAAAAGAAGTAGCAGTTGGATGTGATACACGAGGAAACCTTGAGATCTCAGCACTTGAGGTGGAGGCCAGCTAGGGCTAAACCTCAAGACTTTGTTTCACAAACAAAACAAAACAGACACAGGTAATGGGATTGTCCTGGTGTGGTCAGTTAGTGCTTTAAGTCAGAGTCTAGAATGAGACCTTTAGGCTGGCTGTGCTGGCTATGTCTAGATTGCTTCAATGTAAGAATCTTCAGGAGTCTTGGCAGGTAACCCATAAAACAAACCAAAACCAAAACCACAAGAATCTTCAGGAGGCGAGGCTATCAAGACCCCTTCCGTTGAGATGAGCAGAGGAAAGCAGAGCAGGGGTAGGGACTGGACTGAGGTTGTGCAGGCAATCGTTGGTGGGGACAGGGTCATAGTTCAGGTTAGTGTTGTGTGAACAGAGGCTTCTGGATGGGAGGCTGGAGTGAGTTCTAGGCTAGGTGGCCTGGGATAAGGTAGTGTAGGCAGAAGGGTTTTGACTTGGGCTTCGGTAAAGCTTGATAGTAAGGACCTAAGACAAATTGCTCTTCAGATGATAGCTTTATTTGAGTAGCACCAGGCCACAAACAATCCTGACAGGGCCTTACAGAGAGAGAAATTTCAGTTCCAAAACACCTTAGGAGTTCCTGGCTCTGACATACTTCAGGGGTGAGTGTGGGGCTTGGGAGCTAAGAGTGGGTATTTACACCATGGTCTACTGCCAACCATCAGGAAAGCAGTCAAGTACTAGATAAGATTTTGTTAGCCGGGTGGTGGTGGCACAGGCAGAGCCATGTGGATCTCTCTGAGTTTGAGGCCAGCCTGGTCTACAGAGCAGGTTCCAGGATAGTCAGGGCTACACAGAGTAACCCTGCCTCAAAAAACAAAACTTATTTTTGGACAGGGTTTACTCTGTGTATCCCTGGCTGTCCTGGAACTTGCTCTGTACACCAGGCTGGTCTTGAACTCAGAGGTCTACCTGCCTCTGCCCCTGCCTCTGCCTCTGCCTCTGCCTCTGCCTCTGCCTCCCGAATGTGGGATCAAAGGCTTGTGCCACCATGCCTGGCTTAAATAAGAAGGTAAAGTGGGAGGCGGAGAGATGGCCAGCAGTTAAGAGCCCTTGCTGCTTCTGCAGATGACCCAGGTTCTGTTCCCAGCACCCATGTCAAGTGGCCCACAAAGGTTGGTAAACTCCACTACAGGGGATCTGATTTCCACTTCTCGTCTCCTTGGGCACTGGCACGCATGTAATGCACATACATATATGCCGACACATACAAATAAATCTTTTTTCAAAAAAAGGGTAAACTTATAATTCAAGGTTGCTTTAGTGTTATATAGCGATTTCCTATAAATCGAAATAGTCCCTAAAGGAAAGAATTAGGGCCCCTCATCCAGGTTGGTTAGATGGAAACTTAAACAACTTGGGGGGGATGGGGGGGAGTGGGGGTGGGGCAAGATGGGGGACGGGACTGACCAATGCAGCTGCCAAAAACTGCCCAGAGGGGATCCTCCACTAGTGAGCTGCCTGCAAGTCATGTAGAGAGAGCTTCAGGGTTGCAGCTTTTCATGACTCATGTTGAGGCGGCTGTTCCCATGATACAGCTGTTTTTAAGTCATCCTCCATCCTGTAAGGAACCCCTCCTCCACACTCCTGCAAGTTACCTCAGTGAAAACAACCAAGTTGGGCTTTGTAGAGAATTGTTACTTTGGAAGGCTCCCTATTTGAGGTGTGTATCCCCGGGAAGACTGTCATAACTCCTGGACACGAGTGTCAGCATCAGAAAGGCAACAGTAGCCTGCTATACAATTTCAGAGAGACTTTCGGTGGGTGTGGCCTGATTTGGGGGGGGGGGAGCTGGGCAGCTGGAGGCCTGTAATCTAATAGGTATGAGTAATGAAGATCAGACTGAGGTTATAAATCAGAGGGGTGATAGCAGAGATGTGAAGAGTTAGGCAAAAGAAAAGATGGCTGAGGCAGGGCCAGAGCTGAAGTCTTGTCGTCAGAATAGACAGGACAGACAGACGATGCCATGAGTAATGACTGAAGGCAGGGTCTGGCTCCTGGCCCCTGGCTCGTGCTTCGAAGGCACAGGGGTGACAGGCTAAGCTCAGGCACACGGACAGGCAGACTCACCTCCGTGAAGTGAGGCCAGGTGCTCAGCAGGGTGAAGAGCGCATTCCCCGGGCAGTCAGTGCGCACCAGTTGGCGGTGTCCCAGCAGCTTGTAATCTGCCTGCAAGTGGCCTGCGCGAATGGCGCAGCTCGGGAGCACGTCGCGCACAGTGTTCAGTGCTGCGTCGCTGGGCAGCGACCCCGTGTAGTTGCCCACGAAGGCCACGCCGAAACCGCGAGAGTTGTGGCCGCGCGTATGCGCTCCCACCCAGTGCCAGCCGCGGCCCTCATACACGTAGCCGTCGGAGCCTACCACGAAACTGTGGAGGGGATGGGACATAAAGTGTAGAAGGGCGGTTATGCCCCTTACCCGGCCACACCCCAATCTTGCCACGCCCCATATTCTGTCCCTGTGCCATATGACACCAAGTCATATGGATGAATTGGATGAAATGTTTCATCCAATTCAGTATCAATTCAGTACCCCAGAAACCTTTCTTGCAGAATGATGCGGAATGCCTTAATCATAGCATTCAGAGAAAGAAGCAGGCAGAACTTCAAGAGTTCGAAGCCAGCTTTTTCCACATAGCGAGCTCCAGGCCAGCTATGAGACCTTGTCATATTAAAAAAGAAGAAGAAAAAATGGCAGCCAGGTGGTAGTGGCGCACACCTTTAATCCCAGCACTCGGAGGCAGAGGAAGGTGGATCTCTGAGTTTGAGGACAGCCTGGTCTACAGAGTGAGTTCCAGGACAGCCAGGGCTACACAGAGAAATTATGTCCGAAAAAACCAACAAAAGCCTTACCTTTTCTAAATCCATCCCTAAGAACTGGACAAGTGCCTTTTCACTCTTCTTCCCTCTCCATCCTTTGCCAGATTTATAGCCCCACCTCAATCCGGGACCTTGCTCCTGATCCTGACCACCTCCTGGTTCTTGACCACGCCCACTACAAACTCCTACTTCTACTTTCCAGTAGTCTCCGCCCACTTGTTTTACTCCCTGCCTTCCAGCCTCTCCCACAGTGGCCTAGGCCAGGTCCACCTGTAGCCGATGTCATCCCAGTGGCGCACGTCCTGGTGGAAATGCTGCATGGAGCGCATGTTGGCGGCGCAGCGCTGGAAGGTGGTGCAGGGTGGCGCTGGCACGTACGTGTGATGCACATATAAGAATCCCAGCGGCAGCCTGAGTGGCGTTGGGTTGCCTCGATAAGGTGCGGCTCCCCAGCGACAGCGAGGGAGAATGGCTGGGCATCCTTAAGGGGCAAGGGAGACTCTGATCATCAAGCATTTCCTTCTGGAAGACTGAATCTCTATTAAAATGAACTTGTAGGCATCCCTCTGGCCTCCAGGATTTGGCAAGAGTCTAGTTTTAGGCCAGGGAGATGGCTCTGAGGGCACACACATGACAGACAGACAGACAGACAGACAGATAGATAGTATTGGGATCTACAATGTGTTCTACCACTTCCAGGAGAAAGCCCAAAAGTGTGAACATAATGGTGCATCCCTGTTAATCCCAGCATTTGAGAGATTAAGGAAGGGGGTTTGCAAGTTCAAGACCAGCCTGGGTTATGTAGACCTTGTCTCAATAAAACAGGTAAAAAAAAAAAAAAAATCCGACCCCATGGGTTGACTTTCAATTGTGTGCTACCGTGTGTGTGTGTGTGTGTGTGTGTGTGTGTGTGTGTGTGTGTGTTCGAGCTCAGGGTATCCTGAAGCCCAGGCTGCCCTTGATATCTCTTGATCCTCTGGCCTCTACCTCTTAAGAACTGGGATTACCAGCGTTCACCACTATGTACAGTGTACTGTGGTGATGGGGATCGAATGCAGCATCGTATGCATGCACTCTACCAACTGAGTTATACTCCCAACCCCTTTTTCTAAAAAAATTAAATCAAATGAACTCCTATTTATTCTTCAAGGACCAACTCTTGCATTTCTTTGACCATGTAGCTGTTCCTATCTACAGACTCTGCTGTCCCCCCTGGATTTCCTGGGCCTTGGATCCCACTGACGGCAGCAGGCTGAGAACATCTATTTTATGAGGGGCCAGGGGATTTCCTTACCCAGGAAAGTCTCAGTGAACTCCTTGGTAGCTAAGGTGGCTACCTGAGCCAGTGCTTCTTGGCTCATGTTCTGCAACTGAGGTTGTCCTGGCTCCAGCCTCTGTAGCAGAACAAGGGCCTTCCACACCTGCTGGGCCAGGGCAGCAGCTGAAGTTAGAGCAGCCCCATTCTGCCTTCGGAAGTTACTTCGGAACCTTGGCTCTCCAGCCACCCCAGCTCCATAGTACTCTCTCAGCAGGTGGCTGAGGGGTGGCCGGGGCCTAGAGACCTGGCTCAAGTGGTCCCCAAGGAGAGCTCCATCCAAGGCACCATTGAGGAAAGCCATGGTGAGCCTGGATGCCTTGGGATCCAACAGTGTGAAGACCCTGGGGGCAGAAAGCTGGTTCCAGCAACCCTCAGTTCCCAGGCCTGGAGGACTCCGAGTCTGGGAACCATGGAGGAATGCCAGACCCAAGTCTCCAGCCAAGATGACTGCCAGGAGTCTGTCCACAGTGGTGGGAGTCTTGGCTTTGTCATTTGGTAAAGTGGCTCCAGCATCTGTAGAAGAGGCATTTGTGGAGGCATCCATGAGTCCTGACCAGATGGCTCCAATGTTTGTCAAGGTGTCTCCAGCATCACAAGGGGTGGCCAGGCAGTCTGAAGGCCAGTTGGTAACACCGTGCCCTTGCAAGCCAGCCTCTAGCCCAATCAGTAGAGGCTTCACGGCTACAGTGGAGCCATCCGGTGCTAGTACCACTCCGTATTCCTGCCCATCCTTTACACTATGTTGGGCCACTTCGGAAATCAGGGCTTGAAGCTCTGGGCTCAGTGAGTGTTGTGGCTCTGTAGTGTTGTGGCTCAGTGCCTTCCGCAGCAAGTGCTGGTCAAGAGAACTGTGGGGGCTGGAGTTATTGGCTGAGAGAATCCACGCAGAGGCAGTGCGGTTGGCCTCAGTCATCAGTACCTTTTGCTCAAGCTCAGCCAGGGCCTGGATGATGGAGTCCATGACCAGGGGTAAGGAGGATGCTGCAGGAGGAGAGAATGCGTCAGCCCAGCAACCCAGCTCCACTTGTTCCTGAACCTCCCCCTGTTCATGTCACATTTTCCTAATGTTCCTGCCTCTCCATCCGACACCACTGTGATCAGCACTGTGTTGTGTAGAGGAGGAAACTGAGGCACCCAGACTATTGCCTGTTGGTTAAGGAGGTTGGACTGTCTATGAACACTGGGGAGCCATGGCAAGATTATGAGCAGGAAAGAGGCTTGGCCAGGTTGGCATTTGTGGTGGTTTAAACCGGAATGTCCCCCATAGGAGCATATATTTGAATGCTTGGTCATTAGGGAGTGGTGCTACTTGAGAGGGATTAGGAGGTGTGGCCTTGTTGGAATAAGTGTGGCCCTCTTGGAGGAAGTGTGTCACTGGGGGTGGGCTTTGGGGGTTCAGAAGCCCAAGCCAGGCCCAGTGGCTCTCTCTCTTCTTCCTGCTGCCTGTGTGGATCCTGATGTAGAACTCTCAGCTCCTCCAGCATAGTGTCTGCCTGTGTGCCACCATGCTTCCTACCATTCTAATTATGGACTAAACTTCTGAAACTGCAAACCAGCCCCAATTAAATGCTTTCCTTCATAAAAGTTGCTGTGGTCATGGTGTACATTCATAACGATAGACTAAGACATCACTCTAAGATTGTTGTTTGGGCTATTATATGGAAAGGATTTTCAAGGTGCTAGGATAATGAGGGGCAGACAGTAGAGAGGTAAGAGAGGAAGATGGCTGGTGGTGTAGTGTTGGCAGTGAACAAAAGCGTGGAGATTTTCTACATATGTAGGGGTAAAGACAGGTCATTTAAAAATTACTCTTGGGACTGGAGAGATGGCTCAGAGGTTAAGAGCACTGACTGCTCTTCCAGAGACCCCAGGTTCAATTCTTAGCACCTACATGGCAAGTCACACCTGTTTTTGTTACTCCTGTTCCAGGGTTTATGACACCCTCACACAGACATACATGCATCCAAAACACCAATGCACGTACATAAAATAAAGATAAATTATTAAAAAGTTACTATTATTTTAAGGTTTATATTTTTTATTTTTAATTGTGTGTGTGTGTGTGTGTGTGTGTGTGTGTGTGTGTAGGTGCATGTGGAGGCTAGAAGTTTTAGATATTCTGGAGCTGGAGTTACTGGTGGATGTGAATCATCTACTGTGGGTGCTGGGAACAGAATAGGGGTCTTCTGCAAGAATGATGCACTGTGGAGATCCACCTGCCTCTGCCTCCTAAGTGCTGGGATTAAAGGCATGTGCCGCCACTGCCTGACTGAAAAAGGCTATTTGTTCAATGTTCCATTGTTTTGAAGAGATGTCATGACCACGGTAAAAAAAAAAAGAATGGTGCACTGTCTTAACCACTGAGCCATCTCTTCAGCTCAGACAGTTTTTGGTGACATATTAGAACTGGGCAGTTTTAGAAGGAAAAGTGTGTTGAAGGATACCCAAGGGTTATGTAGCAATTTTCTCTAATCTGAAGCCTCTTACTAAGGCTCAGGAAGTAAACCAACTTGGAAGTCTCAGGAAACTCCTAAAACCCAGAAAAGTTAAGAGGTTCCTCTCCCATTGTTATATAAGCAATAGCAACTGTAAGGAAGAAGAGATGTTCCCACCAGCCAAGCTGCCTGGAAGTTCAGCAGGGAGCTACAGGAATGCAGCTTTTGTGAGTCATCATTCATGCTGGGGTGGGCTTTTTGGTGATGTCGCTGCATTTGAATCACCCATGTTCCTATAAGCAACCCCAGTAAGCTCACTGGCTTACTGAGCTAGATTTGAATGGAATAATTTCTTTGGTCAACCATACGTACCCTATGTGGAGCATAAGATGTTCATTATGGCTTCAGAAGTAGTCACACGACACCAAGGAAGCTGAGCATGACTGCTCATGCCTGTAATCCCAGCATTCAAAAATGCTGAGGCAGGAGGACCACCACAAGTTCAAGACTAGCTTGAACTACACAGTACTAACCCATCCCGCCTACAAAATGAGACCTTGTCTCAAGCAAACAGACACACAGACTGATGGGCAGACAGACAAACAGCCCATGGGGAAGAAGAGAATGGATTTTTTTCCCTCTTCAAAGAAACAGAATTTAGATGTTAGGATACCAGGTCCAGAGAGGAGTTAGGGGTTGTTGAATAATTGCCAATGTTTATTTAAACCTTTACTATGTGCCAGCGGTCACTCCAAGTGACATATATAACTTATTTAATCCTCACAGGATATTATAAGGAGTGTCTCGTTAGCTTCCTGCTACAGATGGAGCATCTGAAATGGAGAGGACATGTTAGCTGCTTCAGGCTACACAGATAGAAAGTGCAGGAAGTATAATTTGAATCTGGAAAGGCAGGTTGTTTAGTTTGTCGCAGGGGCTTGCAATATAGTGTAGGCTGACCTCTCACACTTTATATATCTCAGGCTAGCCTCAAACTCATGATCCTCCCTCCTGCCTTAGCCTCCTAGGTTCTGGGGATACAGACAAGTGTTTCCACACCCAGGGCGTCCGGGCCATTTTAATCCCTATACCCTAGTGTCTGGAATCTGTGCTCTTCCTTGGGCAATTCATTCTGTAATTTTGTTTTCTCTTAAAATATCCTGTCTTTTCTGCTTCTCAATCAAACACAGCTCTCTCTACTCCCATCCTCATTGTGTGAGTCCCTTTTCTGGGAAGCTACCCTTAATTTTTGCTCCCAGGCCCCCAGGTCTTCTCTCTGGCACTCCTTCCTTGACTCTATGGGGGTTGGAAACGTGTGGTGTCCTAACAGCAGTTTGCTAAGAGCTGGATCCTTGCCCCACTAGGGTTCAACAAAGCAAGCACCCCTCCCCCCAGGCCTCTGCCCTTGGACTCACCTGTCCCTGGCTCTGGCCACAGCAGCAATCCAAGCAGGATCCAGAGGACATCCCTGGCCTTCATCATTGTGGGGCTCCACTACCAGGGCAGAGGCCCAGCAGAGAACCTCAGAGGTGCTGGGAGGAGAGAGGTGCGTGAGAACCGACCCGACTTATCAAAGTGCAGCAGGAGAACACACTCACCCCAGCTGAGTTAAGGGCGGGAAGCAGCGAGTGTGGGAGCAGAGAGTCTGGGTCAAGGTTATTTGGGTCTCAAAGTCTCCCCTATCCTGTCCTGTCCCCGCCCAGAGTCACATGATAGGTCAAAGACAGATCCAGGCCAAGAGATGCCTGTAGACTGGGAAGTTCAAACTCCAGAAATTTTTGTGCCCCCTTTAAAAAATATGATTAATTTTTTTCCAGTACTGGAGATTAAACCTAGGGCCTTATGCATGCTAAGCAAGCACTGTACCTTTGAACTATATCCCCTGCTCCCCTTTTACATTTTATCTTATTTTATTTAAAAGGCTTTAGTGAGTTCAAGGCCAGCCTGGTCTACATAGTGAGTTCCAGGGCAGCCAGGGCTATGTAGAGAGACTCCGTCTCAAAACAACAACAACATAAAACAAAACCTACTCCTATGTTTAAGCTAGGTAGTAGCTCATGCCTTTAATCCCAGCACTCTGGAGGCAGAGGCAGGCAGATCTCTGAGTCTGAGGCCAACCTGGTCTATGGAGAGAGTTCCAGGATAGCCAGGACTACACAAAGAAACCCTGTCTCGGAAAAACCCAAATACATATAAAGGCTTTTCAGTTTGAATTTGAATGTATTATTATTGTATGTGTGGGTAGAGTGTATGGTCATGAGGTGGGGGTGTGGGTATGTGCATGTGCCATGGCATGCAAGTGGAGACAGAGGACAGTTTTTGGGACTCAGTGTTCTCCTTCCACTTCAAGATCTAGAGATAGAACTCAAGCTATCAGGCTTGCACAAAAAATGCCTTTATCCGCCAAAACATCTCTCCAGTCAACTGGTTTTTAATTGTTAACATGTGTTTGTATGTATGTGGGTTTTTTCGTTTGGTTGGTTTTTTATTTTTCTTTGTTTGTTTGTTCAGCTTTACTTTTTTGTTTCCCAGACAGGGTATCACCATGTAGCCCTGGAACTCTGTAGACCAGGCTGGCCTCAAACTCAGAGATCCACCTGGGATTAAAGGCCATGCCACCAGTGCTGCCTACCGCCTCCCCCACCCCAGACTGTCTGTGGGTTTTTGAATAAGAGAACAATGCCTATGAAAGACAAAAGAGAGCATTGGATCCCTTGGAGCTGGAGTTACAAGCTGTTGTGAGCTACCTGATGTGGGTACTGGGATCTGGATTTAGGTTCCCAGCAACAAGTAAAGTAAGTACTTTTTTTTGGAGATGTATACCTTTATTCCCTGAATTCAGGAAGTGGAGGCAGGAGGATCAGAAATTCAAGGTCACCTGTGGCTGCATAACCAGTTCAGGGATATGTGGCCCTGTCTTAAAGTCCACTAATTCATTGCTTTCATTAATTAATTTAGTAGCCACACTTCCTTCTTTTATTATAGCTGGCCTCCTTTCAGATGGCCTGTACTCATATTTCACGGATAAGTCAGCTGTGGTGGCACAGGCCTGTAATCTAAGCATTTAGGAAGCTAAGGCAGGATAAAATTTGAGACCGTCTGGAGCTGCATTGGAAGGTCCTGACAAAGAGAAGAAGTGGGAGGGGCCGGGGAGAAGACCCAGTGGGTAAGAGCTCTTGCTATGCAAGCATGAGGACCTGGGTTCAAATTCCCAGAACCCTCCTGAAAAGTTGGGAATGCTGGTTGGTGGTGGCACATGCCTTTCATCCCAGCACTCAGGAGGCAGAAGCAGATGAGTTCGGGGCCAGCCTGGTCTACAGAGTGAGTTCCAGGACAGCCAGGACTACACAGAGAAACCCTGTCTCAAAAAAAACAAAAACAAAAACAAAAACAAAAAAAAAACAAAACAAACCCCCCCCCCCAAAAAAAAACCTGGGTGTCTTTGTCTTTAATATCAGCGCAATGGGGGGTGAAGAGGGGTGAAGACTTAAGACCCACTTTTCTTGATCCCAGCACGACTTAAGCTGGCAGCTCTGCAAAAGAACAACTAAGAACCACAAAGAAAAAACAGGCAGCTCACAGGGAGCAGAACTAATGGTCTCATAATGGCTACATTCAGACTCATAAATTTTAAGGTATCTTCAAAGGGGGCTAAATGAATTTCAGGAGGCCAATAAATGTTACACAGAGCCACTCCTGAAAAGTAGGTTGTGGCTGGAGTTTTCTCTCCGAGTCCCGCCAATCCCTGGCAGTCCGACAGCCCACTTATAAAATAAACACACAGACGCTTATATTATTTAAACTGTTTGGCCTAATGGCTCAGGCTTCTTGTTAACTGTTCTTAAATCTTAAATTAACCCATTTCTATTAATCTATAAGTTGCCACGTGGCTCTTGGCTTACCGGTATCTTAACATCTTCTCATGGTGGCAGCTGGCAGGTTTCTGCCTCAGCCTTCCACTTCCCAGAATTCTCCTCTCTCCTTGTCCTACCTATTCTTCCTGCCTGGCTACTGGCCAATCAGTATTTTATTTATTACCCAATCAGAGCAACACATTTAACATACAGAACATCCCACAGCAGTAGGTACTACACCAGCTTGAAGAGGATTGTGAAAATGAAAAGGCTTAGCTGGCACGCTACTGCTAACAAATGGAGGTCAGTGACCTTCAGGGTTATCCTTAATCTCCAAGGTGTCTGGGTGACACGTTTTCAAACATACTTGAAAAAGCAGTTACCATACATTACCTTCTGGAGAATCCAACCTCATGGCTACAGTTCCTAGGCTTACGTTAATGCTTGCCAAAGCTGGCCATATTGGGCTCTCAATCCCCATTTAAAGTAAGTACTTTTAACTACCGAGCCATCTC
Source organism: Peromyscus eremicus (assembly GCF_949786415.1). Classification (NCBI taxonomy): domain Eukaryota; kingdom Metazoa; phylum Chordata; class Mammalia; order Rodentia; family Cricetidae; genus Peromyscus; species Peromyscus eremicus. The sequence goes on along the minus strand of NW_026734286.1, from coordinate 4,094,948 downwards.
TCCAGCCCCAATTCACTTTTTTTTTTCTTTTTTGAGACAGAATCTCACATAGCTCAGGCTGGTTTTGATCTCCAGATTCTCCCATTTCCACTGCTCCACAGTACTGGGATTACAGGTACTGCATCACACTGGTATCATTTACATCTCATTTTGAGACAGGGGTGTTGCTATGTAGTCTAGGCTTGCCTCAAACTCAGGGTCCCTCCGACCTGAGACTCCTGAGTGTTGGGATTATAGGCATGTACTACTACACCCAGTTTAAATTCTGCCCATTCTTGGGAGTGATGCTTTGACGTCAGTCTGTCTAGTACACTGTGCCCTGTCTCGACAGTGGCAGCTGTGTAGCTGCTGTCTGCCACTGGAAGAACCTCTCAGCTGCCAGGTAAGACAGACTATGCTGGGCAAGGTGGAGGCTTGTTTCTGTTATCTGAGTATTTTTCCTTTTATTGCTCTTTCCCTTTATTGTTTCTTTTCTTTTCTTTCTTTCTTTCTTTCTTTGTTTCTTTCTTTCTCTCTTTCTTTCTTTCTTTCTTTGTTTCTTTCTTTCTTTTTTCTTTTTTTTTTTTGAGACAGGGTCTTACTATGTAGTCCAGGCTGTCCCAGAACTTGCTATGTAGACCCTGATGCCCTCAAGCATAAAGATCTGCCTGTTTCTGCCTCCTGAGCACTAGGAATAAAGGCACGAACCATCACACCCAGAGACATAAACAGTTTTTAAGGAGGAAATAACCTTTGGCTTACAGTTTCAGCAGTTGTAATCCTTGGTCGGTTGGCCTGGATGCTCTGGGACTGTGAGGAGAGAGGAACGTATGGTGGAGAAAGCTGCTTACCTCACAGAAGCTGAGATGCAAGAACAGAGAGAAAGGAAGGGTCGGGTCCCCTTCAGTGACTTCCTTCCACTAACCTACTTATCTTAAAGGTTCCATCACCTCTAGCACCCTACGCTGGGCACTCAGTCTTTAACATGTGGGCCTTCTGGGAACCTTTCACATCCACATTCTAGTCAGCAGAGACAGGAAGCCTGTGGTTAGTGCCACCTCTACCTCCTGCAATGTACCCAACACTCACACAGGATGCTGGAGAGCTTAGGGTCTTCCTCTTCCTCCTCCTCTGCTTTTAATCCCTCCCTCTCCCCATGCAAGTGCACATGTGCCATGGTGCATGTGGGGCTGAGGACTGTGGAAATGAATTCTCTCCCTCTGCTGTGTTGGTCCCAGTGATGAAATTCAGGTTATCAGGCTTGGGGATGAGTGCCTTTACCCTTTGAACCATCTCACTGGCCCTGCTTTTTTTTTTTTTTTTTTTCTTCTTCCCAAGACAGGGCTTCTCTGTGTAGTTTTGGTGCCTGACCTGGATCTTGCTCTGTAGACCAGGCTGGCCTCGAACTCACAGAGATCTGCCTGGCTCTGTGCCTCCTGAGTGCTGGGGTTAAAGGTGTGCGCCACCGCCACCCAGCATGGCCCTGCTCTTTAAAAATCTGAGAGTATACAAGTCCATGAATGTGTGTGCATGCACGTGAGTGCACACCCCCATGTGTGCACATTCAGAGGTGAGAGGAAAATATCAGTATTTTCCTCTATCCCTGTCTGCCTGCCTTATTGCTTTGAGACAGGGTAACTCCCTGAACCAGAAGATCATTGTTAGTGTTAGGCTGGCTGCAAACTCCCTGGATCTACTGGCTATCCCTGCTTCTCAATGCTGGGTTTACTGGCTTTTTAACATGGTGGGAGGGCCGTCTAACTCAGCCCCTCATGCAGTGCTCTGACCCACTGAGCCATCTTCCCAGTGTCCTGTGTTTTGTTTCTCGAGGAAGGGTCTTCCTCTGAACCCGAGGCTGGTTTTGAACATAAAGCAATTGTCCTGCTTTTGCTAGAATTACAGATATAAGCCACCATGCCTAGCTCTTGAAGGTTGCCTCCTCCCCGGCCAGCGCCAGCCCCTGATTAAACAAAAAGCCGGGCTCGGGTTTTGTTCTAGGAACCCACCTGGGTTGGTCGTGTGGGATCCGTCCTCTTCTCTGGGTGCTGATGTCTGAGTCCCGCTGAATGGTTCTGTCTCTCTTCAGTGCCTCCCCATCCAGGCTGTCCTTGAACCTCTTACATAGCCTAGGTTGGCCTGGATCTTTTTTAAGCTCCTGCTTCCTCCTAAGCGCTGGCATCCCAGGCCAGATCTAGCTCCCCTTTATTCTGGCATCAGGTGGGGGCGAGAAATTGCTTTCCTCTTGGCTTCCCACCCTCAAACCAGCTTTACAGCTTTCTAAGAGGCCCACCACACTAGGGACTCACCCTGAGGCAGGTCCCAGGCCAGGCTGGGGAAGCCCAGACTGAGCCAGACCTGGAATTCCCCAGGGAGTCACCCCAGGGCCTGCTCACCTACCAGGTATTCTTATTCATGTACGTTACTGTTCTCCCCCACCCCCACCCCCTTCCACGGTCTCATGTAGCCCAGGCTATGTAACTCCCTATGTGGTTTAGGCTGACCTTGAATTTATGGTCTTCGGCCTTCAGCATCCAAATGCTAGGATTCTAAGCATGCATCACCACAGCTAGTTTATGTGGTGCTGGGGATCAAACCTAGGGATTCCCTCCTGCTAGACAATCTCTCTACCGACCGAGCTGCATCTTTAGCCCAGTTGTTCTCTTTCTAGTGACCTCTGATCACCTAGGACAAAGCCGGGCATACAGAAACAGCTCAGAAGCAGATCTCCGAGGCATGGAATTGAATGGGCTCTGCTTCTCAGGGGAGTTTGAAGCAATATTCTCCTTTAAGCCCAGGCTTCCAAAGATTTGCCAGTGGAAGGCTCTGTCTGCTGAAGTATGTGGGCTAGAGCCAGCAAGATGGATCAGCAGGCTAAGGCACTTGTCACCACACCTGAGGGCCTGAGTTCAATCCCTGGAACCCACATGGTAGAAGGAGAGAACAGCCTCCCGAAGGCTGTCCTCTGACTTCCACATGAGCCATAGCATGTGTGCCTACCTCCACAAAGTAAATGTGTATATAGATAAACCAATGTAACTTAAAAACAAAGTATGTAGGCTTTGGGTTCTCCCATTAAAATCATGCACCACCACCACCCAGCTGATAAATTGATTTTTAAAATATTTTATTTATTATTTATTTAATAAATAGGTTCTCAAGCATGCTGGGCTAGTGCTCTACCCCTGAGCTACATCTCCCACCCTCTTTTGAAACATGACCTCACTAAGTAGCCAAATTGGTTTGAATTTATGATCCTGCCTCAGGCTCCTAAAGTCTGGGATTTTAGATTTAAGATTCTCAACCCACTTTAGTTTTTTTTTTTTTTTAATTGATGTAAGATCTCACTAGGTGGCCCAGGCTGGCTCCAAATTAGTAATCTTCCTGCCTCGGTTTCCCCCAAAAGTTTTAGGCTCATGGCAAAACTGAGCACGAAGTCTAGAGTTCCTGTAAGCGCCCCATAAGTCCCTGCCCCCACACATGCAGGGTCTCCTGTTGCCAACACCCTACATAAGAGTGGCACCGTGATGACTGTCGATGAGCCTATATTGACACCCCAGGCACTCAGAGTTCACAGTCTACATTGGAGTGTCTCCTGGTGCTGTTCACTTGGACTCACATCAATATTTGCTGTGCTGTAGGTGGAACCCAGGGCTTCACACATTAGGTAAGTGCTCTTTCCATGGACTAAACCCCAATCCTTTTTATGTTGAGACAGGATTGCACTATGTTTTCTTTAAAACTATTTACTTTTATTTGTGTGTGTTGTATACACACTGGTATAGGCATGCACCCCTGTGTGCTTGTTGTTGGTCAAAGGTCAGCATTTCCTCCCTCCTTCCCTCCCTTCCTTCCTTCCTGGTTTCTTTCCTTCTTTCCTTGTTTTTGTTTTTGTTTCTTGAGACAGGTCTCGCTACATAGCTCTGGCTGTCCTGGAACTCACTATTAGACCACACTGGCCTCAAACTCACCAAGTGCTGGATTAAAGGTGTGCACCACTACACCTGGCCCTTCCTGGTTTCTTGAGATAGGGTCTTATAGAGCACTGACTGGCCTGGTACCTGATACATAGCCTAGACTGGTCTCACACTCATGGCATCCTTCCTGCATTAACCTTTTGAGTGCTAGAGTTACTGGCATGCACCACAATGCTTAGATTTATCCTCTCCTCCTCTCTCCAGTCCTCTCTCTTTTTCTGTTTCTGTCTCTCTTGCAGTAAGTTCTTGCACATGCTAAGCAAATGATCTACCATTGAGCTATGTTCTCAGTCCTTTTAACTGAAAACAATTTTTAGTTAGGTGTGGTGGCATAAGCCTTTAATACTAGCACTCAGAAGGCAGAGCATATGGCTCTCTGTGGGTTCAAGGCCATCCTAGTTTACATAGTGAGTTCCAAGACAGCCAGAGCTACATAGTGAGAACTTCTCTCAAAACAAACAAACAAACAAAAAAACAAAATCCAAACCTGTTTGTGTGTGTATGTATATGTGTGTGTGTATCTTGTATGTATATGTTTATATAGGTGTGGGTACCTGTGCATGTGGATGTGCCTGCACATGTATGCTCCTGCGTGTAGAGACCAGAGGTTGGCGTAAATTATTCCTCAGTTGCTCTCACATTACATTTTGAGACAGGGTTTCTCAATGAATTTACAACTTGTAGATTCAGCCGGACTGGCTAGCCAGTGCACTCCAGAGATACACCTGTCTCTGCCCCTTGTTTTGGAGTTACAGCAAGAGTAATCATGTCTAGCTTTTTAGAACAATGCTAACTAAGGGCCTTATGATTTTGTGGCAGGAACTTTACTGACTAAACCATCTCCCCAGCACACTCTCTCTCTCTTTCTTTAATTTTGAGATAGGACTTTGAGTTGACCAGGTAGAACTTGAACTCATTCTGTAGCCTAGACAGTCCGTGAACTGCCAATCTTCCTGGGTCAGCCTTCTCAGTAGCTGGGGTTATTGGCATGCACTGTTAGATCTGGCTTCCTGCTTTCTTCATCTCTGCACACCCCATGTAGCCCGGGCTGCAGGCCTGCCCTCTCTCTTTTCTTTAATCTTTTTCTGTATGCTATTTGTTTTGTGTGCTGTGGGGTGTGTGTGTGTGTGTGTGTGTGTGTGTGTGTGTGTAGGTTAGAGGACAATTTGTGTGAGTCGGTTCTTTCCTTCCACTGTGTGAATCCAGGGGGTCAAACACAGGTAGTCAGGCTTGGTGACAAGCATCTTTATCCACTGAGCCATTTTGCTGTCCCTAGGCCTATACTTCCATATCTTATCTCTGATGAGCTCTGTTGCCCCGAGATAAGGAGAAGCCTATTCTGGAATGCCTAGGGACCAAGTAGATATCAGGGATTGTTTGTTGAGTATGTGAAAACCTAAGTAAGGGTCAGGGTCAGGCTAGCTTGGGCTCTGAAACACACGAACACACATGCCCACACATCAAATACCCACTCGCCAACGTACCCGGGCTGGGCTGGGCCTGGGTGGCAGCAGAAAATCTGGAGATTCCCTGATGAATCACCCAATTCCACAAGCTGCCCTCCTAATTCATGAGGCTTGCCCGTAAGGAGAGGCCAGCACCTCCAGGCTGTTGGTAAGACAGGGTCTCAGGGAACAAACACTGACCAGAGCCTGGAGCACTGGCAAAGATAGACTGAGCCTTGGGGCCCTCAAAAGGACCAGAGTCAGAGAAGGAACTTGAAGCAGGGCTAGCCTTGGGGGGTCACAGTCAAAGTTAAACGCATTCATTGTGGGGCTTGTGAGGTGGCACCTACTGCCAAACCTGAGTTAGATATCCAGGATCCAAAGGTTAGGAGGAGAGAACTGACCTCTACATGTATGCCATAACACATCTGCAAACACACACACACACACACACACACACACACACACACACACACACACACATAAAAGAAGAAGAAATTTGCTATTCAGGCTAGGGATGTAGCTCAGTGGTAGAGTGTTTGCTTAGCATGTACAAGGCCTTAGGTTCATTCCCCTAGAAGCAAATCAAGTCAAATCCCACTGTAGTAACAGTCTGGTAATCATTGCAGATCTCTTGATAATAATAATGAAAGCTGCTGTGGGGAGAAGCCTTCTAGGTGGAGCATGTGGATGTTCTTCAGAACTAATGTGGAGGTCAGAGGACAACCTGGTGAGTTGGTTGGTTCCCTCCTTCACCATGTGGCTCTGTCCCAGGGATTCAACTCAGGCCATCAGTGTTGGAATTCCTGGCCACTACCCCAGCTACATGACCGCACATGCGCTGTTCAGATGTTTAGTCATTCCAGGGCTTTACACCCTACATAATCCATGCACTGCGTGGTCGTGTAATTTGCATGCAGTGTGATCACGCAATCTATGTGCAGGGAAATCCATAAAAAGTGGATCACGGGGCTGGAGAGATGGCTCAGAGATTAAGAGCACTGATTGCTCTTCCAGAGGTCCTGAGTTCAATTCCCAGCAACCACATGGTGGCTCACAACCATCTGTAATGAGATCTGGCGCCCTCTTCTGTATACATAATAAATAAATAAATCTTTAAAAAAAAAAAAGTGGATCACATGGTGCACACCTGTAATCCCAGCACTCGAGAGGCAGAGGCAGGTGGATCTCTATGAGTTCGAGGCCAGCCTGGGCTACAGAGCTAGTCCAGGATAGGCTCCAAAGCTACAGAGAAACCCTAACTTGAAAAACTAAAAAAAAAAAAAAAAAAAAAGCGGATCATAGACTCCTCCCCTTCCTCCTCACCCCCTCTCCCTGCACATGTCTTCCACAGACAGGCCTGATCACATTCTCTTCTGTCCCTCCCTTCTCCTAATAAAACTCTGATAGTGGGTTTTGTTGCGCCTTGTGGCTTTTCTCGTATAGTAACAGTGCTGCATAAAAACCAACAATCAGGCTTGGCAGCAAGTACCTTCACCCACTGACCCATCTCACCAGCTCAAGATTTTGAATTTGATTTTGTTCGTTTGTTTGTTTTTGTTTTTCGAAACAGGGTTTCTCTGTGTAGCCCTGGCTGTCGTGGGACTCACTTTGTAGACCAGGCTGGCCTTGAACTCACAGAGATCCACCTGCCTCTGCCTCTCTAAGTGCTGAGATTAAAGGCATGTGCCACCACTATCTTGATGATTTTTTTTAAAGTTGAGATAAAGACTCACTATATAGACCAGGCTGGTCTCGAACTCAAAGAGATCCACTTATCTCTGTCTCCAGAGTTGTAGGATTAAAGTGTGTGCCATCATGTTCAGTCCTGGGTTGTTTTTTTCTTTTTAGATTTACTTATTTATATCTTATGTGTATGCGTGTTTTGCTTACATGTATGTTTGTGTATTGAATGTAGGTGGAGGCCATAAGAGGGTGTTGGATCCCTTGGAATTGGAATTACAGACAGTTGAGAGCCGCTATGAGGGTGTTGGGTATTGAACCCGGTCCTCTGAAAGAGCAGCTAGTGCTCTTAACCTCTGAACCAACTCTTTAGCCCTTGGATTGAGATTTTATGAGGCTTTTTTCTGGGCTAAGTATGGAGTCTTTCGTTTTCTACACAGTACGTCAGATCTCCATCAGTGAGTCAAGCTCCTAGCCCCTCACTGGGGGTTCTAGGCAGAGGCTCTTTTCCCTGGCCACACCCCCAGACTTTGTGTCTATTGTTGGACCCCAAAGTTTAGGGTCTCAAGTGGGCGCCCCAAGAACCCAGACTCCAGTCCAGTTGATGCAACAGCACGAGGATTTTATTGAGGCTTCTGTACAGAAGGGCTCCTCTGCTCCTAAGAGCAAGAGTCGCATCTTACTGCAGCCCCATAAGGGCTTTTAAAGGAAAAACCCACAAAACCCACAAGATTACAATTCCCATACAATTTCATGGCCTGATCACAGGGTGATCACAGAGTGGGTACAGTCACGTCCGCATGCACATTCTTCCTGAAACCTCAAGGGGGGTATCAGGGTGGGAGTGGAGTTTACACAAAGGTCACGGTGGTCCTTCCTGGAACACCTGCAACTATCCCAGTCACAGTTGAGCACATCTCTTAACAGAAATCTTTTTACATTGTTACATTGTGGCAGGGGTGATTGAGTAGTGGCTGAGTCAGGTGGCCCTTGGAACTAGATTTTTAGTTTCTCATTTCCTGGTGCTTGAAGTTTCTCTCTTCCTGAGGCTTGGGGGTGTAAGCCTGAAGGGCTAGGGTCTTTCATCTATATTTTTAAATTCAGCTCTATATTTTACTTACATATATCACTGAATGGAGTCAGCTTATGGGTTGACTGTTTTTATAAACACTTTTTTTGGGTGTGTATAAAATTTATCTATTATAACCTGCAGTGGTGGCCCACGACTTTAATCCCAGCACTCAGGAGGCAGAGGCAGGCATATCTTTGTAAGTTTGAGGCCAGCCTGGCCTACAGAATGAGTTCCAGGACAGCCAGGGCTACACAGTGAAGCCCTGTCTCAAAAAACCTAAAAAACAATTTTTTAACCTAATATAAAATTGCATGGTTTAAACAGTTCTTAAATAGGTTAACTAATTTTGTTTGAGTTTTGTTGCTGGAAATGGAATTGTCATGTGTGCTAATCATTTACTCTCTCCTCAGACTATACCCAGCTCAACATTTTTAGTAGACATTAAAAAAAACTTTTTATTTGGGGGGAGGGGGGTATTTTGGTCACTGTTCTATTGCTGTGAAGAAACACCATGACCATGGCAACTCTTTTTTTTTTTTTAATGCCGAATGCCATTTATTGAAGGAGGGAGGAAGTCTTAAATACAGGCTTACAGCACAATGGGAGAACCCCAGAGGGCAGAAGTTCACTACCCAATGTTCTACATTCTTGCATCTAAGCTGTTAACACCCAATAAGCAGGATACACAGACAAGGAACTTCCCTTAAACATTCAGGAGGGTGGAACCCGGGAGGGAATTAGCATAGGGAGGATATCAAGGTCAAGGTCAGCAAGCAAGGCAACAATTACCCAAAACAGGGCCAGGGCCCTACAGGTCCCCCCTTTTACTAAAAAACGAGCTTCTGACTTAGGTTGCATGGGACATCAGCAAGTCACCTTACCCGTCATGGAGACGCCTGTCCAGGCCACACAGGCACTCTGTCTTAGGTTGGTGAGCGCCCCCCAGGAATTACCTGTCTCTGAATACTCATTATTATACAGACTCAATTGTGTGTGAGCTGCAGAGTTAACTGCTGCAAAAGATCTCAAAGTGGCGCTGGGCTTGCAATCTGTGTGTTTGACACAGAAAAGACCAACAGAAGTCCTAACCCACCCATAGCCAGTAGGCTAAAGGCAACTGAGCCATTCCCTTCCTTAACAAGGACCATGGCGACTCTCAAAGAAAACATTTAACTGGGGACTTGCATACAGTTCTGGAGGCTTAGTCCATTATCATCATGGCAGAGAACATGGCAGCAGGTATGGCAGGCATGGTGCTGGAGAAGGAGTTGAGAGCTACATCCTGATCCTGATGAGACTGAGAGACACTGGGCTTGGCATGGGCTTTCAAAACCTCAAAACCCACCCCCAGTGACACATTTCTTCCATCAAGGTCACACCTTAATCCTTTCAAGTAGCACCACTCCCTGCTGACTAAGCATTCAAATACACGATCCTGTGGGGGCCGTTCTTAGTCAAACCACCACAGGAGGGAACAACAAGATGCTTAGCAGGCAAAGGCACCTGCTCTCAACCTGATTTTACCCTACCCCCAGCCCCCCTGGACCCACATAGTGGAAGGAGAGAAACAATCCCTTAAACTGTCCTCTGACCTCCATAAGTATGCATACATAGGCATCAGTCAGTCAATCAGTTAACACAACCTAAAAAGATATATCCAGGATGGGAGAGGTGGTTCAGTGGTTAAGAATACTTGCTCTTGCGAGGACCTGGGTTTGGTTCCCAGAACACATGTGCTGGCTTACAACATCTGTAACTCCAGCTCAGGGGATCTGATGTTTACTGCTGACCTCTGCAGGCACCAGGCAGGCATGTGGTGCACAGACATACATGCAGGCAAAACACTCATGCAAATAAAATAAAGGAAGAAATCCTATGTATATACAGGCTGGTGAGGTGGCTCAGTGGGTCGAGCCTGAAGGCTTGAGTCTCATCTTGGAAACCTACACGGTGGAAGGGAAGGACCAATTCCTACAGTTGCCTTCTGACCTCCATATGTATCCCATGCACACGCCCTCACCCAGTACGTAGTGAGATAAGTTTAAAAAGGATTACTACATGGGCTGGAGAGATGGCTAAGAGGTTAAGAGCATTGACTGTTCTTTCAGAGGTCCTGAGTTCAATTCCCAGCACCCACATGGTGGCTCACAACCATCTGTAATGAGGTCTGGTGCCCTCTTCTGGCATGCAGGCATACATGCAGGCAGAATACTATACATAATAAATAACTATTTTACCTTGCCTTGGAGGAGGTGGGAATGCGGGGTGGGTTGGGGAGGAAGGCTGGGGGCCGGGAGGAGGGAGGACAGGGGAATCTGTGGTTGGTATGTAAAATGAATAGAAAATCTCTTAATAAAAAAATATATATGACAAAAATATTTTTTAAAAATATTAATACAGAGTCCTCCAACTAGTCAATGTGGGAAGATAGGAGACTTCCCAGTACTCAGCATTAAATGGGTCATCTGTGCCACACACCCTCCTCCCAGGGCTAAAGATTGCAAGGACCAAAGGTCCTGGATGACTGCCATGACACTGTTTTCTGCACACAGCAGGGGACACCTGGCACACATGAACTCCCGGTGGGTGGACCTGAACGCACAAGATTAAGCCAGACAAAATCCCAGCGTGAAGTGAGGGGTGGTCAAGAAGTCCCACCCACAGCTGAGAAGCTGTTGGCAGCTGACGGCTGTTGGGAGAGGACAAATCAGTTTTATTAGGGTCGTGGCGCCTGAGAGGGCTGCCCATGCTCCGGTAGATGGCCCTATGTCCACGCAGGTGTAGTCAGCATTTAGTGTTAACACGCTGGGTCAAAAAAGAAAAAGTACATGAAGCTGGGAAGGAATTGAGCAGGGGGATGAGGGAGGAATTGGAGGTGATGGAATGGAGAGACTTGACCAGGACACATTGTGTGCATGTACGACATTTTCAAACAGTAAAAAATAATTTGAAAAATAACAAGTTCCTGGTCTACCTTAATTACAGTAAGTGGTTTCATCCCTTGACCTCATTCTGTCCACCTTGGGAATGGAAGGGGAGGACCTCCTTTAGTCACCATGAAGATGAAATCAGGCCAGAGGGATCAAATGCTTAGAACACTGCGTGGGGTGCGATTGAGGAGCAGAGCACCAGGAGAGTGTGGTCAGGGTCCTGTGTCCTACACACCTGTCTCGAGGGCCCCAGCTGCGGCAGAGTCTAGCCAGCGGGAGTAATCCATTTTAATAGCAGGATGTTTGGACTCCCACGTCTGAGGCGAATCCAGGCTCACAGTAGTCCTTTATTTCCACATCTGGAGCGCCCCCAGCTTCCTGCGGGTTGCTGGGCCTTGGGGCTCGGACTGGAGCCCATCTGAAGCAGCTGCCAAGCCATCCAAGCTGGTTTAGGCCAGCCCAGGGGTGCCAAAGGGTAAAAAGCTGTTTATTGTCGGAGCTGCTGACCCACTGCCTCCAGCGCCCTCCAGTAGGCTTGGATTGGGTTTCTGGAAGGAAGGGAAGAGATTTAATCATCGGGGCACCCCGTTCCAGAGCTGGGGATAAGTTTTGTAATTGAAGATTTGGGACATTGTGCCGATGTGCTCAAACCAGGAAGGAGTGCTGGGAGCCCAGGGTTGGTGGAGTGAGCGGACCTGGAGGCTGATGCTCCCGGGTGATCAGCACGTCATACCCACAGCTAGCAGTCATCTCTCCTTCAAGAGAGGGATGTAGAAGTTGGGTGCATTGGCACTGGAGAAATGGAGGCAGGAAGGTCAGAAGTTCAAGGCCAGCTTCAGGTACACATTGAATCTGTTGCCATCCTGGTCTGCATGAGATACTGAGACAGTTTTTCGTTTTTTGTTTTGTTTTTCGAGACAGGGTTTCTCTGTGTAGCCCTGGCTGTCCTGGAACTTGATCTGTAGACCAGGCTGGCCTCAAACTCATAGAAATCTGTCTGCCTCAGCTTCTTGAATGCTGGGATTAAAGGCGTGCACCACTACTTCCTGGCTGAGACAGTATTTTTTGATTTCACTTTCTTTTTTCTTTTTGCCGTGCTGGCATGGAACCCAGGGCCGAGCATCCTAGACTGAGACTCGGTTCTAAGCCTCTACATCCGCCCCACCCCCACCCCAAATAGTGTCTCATGTGATGTAGACTGGTCTTGAAGTATGTTTGAAGATGATCTTGAACTTAAATAAAAAAAAAAAAAGATTTATTTTATTAGCCATCACTCGGGTGGCAGAGGCAGGTGGAGCTCTGTGAGTTCAAGGCCAGCCTGATCTACATAGTGAGTTCCAGGACAGTCAGGGTTACATAATGATATCCTGTCTCAAACAAACAAACAAAGATATATTTATTTAAATGTATGAGAGTTTTGACCACATCTATGTACGTCTGTGCACCACATGAGTGCCTGGTACTTGAGTCAGAAGAAGGCACCAGATCCCCTGGAATTGGAGTTATGGTGGTTGTGAGCTACCATTTGGGCACTGGGGCTTGAACCCAGGTTCCCTGCAAGAACAACAAGTGCTCTTGACCACTGAACCATCTTTCTGGCCCCTTTTAAAAAATATTACTTATTGTTATGTCTGTAGAGTTTCTCTGTGTAGGCCTGGCTGTCCTGGAACTTGCTCTGTAGACCAGGCTGATCTCAAACTCAGAGACCCACCTGCTTCTTCCTCTCAAGGACTAAAGGTGTGCGCCACCACTGCCTGACTAATTAATAGATTTTTAAAGTAAAATGAATGACAACAAATGCGGGCGAGCTTGTGGAGAAAGAGGAGCCTTTAGACACTGCCAAGGTGGGGGTTTAAGCTGATGTGGCCACTAAGGAAATTTGAAATGTTTTTCCAAAAACTAAAAGTGGAATATCCATAGGATTCAGCTCCTGGGCATCAATCAAAGGGACTCGAAGTCAACATACCATCCATGTTCATTGCAGCTGTATTCACAATAGCTAGGAAATGCAATAAACTTAAATGTCTATCAGTAGATGGATAGTGAAAACGTGGTGTGTGTTTGTGTGTGTGTGTTCCAGTGTATGTGTGTGTGTTCCAGTGTGTATGTGTGTGTGTTCCAGTGTGTGTGTGTGTGTGTGTGTGTGTGTGTGTGTGTGTGTGTGTATACAACATGAAAGTAGATGGGGAAGTAGAATTAGGGAAGAAGAAGGGGAATAGAAGACAGTAACGCCATGAATACAGTTAAAGAACTTGACTGACTTGAGAGAACGACATGACAAAACCCATAACGTTTCCAATATGTTGAATGAAGATAAATGCTAAGAAAAGTCCAAAACGTACTCACAAGCTTTAACTTGACCTGGTAGCTTCCTATATATTCTTCAAGTCCTTTGGCAATAGCTCTTTCCAGAAAGCCTTCCTTCCTTCCTTCTCTGGCTTCCCCAGTTCCTTTGTTCCCCGAGACTCCAACCAAGGCTCATCCTCAGCGTTGAGAAGTTGGGCCCATCTTGTTCTAGCTTCATCAGTTCCAGACCAGGAGTTCCTTGAGATGCAGCCCAGGGCCAACGCTCAGAGCTCTCAGTGACAGGAGTGACCCGGAGTGGAGCGGGGGAAACACTGTAGAAGGTTTACTTCCTGAACAAAGGGCCCGCCTCTTAGCTGCGGACTTCCCCAGCTCTGCTCCTCTGGGCAAAGAAAAAGTTCTAGGTCAAGATGGCGGCCTCCTGAATTCTGCGCCTTGTTCTCTTTCTGAGTCATTGTGCTGGGGTGGTGACTTCGCTGTGGGTGTATATCACCTGTGTCATTCCTTGGCCAAGAGAAATGTGTGTCAGGTTCAAAGAGACCCCAGTTTCAATACAGGCTTCCCAGCTGCCTAGGTAGAGCCTTTCCTTTTTGTGTGCCTTGTTTTCTCCATCTCTACAATGGGTACAGTAGTGTGCTTATCTCTTGACTGTGGCAAAGGAATTGAAGGAACGTAAATTTATCAACTCATTTCCCACCACTTATCTGTTACTTACTGAGAGAAATTCACAGGACAAAGGGTTAGCTAACTAATTAATAATTAATTATTGTTTGAGACAGGATCTCATATAATCCAGGTTGACCTTAACTTCATGTGTCCGGAGACTAATCTTGCTTCTGTCTCCCAAGTGCTTTGATGTATAGGCATGCATCATACTCAGTTTATTTTATTTAAAAATATTAAAAAAATCCTCACATTTTGGCTGGCACTATGGCTGGCACAGGGCGGGGGGTAGGGGTGGGGTGAAGGCTCTGATGCCAGACCTCACAACCTGAATTCAAGCCCCACACCCTGGATCTACATGATGGAAGGAGAGAATCAACTCACAAAACTTGTCCTCTGCATATTTTCACAAAACAAATAACAATAAGAGAAATTACATTTTATGTAGTGTGTGTGCGTGTGTATGTATGGGTCAGAGGACAACTCTCAGGAGTTGGCTCTTCCCTTCTGCCGTGTGTCTCAGGGATCAAAGTCAGGTTATCAGGCTTGGCGGCAGGTCCCCTTACACACTGAGCCATTTTGCTGCCTTTGTTTTGTTTTCTTTTGACAGAGCTTCATGGAGCCTGGGCTGAACTTGAAGAACTTGTGATCCTTCTGACGTACCCAAGTGCTGGGATGACAAGTGTGTGCCACCATGCACAAAATTAATCACTGTAAAGCAAACAACTTAACAATATAAACCCAGCAACTAGTGACATTTAGCACACCAATAGAGTTGTGCAAGCACCACATCTCTCCAGAGCCAAAGACGTCTCTCCACCCCAAGCGGAAACACCGACTATATTGCTCCCTGTCTCCATCCCTTCGGGCCCAGGTAGCCTTTGCTCTGCTCTCTGTGGCTGCGGATCTGCCTGTGCTGACATTTCATACAGATGGCACCGTACACTGTCTTCTGGGACTGGCTTCTTCCAGCATCGCCATGCTTTCAAGGTTCAATCATGTTACAGTGTGTGTTGGAGTTTCGTTCCTTTATACAGCAGAGTAATGCCACACAGCACAGCTAGATGACATTTTCTTTATTCATCATTGAGTTCTTTCTGTCCTTGCTCGTTTGAACTGTGCATCGATGAACATTACCATGTGGGCAAGTTCTCACATCCCCCAGGGGAAAGGGAATGTGTGTGTGTGTGTGTGTGTGTGTGTGTGTGTGTGTGCATACTGTGTGTGCACCTGAGTGTAGGGGTCAGAGGACAACTACTTTTGGGAGCTGGCATTCTCCCTCCATCACAAGGGTTCTGGTGATCACACTCAGATTGTCTGACTTGACAGAAGGTATTTTTACCCGCTGAGCCATCCTGCTGGTTCTTTTTTGTTTTGTTTTGTCTTTTTAAATACAGGAACTCACTAGGTAGCCTAGGCTGGCTTTAAACTCTCAATACTCCTGCCTTAGCCTTCCAAGGGCTTCTGTAACCAAGTAAAACTGTAGGCCACCAGACCTAGTTCTCTCCCCTCCCTTTCTTTTTTTCTACTGTTTATTGAGCCAAGTCTCATGTAGCCCAGACTGGCTTTGAACTTGCCAAGTAGCCTACTGTGGCTTCAAACACTGACCCTTCTGCTTCATCCTTCTCAAGTGCTGGGATTATAGTGTGTGCTGCCTGGCCTAGTTTTGCCTTTAGACATTTATGATGATGATGATGATGATGATGATGATGATGATGATGTGTATATTTGTGTGTGCTCATGTACACATCTCAGTGTTATATGGAGGTCAGAGGACGACTTTGGGGAGTTGGTTCATTCATTTTCTGCTGTGGGTTCCAGGGATTGAACTCAAATTGTCAGGCTTACACTGCTTACAGTGCTTTTCTGACCACTGACCCATTCATTTAATTAATTAGTTAATTAACTAATAATTTTTTGAGACAGGGTCTCTTGAAGCACAGGCTGGCCTTAAACTCACTAAGTAGCAGACGATGACCTTGAACTTTTTTTTTTTTTTTTTTTTTTTGGTTTTTCGAGACAAGGTTTCTCTGTGTGGCTTTGCGCCTTTCCTGGAACTCACTTCGTAGACCAGGCTGGCCTCGAACTCACAGAGATCCGCCTGCCTCTGCCTCCCAGTGCTGGGATTAAAGGCGTGCGCCACCACCGCCCGGCTGAACTTTTGATCACCTGACTTCCTCCCCAGTGCTGGGATTACAGTGTGTACCACCAGGCTTAGCTTTGCTTCTAGTTCCTTTGGACCTGCATGAAAGAGAGGCTCTGCTGGGCTGTGTAGTGTAACATTCTGAGGAACCAGCACGGTGCACCATTTATTTCTACACACTTTTTATTCCGGTTGTCTCCCAAGCGAAGTGCGGAGAGCTCTAGGCAGAGACTCTTTTACAACCACATTTTGTAGACAAGGCAGTTGAGGATGGGAGAGGTGATCCCTGTACCAGCCTGAGGCTGAAGGTGAAGGCAGCCTCTCTGATGGCACCTGGACCAGGCACCGATCTATGAATATAGCAGAACATCATTAGGAATCATTTCATTGATTTTTTTTTTTTTTTTTTTTTTTTTTTTGCTAGTCGTGTTTGGCTTTACCTAGGTCTCTGGGCTATCAAGTCTCCAGTTCCTGGTCATTCAGTCAGTGTCAAGCGTGAGCTCCCTCTTGTGGGAGGGAGCAGCACCAGGATCCAGCACCGCTGTGTGCCAGTCACTTGCTGAGAAGGATGCTAGGGTAGTCCTCAGAAAGCTTTACGGACCCTGGGACCCAACAGATCTGAGCTGAACTGCCAACCTGGGTGAGTTACGTCCTCATTCTGAGTTTCTGTGAATCTCCGTGGGGTCAGGCACTATCCAGCTCCCTACCTCACAGCCTCAGGGTAGGAAGTTAATGACAGAGGGACAGGGTATATCGGATGAGCAAAAAGTGGTCACCTGAGCTCAGAGGGGTGAAGCAACTTGATAAAAGCCACCTAGCAACTGACAAAACCTGGATTCAGGCCAGCCTGGTCTACAGAGCGAGATCCAGGACAGGCACCAAAACTATACAGAGAAACCCTGTCTTGAAAAACCAAAAAATAAAAAAAATTATATATATTCAAAGTCATCCTTGGCTACAACTTGGGCTACAAGAGACCTTATCTATTAATTAATCAATTAATTTAATAAATGTCAGATCTGCCTGGCTCAAAAGCCTGAAAGTATTTTCAGACTTCTAAAATCTTCTTAGCCCTTTTAGAAGCCTGGTCCTCCAGAAAGGGGACAGGCTACTGTCATGATTTAATTTTTGGGGAGCTGACTTTTGACATTGTACCCTGCCAAATCTGCCTGAAGTAGCTTTCGGCTGTGAAGAGCAGGGGCTTGCGTCCCTGGCAGAGGTGCTAGTGTGCTCTAGGCACAGCCCACTCCCTCCCCCGCCCTGTTCATGTCTGCATAGCCAGCGACCTCTGGTGCTCCAAATGGGGCAATAGACCAGGTGCTTCCGTTCCTCCAGGCCTCGGCTCCTGCCCGCGCAAGCTCCTGCTCTAGCCTCCTTCGTACCTCTCTCTTTCGTTATACTTTTTCTATTCATTCTGGACTGGGTATGTGTGCTGCGTTTGTGTGGGGGTCAGAGGATGATTTGCAAGAGTCAGTTCTCTCCTTCCATTATGTAGGTCCCAGGGATGGAATCCGGATCCTCAGGGGGCTCCAAGTGCCTTTTCCTGACAACCATTTCCCTCCTGTGTCAGCATGCAAGAACCTGGACAATGCGGCTTCCACTGTCTCCTCTGACTTCTCCACACCTCCACAATCTGTCTTCTTGAGGATGCTGTTCTCCCACTGGCCTGGACTGGATACACTGACAATATTCCACATTAGATTTCCAGGTCTTCCTGGTGACCTCATTTGATTTACATAGACCTTTATCTGACATTTCTTAAATTAATTGATTAATTAATAGATAAGCTCTCTTGTAGCCCAAGTTGTAGCCAAGGATGACTTTGAATATATTATTTACTTATTATATTTATTTTTGCTTTTTCGAGACAGGGTTTCTCTGTATAGTTTTAGTGCCTGTCTTAGATCTTGCTCTGTAGACCTGGCTGGCCTTGAACTCACAGAGATCTGCCTGGCTCTGCCTCCTGAGTGCTGGGATTAAAGATGTGTGCCACCACCGCCTGGCTGAATATATATATATATATATATATATATATATATATATATATATATATTTAATTTTAAAAGAGATTTAGTGTGTGTGCCATGTGTGTACTGGTGCTTTTGGAGGTCAGAAGAAGAAGGCATGGGATCCCTGGAGCTGGAGTTACAGATGGTTGTGAGCCATCTGATGTGGGTGCTAGGAACTGTTAGGCAGATGTCCTACCCATTGAGCTACACCCACAGCTCCCTCCCTTGACTCATTACTATAAATATAAATTTTCTTTCCTCCTAAGTGAGTTTATAAAGATAAAGGATTCTTCCATGCTCTGCTCCACAGTCTAATAAGTTTTCTCAGATGGGTGACGGGTGGGTACCTTGTCCCTCTCTAGCCATCCATCATCCTCAAGCTTTTTTCTGTGGTTTCTGAGGACAAGGACCGACATCTCAAGGCATCACTCTGCACCTGCCTGCTCTTCCCTTCAACATAGATTCCTATTAAGCTGTCAAAACCTACCCACCATGGCACTTCCTCCAGGAACCTTTCTACGCCTCTTCCAGGTCTCACTGTGTAGCCCATGCTGGCCTGGAACTCTCATCCACACCCCTCAGCACACCAAGTGCTACCATGCTCAGTTCTCATCTGGGTTTTTTGCTGCTGCTGTGCTTCTCTCCGGGAATGCTTCCACCCTCTCCTCGCACTGGTCTTTCTCTCTGTTCCTCTTTTTTAACCTTTTCTCTCCTGGTCCTTTCTAGAAAACTTCAGCCTATATAGTCCCCAGGCCAAAAACTTTCCTGTCACTCCGAGTTGTCATCTGACATCCCTGCGTCTAATCTGTCAGCAAATCCCATTTATTTCACCTTTGTGAAAATTCCAGGGCTGGAATGTGGCTCAGTGGTGGAGTGGTTGTCTGGCGTGTGCGAGGCCCTGGGTTCCATCCCCAACACTGGAAACAAAACCAAAACTGAGAGAGTTGGTGTGGTGGCATACACCTTCAGTTCCAGCACTAGGGAGGCAGAGGTAGAAGGATCTCTGTGAGTTCGAGGCCAGCCTGGTCTATAGAGTGAGTTCCAGGACAGCCAAGACTACACAGAGAAACCCTGTCTCGAAAAACAAACAAAAATAAAAACAAAAATGAACAACACCCACTCACTCCCTTTCCCAGCTGTTAGCCAGTCTAGGCACAGGTACTGGGAACTCCTGTTCCTCCTTCAACCTGTTCATAACGTTGCAGCCAGAGGGCGCCTGTTACAACCTTTGCTTAGAGTCCTCTCAGCTCAGAACCATGAGTAGCTCCCACTTCCCAGAGTGATAACCTCAGTCCTGGGCAGGTGAGATGGCTCAAAGGGTGTCTTAGTTAGGGTTACTATTGCTGTGATGAAACGCCATGACCAAAGCAACCTGAGGAGGAAAGGGTTTATTTCACTCACAGCTTCACATGGCGTGTTAGTATTCTGACCCATCCCTTGAAATCCCGCCCCCTGGGACCACCCTGCATCCTGACGGAAAAGCCTCATTTTAAGGAAAAACCCCTCCCCTTCCTCTCGCTCTTCCTCTCCCTTTCTTCCCTGCCATGAGGTGCGCACACCTCTGCTTTTCCTTCTTCTCTTCCTTTCTCTCCTTTCTGTCTTTCTGTCTCTTTCTGTCTGTATTATAATAAACTCTTTCCGTGAGGATGCAGCGCCTGGGTTGTGAATGAATGTCCACAGCCACTGCCACCGCCATGCCTGCATAGTGTGTCTCGTCCGCTGCCCACCGCTGCATCTGCCCAGCATGCCAGCATGTTTCCCTGCATGTGCAGGATACCCTCAGGGTCCCCCATGCAGTGTATCATAACATTGGTGCCACACGTGTCTTTTGGGCTTTAAGCCCTCTGGCCCCTGCCCCAATGCGA
Organism: Peromyscus eremicus; assembly: GCF_949786415.1. NCBI lineage: Eukaryota > Metazoa > Chordata > Mammalia > Rodentia > Cricetidae > Peromyscus > Peromyscus eremicus. The sequence goes on along the minus strand of NW_026734286.1, from coordinate 4,074,881 downwards.
TGGCATATGGGGACAGCGGTGCCCACTCAATTCCACTGCCCAAAGCCTTTGGTGGTACGATGGTCCATTGGCTATCTTGCACCATTATCGTTGGCCCTTGCTGACCCTCTGGGACACTGGAGGTCAGTCCGCTGTCCCTTAATAACTCACTGTGGAAAATGCACCTACTCCCTCCTATCCAGGCGCCTCTGGTCCACTCGGAACCAAGCCTCTTCCCCCCTGACAGCCCATAGACTAGCCGCAGAAATGTCTGTTTGCTTGAGTGTATTTCTGCTGCTGCCACTACCACTGCGGCTCATGCTGTTGGGTCAAGTCAGGTGGAGCGTAGCCCCTGCCCCCACCTCGGCCACTCACACCATGCCATAGCCCAAGGGGTCCCTCTCTCCACTAGGCTGCACTGCTACTCTATTTCCCGTTCCCCTCCACAGCCCCGCCTCTGAGCTCCAATGCATTAACTGTAAAAGTTTCCCAAAAAACTTCCCTCCGTCTTCCTTTCACAAAGTCTGTTTCCTATGTGCGGATTGATACGGCCATCTATATTTCTTTCTGACTGACTTTTAAATGCCTCAGTTTATATGTTCCTTATCTTTTCAGTTTATTTTGCAAAACAAAACAAAACAAAAAATACCCCACATGACCATCACAGTCACCACATTTGATAAGGGCTGTTATGTGGTCAGGCAGACGCCATCTTTGCTAAGGTCAAAGGGGGACAGGTCATATGACCTCACCACCATCTTTACTAAGGGCACCAGGAAGTCCCTTCCTGACTCAGTTGTGGGCAGGGGCAGCAAGATCCTATGCCGGGATAATGGGATAATGTAGCAACAATAATGCTTAAGAGATTTTAAATCTTTTTAAAATGCCACATGCTTTATTTTGGGTATTGCAAGAAGACATTCGAGAGATCTTGAACCTTTCCTTGGGAGTAGTCTTTAGGTCTCTTGATAAATGGTTCAGGATATAAATACCAGTTATACATACTTTTTTTTTTTTTAACACAAATCTGTAATTCCGCTAGAACTCAAGGGTATGAGTCTATTTCTACTGTTTTGCAGACACCCATTGTCTGCTCTCCTATGATATGGATTTCAGTACTGATTGATAATACTAATTAATCTAAAACTTTTATTTCTTTTTATAAAATAAGAATTCATATAAACTTCAGAAGATCAAAAGAAGCCATTGGATCCACTTCACAGAGGTCAAACGACCTCCAGATAAATGAGTTTCCTCACGTGTCTATTCCTGAGGATGGTTATTTTCTCCCTCCTGGTCTCCCTTTCCCAATCACTAAGACATGGGACAAAAGGTTCCAAATAAATTCATAAATTTTAACTCTCGGCTCTAGTATATTTCAGCAGGCTGGCAGAAACATTGAAGCAACAGTTGTGGACCACAACATGCAGTGCTTTACCTGCTACAGATGCCAGCAGACACTCTTGTCTATGTGATGCGGACCAGCCCAGACAAACATAATTGTTCCCTGTCTCTACAGCTAGGTCAGATGACCACGTACTTTTGAATAAATATCCCATTTCCTGGGCTCCCTCCTTGCCTTTGACTAGCCAGGGTCCTGAGCACCTGTGCCCTATTTCAGCTTGAAGCAGCTATGGAGGAGAATATGTCATCCTGTACTCCCTGTTCCCAGGGCGGGCTTCAGGGCTAAGTTCAGAATGAAACCCCTGGCATAGGGAACCGAATTAGCTACCTAATGACCATTGATATACCAAGAAACTGGACCCAATATTGCAATAAGATAAGACACTTGACCTTCTTAATGCAGAACAAAAGAGGTATTACATAACTTTGAGAAGTTATTTCTACATAAATTATTCAGGATTATAATCTGGCTGTACTCAAAGATCAGAGCTATGGCTACAGGGCCTTAAAATGTGTAATAGATTCAGATATCATTGCCATCATCTTAAAAAATGTCTCTCCTTGCTCAAGGTCTGTTCAGGCTTAAGAATGTGAGCCTCCCTGTCCTTGCTAACTTCATTAAACTGTAGCTAACTGGGAAACCTGTATATTGAGATTTAAGTCATATATATGCTCTCAAAGTTATAAATACATCTAACAGATTTTATTCCCCCAGTCTTCAAACACCTTTAGAGATCTGAGAATATGACATTTAGTATAAAAGCTTTTATGATAGAGAGACATGTCAGCTCCTGGCAGCATCCTGTATCTTCTCCAAGAAGGTAGATAGATGGTCACGAAGAACTTCCACCTGGAAGCTTATGGCAAGGTCAGCCATGAAGTGAAAAGTTGAGATCCTGTTCAGGTTGTGAATAAGTGGAACAATGGAGGACTGATTGCCCCTTACTGCAAAGTCAAGTGGGTCAGTTTCCCCAAATTTCTACTCCACAGAAAAAAATCTGTCAATCTTCTGGGCCTATCAGCTGAACAACTGCTGCCTTTGGGGCTTCTGTCTCCCAACAACCATGGAGAGACTTGGGATTGCTGCCCAGGTAGCTGGAAAGCTGTCTCACTTCTTAAATTTATCCTTCTCAGATCTGATTGTGTTTGATGGCAAGGGTGGATCAGTTTAATAGCCCCAGTCCCAAGATTACTAGCAGCTCATTAATAAGTTTCCTATTAAAATTACAGACAGGTGGGGCTGGAGAGATGGCTCAGAGGTTAAGAGCACTGGCTGCTCTTCCAGAGGTTCTGAGTTCAATTCCCAGCAACCACATGGTGGCTCACAACCATCTGTAATGAGATCTGGTGCCCTCTTCTGGCCTGTAGGCAATACATGCAGGCAGAACACTGTATGCATAATAAATAAATCTTAAAAAAAAAAATTACAGACAGGTATGCCTCATTCAAAGACTTCATGGTACAGAATAGGCTGGTTTCAGATATAACTTCAGAGGTTCAAAGTTTTAATACTGATAAATGCAGCTTTGATAAACTGATAGAACACTGACTACAAAGAGTTCTTAAGAGTCCTTAAATTTCTATAGATTTTTAACCCCTTGGCTATGATGTAAATTCATTCCAGCTGTCTTACAGATGCCTGTAGGTTCTTGGGAAAAGTTCAGCCACTGAATCAAGAAATCTGGTCTGATGAAAACTTACAGTCTCCAGAGCCCATTTTTGACCCCACCTATTTTTTTTAGCATATTTTGCAGATTCACTGTTCCTGCCTGACCTCCAGAGAAATGGCAGATGCCGTGGCTTCTGTACTCCTGATTTGGCATGCCATTTCCCCCCAGGCTCCTGGAACACCACTGCTGCAACCTGCCTTCCCAGCTTCCTGAGATCTTTCGCCATGCATGACTCCCCGTTCCCCCCTCCCCACTTCACCCCTTGTCAGCTTGAAGAGTCTTGGGAATTCAGTGCCCTTGTTCCCCCCACTTGCTTCCATAACTCACCTCTTTTTATAATAATCAAAATGGAGGAATGTTAATATTCTGACCCACCCCTTGAAATCCCACCCCCTGGGGCCACCCTGAATCCTGACGTAAAAGTCTCATTTTAAGGAACCCCCCTCTTCCTCTCTCTTCTCCTCTCTTTCTTTCTCACCCTGAGGTGTGCACACCTCCTCTTCTCTTCTCTTCTCTTCTCTTCTCTTCTCTTCTCTTCTCTTCTCTTCTCTTCTCTTCTCTTCTCTTCTCTTCTCTTTTCTTCTCTCTCCTCTCCTCTCCTCTTCTCCTCTCTTCCTCTCTCCTTTCTGTCTTTCTGTCTCTTTATCTCTATATTATAATAAACTCTTTCCATGAGGATGCAGCGTCTGGGTTGTGAATGAATGTCTACCACCACCACCACCACCACCACCACCACCGCCGCCCACCGCCCAGCATCTGCCCAGCATCTGCCCAGCATGCCAGCATGCTTTCTTGCCTGCTGTCACTGTGTGCCAGGCAGAAGCAGGAGGGAAATGGTTAGCAGGAAAAGGCACTTGGAGCCCCCTGAGGATCTGGTATCCATATAAGAGTTCATCATCAAAGGCAGTGAGGGCAGGAACTTGCAAGGACAGGAACCTGAGGCAGGAGCTGATGCAGAGGCCATGGAGGGTGCTGCTTATTGATTGCTTTCCATGCCTGGCTCAGCCTGCTTTCTTATAGAAACCGGGACCAGCAGCCCAGGGACGGCACCACCCACAGTGGGCTGGGGCTCTCCCATCAATCACTAATTAAGAAAATGCCCTACAGGCTTGCCTACAGCTGGATCTGTGTTCTCTCTCTCTCTCTCTCTCTCTCTCTCTCTCTCTCTCTCTCTCTCTCTCTCTCTCTCTCTCTCTCTCTCTCTTTGTCTCTCTCAGTAACTGCTGAAGACCCTTGATCCAGGGTCTGGGACTGGTAAAAATAACTCTTAGCTGTTTCTATCCTCCAGGGTGTTTCTTTCTTTCTTTCTTTTTTCTCTTTCTTTTTCAAGACAGGGTTTCTCTGTGTAGCCCTGACCATCCTGGAATTCACTCTACAGACCAGGCTGGCCTCGAACTCAGAGATTCATCTGCCTCTGCTTCCTGAGTGCTGGGATTAAAGGCGCGTGCACCACCACCACCACCACCACCACCACCACCACCACCACCACCACCACCACCACCACCACCCAGTTCAGGGTGTGTTTATTAAGCAGATTTACTTTGTTTCAGTGTTCTGTTTTAATCTATTGTGAAACCCAGGGCTTCATATATACTGTGGAAGTGATCTACCACCAAACCACTCCCCTAGCTCATAATCTTTTAAAAAAGTAATAAATTGAGGGGCTGGAGAGTTGGCTCAGCTGTTAGGAGCACTGGTTACTCTTGCAGAGGACTGGGGCTCCGTTCCCAGCACCCACATGGTGGCTCACAACCATCTGTAACTCCTTCTGGCCTTCTCAGGCACTGCATGCATGTGGTGTACAGACGTACCTGCAGGCAAACACTCATATACATGCAAAATAGATAAAATCTCAAAAGTAATCGAATCGGGCATGGTCTTGCATGTAATGCCTGCACTCGGGAGGCTGAGGCAGGAGGATCATCAGTTCAGGGCCAGTATGGGCTATAAAGTGAGACACTGACTTAAAAAGCAAAATGGTGGGGGCTGAAGAGTTGGTGCAGGGTTAAGAGCATTTGCTGCTCTTGCAGAGGACCTGGTTCAGTTGCCAGCACCCACGTGGTGGTCGCAACTCCAGTTCCAGGGGAATCTGACACCTTCTGAACTCCTCAGGCACCAGGCACGCACACAGTATATAGACTGTGTGCAGGCCCAACACCCGTAAACATAAAATTAGAAAGAAAAAGGACTTAAGCAGGTAAAGTACGTGGCACCAAATCTGATGACTGGAGTCTGGTCCCTGGGAGAGAACCAAGTCCCATGGGTTGTCCTCTGACCTCCATGCACACTTGTGTCTTCTCCCACATACATACATACATACATATATATATATATATATATATATATATATATATATATATATACACACACACATATAGAAATAAATAAATAGATGTAAGAAAAAAAAAAGAGAGAGAGAAACAAGGAGTTTGGAGCTAGATGTAGCAGCACAGGCCTGTATTCCCAGAACTTGGGAGGTGGAGGCAGGAGGGTCAGACATTTAAGACCAGCCTGGACTACATGAGGCACTGTTTCAAAAACCGAAAGAAAAACATATCATTAGTTTTTATGACTGGTTATTGTTCTGGTGAAGCTCCACCTCAGCCCCTGGCACCCTGGCATCCCTATACCCAAAGAGTCTGGAATGTTCTGGTGGAAGATCCACCTCAACTCCCCTCTCCCATCTCTTTCCCCAAACCTGCCCCTTCAAGACCTGCCAAACACAGCTCCTCTCCCAGAGATGCTCAAGACCACTCCCACAGGGTATTTAAGCTGCATTCCCCCAAAACAGACACGTGGTTTTCCAGTCTCTCATCCCCGTCTCCTCTCTAGTGGGCTGGAGAATCATCCGGGAATGCTTTACCCATTAAACCGGGGCTGTTTCTAATTTGATCTGATTTGGGTTGCTGTGTCAGTAGAGAGTTTTATTGGGGTGCAAAAAAACCCTTTCAGTTACTATTCTGCATCCAGATGAGCTGCTTTCCTTTTTTCTTTGATGGGTCACTTAATTTCTCCATCTTTTTATTGATCATGCTTAGTGCTACTATGAGTAGGAAAGTGAACATGTGTTGTCAGTTCTTTGGGGTCTGTACTTAGGAGTGGAATCTCTGAGTGACAGGATAACTCTGTGCTCAACTTCTGGAACCCTTGCTGTACCACTTTCCCTTCCCACCAACAGTGTCAGAGGAGGGCAGACTCTTGTTGTTGTTGTTTTGTTTGTTTGTTTGGAGACAGGGTTTCTCTGTGTAACAGCCCTAACTGTCCTGGAACTAGCTCTGTAGACCAGGCTGGCCTTGAACTCACAGAGATCCGCCTGTGCTGGGATTAAAGGCGCGCGCCACCACAGCCCAGCTGAGGAGGGCAAACTCTTGCTCAGCTTTGGGAGTCCTGGGAAATACCTTCTTCCTTGGTTTTTAAAGTTACATTTATTTACTGGAAGAGGAGTACCATTGTCAGTGTATCGTTGGTTAGAGGACAGCTTGCGGGAGCTGACTCTTTTCTTCGTCATGTGTGTCCTAGTTAGGGTTACTATCGCTATGATGAAGCAACATGACCAAAAGCAAGTTAGGGAGGAAAGGATTTACTTGGCTTACACTTTGGTATTGCTGTTCATTATTAAGGGAAGTCAGGACAGAAACTCAAACAGGGCAGGAACCTGGAGGCAGGAGCTGATTCAGAGGTCATGGCAGGGGTGCTGCCTACTGGCTTGCTCAGCCTGCTTTTTATTTTAAAATAGAACCCAGGACCACCAGCCCAGAGTAGCGCCCTTCCCCATGAATTACTACTTTAGAAAACCTCCTACAAGCTTGACTACAGCCTGATCTTATAGAGGGATTTTCTCAGTGGAGGATTCTTCTTCTCTGATGATTCAAGTTTATGTCAAGTTGACATACACTAGCCAGCATAACGTGGGTCATGGGGATCAAACTCAGGCCTTCAGCCTTGTCAGCGAGTATCTTACCATTGAGCCATCGTTTTTACCTAAAAAAAAAAAAATACTTTTTAAAGATTTTTTTTTTGAGAGAGAGAGAGTCTCTTTATGTAGCCTGCTGACTTAGAATTCACTATCTAGACCAGTCTGCCCTTGCCTCTCACATTTTTAAGATAAAAAATTCTTTAATGATGTTGCTTTGTGGTAGAGTATGTGTGTGCACATGCGTACAGTGCCTGTCAGGTCAGAAGAGGAGCTGAAGTTACAGGTGGTTGTGGGTTGCTTGCACTGAGCGCAGTGAACTGAGCCTGGATCCTCCTCCCGAACTGTGAGTGCTCTTAACTGCTGAGCCATCTCTCCAGATCCTGGAAAGACCTTTTAAAAAATTAATGGTGCTGGGATAGTAGCACAGGCCTTTAATTCCATGGAAGGCAGAGGCAGATGGATCTCTGGGAGTCTGAGGCCAGCCTGGTCTACAGAGTGAGTTTCAGGACAGCCAGGTCTACACAGTGAGACCTTGCCTCAAGCATTATTTTTAAACGAATTCTTTGAACTTCATTCATGTATATACTACACTTTGAGCATATTCATCCCTCCATCTCACTCTCAGCCCTTTCTTCCCAACAGTTTCCCCTCTCACTTTCTTGCTTTTTTATGATATAATAGGGGCTTCTTGTATAAGCCTGGGTCAGGGGGTGTCATTTTCTGGAGCACTGACTGGCCCCTGCTGTGCTCTGCTTCTGGAGTCCACACAGCTGTCCTGAACCATCTCCTAAGTCTAGTGATTGTTTCTGGCTCATCCAGTTCTGTGGTCTTGCTCTCATCCTGTCTCCTTTCTTTTGCCCACCCCCATTCTGTGAAGTGGGAGGTGACCAATGTGAACCCCTCTGTGTTCGTCTGGTGGCTTTCGCATTGGGTTCAACTAAGAGGGAGCCACTGCAGGCTTTAGGGGGAAGGAGAAAAACGAGGGGCCCATGGATCCTTCTGTGACCCGGTGAAGGCCCAGGGTCCTTGTGATAGACCATTCCTGTGATGTCACCTGTCACTGCCTTGCTTAACCTCCGCCCCCAGTCCTGCCTCTGCCTGTCCTCACTGTAAGTGTCACCCACACTCGTCTCTGTGCACAACTCTGTCTTCCCCCTTCACCCAAGTGACCCTCCACCCACTCCCGTGTTGTCTACTTTCACCCCAGTGAGGTGACTCACTCTCACATGCGTCCTGCTGCCTACCTGAACATCCCACGGCCCTTGTGGACTGAAGGTGACGGAGTTAGAGTTTTCCTTAGTACTGCTGACACTTGTGACATTAGTCTCTGTTGCTGGGGGTGTGCTGTGTGTGGTAGGACACTGGATGGCATCTCTGCTCTCCGAAGGATGACATGCCTGTGGCACCTTTTACCCCAGTGTGATGACCAAAAGTATCAGGAGATACTGCCCGTGCCTGCTAAGCTGGCACAAATCGATTCCCAAGCTCAAAGGGCCAGTATTTGCTCCATGCCAGATGCAGGGCTGAACGCTCTGCAAGCATCACCTCATGTCACTGTCCGTTTTATCTGTAGAAGGATGGGTGGCCCAGAGCAGCTGCGTGACTTTCCTAACACCACACAGCCAGGAAGCCTACTGCCGGTGCCTCTGCACCCAGACTGTTAGGTTTATTCCTCTTCCCTGGTGTTCATCTCTCTGTGTCTTCCAGTCCCACATCCAGCCTGTGATGGAGGTGGCTAAAGGTCCTGGGCTTCAGTCCCAGCAACTCCCCTGCCTGCCCCCGCGCCGCCGCCGCCCCCCCACCCCCCAGGTCTCCATTAGCCATTTTCAGCCACTGGAAATATCCTTCTCAAACTCTCTGCCTTTGGAAACTTATGTGTCTTCCATGTCCCCAGTAAGGTCTTCCTTAGCACCGTCAGCAAAACTAAAATCACACAAGTAAAAAGATAAGTAGGTTCTAGTATGTTTTAAAACTAGGCAAGCAGTATGGGGGCACTTTTGCTCAGACACTGTCTGTGACTCCCCATTGCCCACCAGACCAAGCAGCATCCACTGAAATTGACCCTCAAGGCTCCCGGGCCCTTCCAGCCTCTTCAACTCTCACACCCCAGGCCAGGAAAAGCTACCAGCCCCGGGCTGTACCTTCAGGTTTCTTTGTGCCTGAGCCCCACCCCCTCTGGCGAACAGGTTGAAATTCAACCCCTCCCCACAGACCTAGCTCTAATATCACCTGCTTCAGGCCACCTGGTCTGCCCTCCCTTCTGTGGTTTCCAAGCAGAAAGCTTCGATTATTTCTAACTCTTGCTCTTCACTTCGAATCCCCACCTTCCCAGGGCAGAGTGAGAGAGGCTGACTGGAGAGAGAAGGGAATATTTGAAGTGGAGGCCAAGTGTTAGTTAGTTAGTTAGTCTTCAGTTAGTTCTCCCCGCTCTCTGCCAGCGGGCCCACGTCAGCTGCCTGCCCACCCCAGCCATGTGCTCTGTCTCACATCTAAGGGTGGGGCTGACTGGATACCTGTGGGGCAAATGGGCTGGCCAAGGACAACATCCCGGTGCAAGGTCACGGTGCCTGTGAGTGGGCGGGTTGTGCTGAGGTGGGAGCTGAACAGTCTAATGCCTCTGGAGACTCTCCCTTCATCTTTTTTGTTTTCATTTATTCATTTAAAATTTTATACTTTTTAGATTTGTTATTTATTTTATTTTGTATACATGAGTGTTTTTGCCTGCATGCATGTTTGGGCATCATGTGCGTGCCTGGTGCCCTCAAGTTCAGAACAGGGTGCTGGATCGCCCGGAACTGGAATTACAGATGGTTGTGAGCTGTCACGTGGGTGCTGGGAACCCAGCTCGAGTTCTCTGCAAGAGCAACAGATGCTCTTGACGTCTGAGTCATCTCCGCTTTCTATATTTATTTAAGTGCTGTGTGGATCACAGCGGTCTGTGGTGGGCCTGTAGAAGTCAAAGGACAACTTGTGGGAGTTGGTTTTCTCTTTCCATCACGTGGGTCCTGGGGATTGAACTCAAGAAGTCATGCTTGGTGGCAACTGCCTTTAACCGGATGAGTCATCTGGTTGCCCCTTTACCTTTTTTTTTTTTTCTTTTAAAAAATTATTACTCTTACTTACAGATTTTTTTTATCATTTTTGATTGTGTGTGTGTGTGTGTGTGTGTGTGTGTGTGTGTGTGTGTGTCTGCACATGAGTGCAGGGCCTCTGGCCTCCTATGCCCTGGAACTGGATTTACATACAGGCAATAGTGAACAGCCAGTACTTTAAATGTCCGAGCCATCTTTCCAGCACCCCTTTTCTCCAACACTCCCTCCCTTTTATACATATTGCAACAGTTATAAATAAATAAATACCACACACACACACACACACACACACACACACACACACACACACACATTTCGACAGGGTTTCTTTCCTTAAGTTGCTCAGGCTGGTCTGGAATTTGCAGTCCGCCTGTTACCAAGCGGTGCTGGGATAACGGAGATGGTGTTGGGAGGACTGGAAGAAGAGCGGTAGAATCCCACCCAGGAGGGCATGCAGGGCCGGGTCCAGGAAAAGCAGGTAGCCCCTCACCTTGGCCTGATGGAGTCTGAGAACTCTTGAGAGCCCTCAAAGAGCGCTCCTGAGGGACAGTGGCATCTCAGAGGTGATGGTTTAGGGACTCCTCTGCAAGCTTGAGAGCCAGTTCTGCCTTGGGGCTCTGAGGGGTTGGTATGGGAGATGGGTGACCCTGAGTGGTAATAAAGCTCTAATAGGAGTCACAGCCAGGGAGTCTGAAGGGTCCTGGCTGTAAGCTGTCTTAGTGTTCTCATTTCCATCTCTGTCTGTTAAGTTCTTGCTTTTGGCGCCTGTCCCCACCTCCATGTCTTGGGTCTAGTTAGTGCTCTGGATTTCGGGGGCCAGGCTGGCAAGCGGCAGGGCAGGGGTGTTGCCGTATGGGCGTGGCCCCGCCACGGAGAGGAAGGGCTCAGGGCTCAGCCTGGCAGGTTTAAAGGGCTGGGGCTGTCAGACCGCGCTGTCAGAGCCGAGGTGGCTGGCGGCACCTGCAGATCTGGATCTGGATCGAGCTCGGCAGGCTTAGACCCGGGTGAGTGAGCCGGTCCAGCGGCTGTGGCCTGAGCGGGGCGGGGCGGGGCGTGCGTCTGTGGGCGCAGTCAGTTCCAGGACCCTGCAACCAGCGGATGAAGTTGAATGATCAGGAGTGGAGCGAAATGTCGGTGTCTCCCAGACAGTTGTGGGGTTTTTAAATTTTTAGATTTTCTGAGTGCTCCCGGTGTCCTGGAGTAGCTCATTTTTGAGTACCAGTGGTGGAGACAGAGGGAGCTTCTTGGGTCAAAGATTTCTGTTCTGGGACACCTCTTTAGGGGCTGCCTGACATATTGTCTTGAAGAAGAGGCCTGAGCTGGCATGTAGTTCAGTGGTACAAGTTTTTTCAGCATACTTGAAGCTGTTCATCCTATGGGTGAAACCTATCTGCTTGTAATGCTGTGTCCATCCACAGAAGTGTCAGGAGCCCCAAATTCCCTTCTTAAAATAAAATGGTGGCCCAGCCCCTCTGCTTTTGGCTATGAGCTCTGGAAATCAGTCAAAGGGGGTATTTATCCCATAAGTGCTGACTGTTGTCTCTGGGGCCTTTTAGAACTACTGATGGGCTGCCCAGCTTGAGCCTTGCAAGGGGGATCTCTGGCTTGAGGTGAGAGATAGGGAGGGAGAGGCTGCTTTTGGCCTCTGCACGGGCAAGTGTGTGTGTGGGTCCTGACTCATAGTCCCTTTCTTGGTCCATCTGCCTTCCCAGTTCACCATGCCCCCTTTGCCCACAATGAAGTCCTCTCTCCACGTTTTCTCTTCCCTCCCAATCTCTGTGTTTTGAAGCTGACTCCAGCAAGAGCTTGTAACATCTAATGTCTTGAAGATGAAACCCATGAGATCCCTGCCCAGACTCCGATGTGACTGATGGGGACACTGAGGCTTAGAGAAAGGGAATGCATACCTGTGGACACTCAGTGGGCAAGCTGGGATTGGAACAAACAAACCCTGCCTGACCTCAAAACCCTGGGCCGCTTTCTGGTGGCCTCAGCATCTCTGTAGAGCCCAGCTTAGGTTTCTGAGTGGTAACATTAGCCGTGGGCTCATGTCTTGGTGGTGACCAGAGTTGGGAACCACAGAGGGGCTCGGGTGACCTGGGAGATATTCAGAGAATGAGACCTCATCTTTCCTCCATGACCAACTAGCTTGGGGCTTTGTTCTGTAAATCCCAGATGCCCAGGTAGCAGGAATGAATGAATATGTTTACAGTAACAAGTGGTACTATGCCTGATAGTGAATGAACACTTTGAATATTCTATATGATTCTTGTTTTAATTTTTATGTGTGTGTGTGTGTGTGTGTGTGTGTGTGTGTGTGTGTACGGGCACAAGTTTGGAAGTCACAGGACAGCTTCTGGAAGTCTGCTCTCTCCTTCAAGCATGTGGGTGTCAGGGACTGAACCCAGGTTGTGAGGCTCGGCAGCAGGTACTTTTACTCAATGAGCCATCTCGATGACTCATAAATATTTTATATGTCATCATAGCTCTGCGAGGTGGAGAAATATGGCTCCTGTCTAAAGCAACTGAGACTCAGAGAGGCATGGACACCCACCTCAAGTCACACAGCTACAAGGGATAGAGCACTATAAGAATCCCTCGTGTCCTAGTGTGGCCACGTTTGCAATGGTGTGCGGAGGTCATAACATCCCAGGGTGCCAGTGACCTTAGAACTTCTTTTAGGCTGGGCAATGGTGGTGCACGCCTTTAACCCCAGCACTCAGGAAGCAGAGGTAGGTGGATCTCTGTGAGTTTGAGACCAGCCTGGTCTACAGAGTAGGATCCAGGACAACTAGGGCTACACAGAGAAACCCTGTCTCAAAAAACCATAATAAATAAATAAACACTTCTTTTAAAGGCAGGACCTATTGGGGACAAGGAGTCTATGTGCTTAAAATCAACACTCTATTCTTCACTACTTGCTTCGGCAGCTCAGTTCTGTCCTCATTCGTGATAACTGATCCCTAGCTTTCCCTCTGATTTCCAGACATTTGGCATGCTCAGTGTGGAGAAGCAGAGCCAAAAGGCTGTTTTCAACTCAAACCTGGAGTCTGGCCTTTTGGTGGGGGAGAGGAGTCCCTAGGGTGAGGCAGATGTTTTGTGTTGAGAGTCAAGGATAGGCTGGGACAGGAAGCAGATCGCCTTGACTACTGGCTAGGAGAGGGAGACTGGTTTGTGGGGTGATATATTAACTTTGGGGTGTTCCTATGTCAAGCCCTGGCCAGTGCTCGACATTCAGGAAAAGGCATGTATGCAGTACGTGGCCAGGGTACATGTTCTGAGTTCTTTCTTGTGAGCCCACACACCTTGTATAACAAGTCCCTGGCTGGTGGCTTGCCAGCAGAACCTGACAAACCAGTGCTCCCTGGGTGTGGGTTGGGCTAGGCTAGGCTGCAGGGCTGGTTGGTGGCACCACCTCTGCCAGATAAGGCAGCCCCAGCGGAGTGGAAGGGAAGCTGTGACGGGGCAGGCTGGGCATCTTGCTGATCAGGATGACACCTGGGGCTGGTTTAGGGAAGGAATGGCCCTGCCAGCCTCCCACAGCCTTCCTAGGGTGTGGGCTTTGAATCTGTTTCACTTTTTATTTTGATGAGAGAGTGTCCCTTGTAGCCCAGACTGGCCTCAAACTGACTTTGTGGCTGAGGATGATCTTGAACTTCTGATCCACCTGCCTCTACCTCCCAGGTGCAGGGGTGACAGGCACATGACACCACACCTGGTTTTCTGTGATGCTGGGAATCAAACCCAGGACTTCATGTATACTAGGAAAGCACCCCACCAGTCGATCTACACCCTCAGTCCCATTTCCTCCACTTCTGCAGAATATTAATAAGCTGTGGGAATTGGTTCAGGCCTGTCATCCTAGCACTTTAGAGGCTGAGGCAGGAGGATCTTGAGTTCCAGGCCAGCTTGGACTACACAGCAAATTTTGGCCTAACCCGGGCTATGAGACACTATTTCAATCCCAAACCAAAACTCAAATCAAACCTATGAAATAGTGGTCATAGGAATGGTAACATACTATGTGTGTGTGACATGCCCTCACATACCACTGAACTCTCCCCCAACAACTTCAAGAGATAAACCTTGTTGTTGTTATATTGCTATATATTATTAATTCATTTTTTTGGGATAGGGTCTTACTATGTAGCGTTGGCTGGCCTGGAACTCACTTTGTAGACCAGGCTGATCTTGAACTCTCAGAGATCTGCCTGCCCATGCCTCCTGACTGCTGGTATTAAAAGCATGTGCCACCACACCCAACCCCAAATTCTTAAATTTTATCACATTTATTTATAGTGTGTGTGTCGGTAAGCACCTTTACACACTGATCCCTCTTGCTGGACGCTTAAAAAGAAAACAAAACGCAAGTCTTACTGTATAGCTCAGGCTGGCGTCAAACTCTCAGTCATCCTCCTACCTCAGCCTCCCAAATGCTGGGATTGCGGCCTGCATCACCACACTGGCCATTGTGTTGTTTCTCTTTCTCTCTCTCTCTCTCTCTCTCTCTCTCTCTCTCTCTCTCTCTGTCTCTCCCCCTCCCTCCCTCCCTCCCTCCCTCCCTCCCTCCCTTCCTCCCTCCTTCCTTCTTTCTTTGTAATTGTGTGTGCAATCATGTGTATGTGTGGTTTGTGCACATGAGCACAGGTACCTGTGGAGGCCAGAAGCGGGGGTCAGCTCCCCTGGAGCTGGAGTCATAGGCACTTGTGAAATATCTAATGTGGGTGCTGGGAACTGAACTCTGGTCCTCTGGAAGAGCAGAATGTTCTTTTTTTTTTTTAATCTGGCTTCCAGGCATTGAACTGAAGTCATCAGGCTTGTGTGGCAAGCACTTTTACCCACTGAACCACCTTTTGGGCCTCATATGTGTATTTTTTTTTATTGAGGCTTAGCTATTCAGTGTAAAATTAACTCTTTTTTTTATGTTAGGGACTGAATCCATGGCCTTGAACACATTGTCATGCCCTTGCACACACTGTGCTCACACTCTACCACTTAGCTGCATCCCTCCATTGAAACAAACCCTGTTACAGTGCACAGTTTACAGACATTTGATTCTAGCACCTTCAAAATGGAGGGTACCGCCACCTCTTCAGGGTTCCGAAGGAGACCTTATTGCCCGTTAGCAGTCACTGTCCACTCTCCCTCCCCTGTCCCTAACCCTCACTAGTCTGCTTTCCAGCTCTGTGGATTTTTGTATTCTGGACATTTCTTGTCACTAGGGCCACAGATGGTGTGTATGGCCTTCATGTCTTTCTCTTAGAATCATGTTTTCAGGTCTATTCATGTTCCGCCTTTATAACAGCCTCATTCTTCTTCATGTCTGAACAGCATTCTGCTGTGTGAATATGCCATATTTTACCTGTCTTCTCATCTCTGGTGGGCACTTGGAGTTTTCCTCTTTTTGGCAGTTGTGGATCACGCTGGTATGAAAATTCTTTGAATACTTGGTTTTCCAGTCCTTTGGGTATACACCTAAAAATGGAATTGCTTGGTCATGTGATAATTTAAGGTTTAACTTTATGAGAAAGAACCAAATTGTTTCCTGTGGTGGCTGCATCTCAAAACTTTTTTTTTTTTGAGAGGGGATCTCACTATTTTAACTCAGGTTCTCCTGGAACTCACTGTGTAATCCTCGTTGGTCTCAAACTCACAGAGAGCTGCCTCTCAAGTGCTGGGATTAAAGGCCTATGTGAAAGTTTGAAGACTACTTGCAGGAATTAGGTAACAGGGATTGAACTCAGGTTGTCAGGCTTGGCAGCGAGCACCTTTACCTGTGAGCCATCTTGTTGGCCCTCAAAACTTTTTGTAGTGTGTGTGTGTGTGTGTGTGTGTGTGTGTGTGTGTGTGTGTGTGTAAAGTGATCTTCTTGGGGGTCAGAATATACTCAGATGTGGAAAGGGTAAGATTTCTCCATTGCAGGCTGGGAGTGTGGATCGGTGGCAGAGTGCTTGTCCAGCATGTGTGAGGCCCTTAGCTCCCTCCTTAGAACAGAAAAAGAAACAAACAAAATTTTCCGATGTACTATTTATGCAATATTCATTTTTTAAAGTATGTGTGTGTGTGCATGCACACACATGAATACATTTGTAGGTGTGCCATATGGAGTCCAGAGAAAGATCTCATTTTCCAATTTATTCTCTTGAGACAAGGTCTCTCTCGCTGAGTCTGGAGCTCACCACAGTCTCTTCTCCTCCCAGGGGTAGAAGTGGGAGTGTGACCTCAGGTGTGCTAGAGCCCACAGTTGGCACGGGATGAGGTGAGGTGGGCACAGGACTTCAGAACCCTTCTAAACTTGCACAGTGCCCCTTGTGTACACAGCCCCCAGAACTAAAGCCAAGAGTCCTCTAGCCCCGATTCCTTCCTGTGGCAATCCCTTTGTCCACGCCAAGGCCTCAAGCGTGACATGGCTTTTGCTGTGTCTGCCCTGAGCTGTAGTCAGCCTTCCTCCAAAATGTTCCTGGCCAGAGGAAATGAATGACAGGGAAGGCTACAGCCTAGGGCTGGTGCTCACTCATCCTCTGAGAGTGACGGCGGGGTGGAGGCTGACCGGGGGAGAGGAAATAGGCTCTTGACAGGGCTGGGTTTGGCAGTGAGAAGGAGCTGGTGTGGGCAGAGCAGGGAAAGGCATGTGAGTGAAAGGAACAGCATATGCAAAGCTTAGAGGCGAGAACTGGCTTGGCCTGTGGCCAGAGTGGCCTGGAGTTGTCAAAGGAGGAGAGGGCGTGGGAGGCAGTACTACCAGGATAAACAGGGACCAAGGCATACAGGGTGTCACCGTCCAGGCAAGGTGTCTGAATGTCACTCAGAGTGCAATGGGGACTCATGGGATGGTTTGAGCAGGGGAGTTTTATGATCTGATTTAAATTTTGTGGTTTTAAAAACATTTTCATTTTTTGGTATGTGTGTATGTGTGTGTGTTATGGGCCACCCTGGGAGTCCGAGGGGATTGAACTCAGGTTGCCAGGGTTAGCAGCAAGCACCTTTATCCACTGAGCCTTCTTGCTGGCTCCTGATTTTATTTCCAGAAGATGCTTTTAGCTTCTGTGTGTGCCTTGGAAGACTGTGGGAGCAAGGGCAAACCAGTGGGGTACTGCCACTGTGACAGGCAGATGTGGGATGAGAAGATGGACTTGAGGAAGAACTACTCTGCATTACAAAAGAATTCACCAGCATATGGCATTCTTCTGAGGCAGTGATTGTGAAACTTGGGCTTAAAAAAAAAAATTTGTTAACCATTGATGCAACAGGAACTGAACAGGGTTAGTCACTGAATACATTTGTTGAACTGACCCACTCAGAAAAAGGGATTAAAAAGAGTAGTTTGTGGAGGAAGGCCTTTGTAATCTGAAAATCTCCCTCCTTTTCTTTCTATTTAAAACTATATAAAAGCATTTTATTGTGGTGGTGTTTAATATGGAAACTGTATAGCTACACATAACACTTTTTCCCTAGTGTTTTTAAAGATTTATTTTATTTGTGTGTGTGCGCGTGCGTGTGTGTGTGTGTGTGTATGTGCATGTGCATGTGTGTGTGTGTTCTTTAGAGTGCAGGTGTCTTTAGAAGCCAGAGGCTTTGGAATCCCTGGAGTTGGAGTTATATGTGGTTGTGAGCTGGCTGTTGTGGGTGCTGGAAACTGAACTCAGGTCCTCTGCAAGGGCAGCAAGTGCTTTTAACTACGGAGCATCTCTCCACACAGAACATTTCTCCACACAGAGGCATCTCTCCACACAGAGGCATCTCTCCACACAGAACATCTCTCCACACAGAGGCATCTCTCCACACAGAGGCATCTCTCCACACAGAACATCTCTCCACACAGAACATCTCTCCACACAGAACATCTCTCCACACAGAGGCATCTCTCCACACAGAGGCATCTTTCCACACAGAGCATCTCTCCACACAGAACATCTCTCCACACAGATCTCTCCACACAGAGGCATCTCTCCACACAGAACATCTCTCCACACAGAACATCTCTCCACACAGAGCCATCTCTCCACACAGAACATCTCTCCACACAGAACATCTCTCCACACAGAGGCATCTCTCCACACAGAACATCTCTCCACACAGAGGCATCTCTCCACACAGAACATCTCTCCACACAGAGCATCTCTCCACACAGAACATCTCTCCACACAGAACATCTCTCCACACAGAACATCTCTCCACACAGAGCCATCTCTCCAGCCTGGAGATGTTTTTTGTTTTGTTTTGTTTTTTTAACATGTTTACTTTGGATGTAGGAAGGGGGTGAGGAAATTTGAGAGTTTGGAATTCTTCCAAACATATCATGGGGAAACTCTCTGTTTGGTACTGAGGCGTAGGAATCAGCTCTGATATGAGACTGCTGAAGGCCTGGGGGTGGGGTGGAGATCCCAGGGGAAGTGTGCACAAGAAGAAGGGGTGTGGTGATATTTTATTTGTGCTGAAATGTGATATTTTATTTGTATGTTAATAAGTAAAGCAGCTAAGAACCCCCAGCATCTATAACTTTTGTGACAAAGAGGACCCCACACTGGACTGGGGAAAAGGACCCTTGGTGAGAAAGAGAATGGTGGAGGTGGGACCTCCAAAGGGGTTCTGGAGCCAGGTGAAGACAGTGGGGATCCATGGAGGGTGTTAGAGCATGGGACATGGGACCAGCAAGCCTTTAGGAAGCTGGTAATGGTAGGGCTGGTAGATGCTTCAGCTGGTAAGCCTGCAGATCTGAGTTCAGTGCCCAGCACCTACGTGAAAAGCTGGGCATGACAGTGTGAGTCTTCTTCCCCTCTGGGGAAGCAGGCACAGGAGGAGCCATGAGACTTGCTGGCCGGCAAGCTAATCAAACCAGCTGTGGGTTCAGTGAGAGAGAGTGGGGGGAGGGGACAATTGAGAAAGAAGCCTGGCATGGATCGCACAAGCAGGAACACAAAAACTGAGAGAAAGAAAGAAAGAAAGAAAGAAAGAAAGAAAGAAAGAAAGAAAGAAAGAAAGAGAGGAGAAAGCTGTTAATGGTGGTGTATGCCTGTAACCCCAGCATTCAGAAGCTGCGACTGGAGAATCTGCAGTTCAAGGCCAGTTTGGGTTCCACAAAACAAACAAGCAAATAAATAAACGGACCTGGGGCGATGGCCCAGTGGGTGAAGGCACTGGCCACCGAGCCCGACCGCTGGAGTTCAGTACCTAGGACCCACAGAGCGGAAGGGAAACAGTTCTGGAAGGTTGTCTGCTGTCTCCACACATGCACTGTTGGGTACTTGTCTCCTCAATAATAATAATAAATAAATGTAATTTAAAAATAAAACTAAGACAGGAAAATGGGAGGGGGACGGAAGCATGTCCCTCTCCGCCGGGCCGCGCCCCCCCCCCATTCCAGGGATTAGAAACTACACTGGAGAGATGGCTCAACAGGTATACTATAACATTTGATCACCTTAGTTTGACCTCTTGATCCCAAGGAGAGGACCGATTCCTGCAAATGGTCCTCTGACTTCAGCATGGCACCAGGACACACACACACACACACACACACACACACACACACACACACAAATACTCTGTGAGTTCGAGGCCAGCCTGGTCTACAAAGTGAGTTCCAGGACAGCCAGGTGTACACAGAGAAACCCTGTCTCGAAAACAAACAAACAACAACAACAGCAAAATACATGTAAAATTTACTAAAAAAAAAAAAGAAGTCCCTAAATGCCACCCTCCCCACTCCTCACCCCCACCTGCTCCTTGGCAACATCACTAGATACCTTGTACCCAGTTGCATCATTGCCAGGAGTGATCTCCTCCCTCCGGAGCCGGAGCCACGTCTGTCATGTTCACACTTTAATCCCAACGCCCAGAGTTGAGTCACTCACATCGCGGCCTCTTGAAAGTATTTGCCAACCAGCTTTCTGAGGAAAGGCATGCGGAGCACTTAGCGTGGGTGTGGCAGGTGAAGGCCTTTTGAAAAAGGTCTCAATGGACGCCATCAATCACTGGCTGGCTTCCTTGGCCTTGCCAGAGAGGTCTTCCCATCAGCTACTGTTAAATTGTTAAACAAATAAAGAGTTATGGATACTTCTTAGGGTGTGTGTCCCCGGGAGCTGCCCAGGTGAAATGCCATCCATTTTTTTTCTTTTTCTATTTTTAAAGATTTACTTTATGCACGCAAATGTTTCCTGTGTATTTGCCAGTGTATCACATCCGTGACCTGAGGAGGTCAGAAGAGGGCATTGGATCCCCTGGAACTAGATAGTTGTGGATAGTTGGGAACCGCCATGTGGCGCTGAGACTGGAACCCAGGGCCTCTGCAAGAGCAGTCTGTGCTCTTCGAGCCTCTGAACCATCTCTCCAGGCCTCCTTCTAAAGAGTTACTTTTATTACTTAAAAATTATGTGTATGTATGCATGTCTGTGTGTGGGTATGCACTTGCGAATACAGGTCCTGTGGAGGCAGAGGCATTGGATTCCCTGGTTCTGTAGTTACAGGTGGTTGTGAGGTGCTTGACATTTTTGTTGTGCTGGGAGTCCAGTGCAGGTCCTCTGGCAGTAGGGTCCTTAACTTTGTTTTTGTTAGTTTTTTTTTTTTTTTTTTTTTTTTTTTTTTAAATTTTGGAATAGGGTTCATGTAGTTCAGGCTAGCATTTAACATAACGTGTAGCCGAGAATGGTCTTGAAATCCTGCTCTCCCTGCCTCTCCCCTCTGAGTGCTATGATCACAGGCACACACCCCTCCCCCTCCCCTGTGATGCAGTGCTGGGGATAAACCCTAGGGCCTTGTGTACCCTAGGCAAGTGCTCTCTCTACCAATGGCGCTATGCTCTCAACCCTTTTGTTGTTGCTGTTGTTGTTGTTATTTATTTATTTTGATGCAGGGTCTCACTCTGTAAGCCAGGCTGGCCTTGGACTCAGCCTGCTGAGTGCTGACAGTACAGGCGTGAGGCACAGTACAGCTAGTTTGACCACTTTTGAGCATCTGCCTGGGACAGTGCAGACACTGGAGCTGCTGTGCTTCAGTTAGGGAAGCTGTTGACTTCTGTCTCCTGCCCCCACCCCAGGGACACACCTGGTCCTCCTGGCCTACACTTGTGTGCGTGTGTGTGTATGAGTGTGTGTGTGTGTATGTGTGTGTGTGTGCGTATGTGTGTGTGTATGTGTGTGTGCATATGTGTGTGTGTATGTGTGAGTGTGTGTGTGTGTGTGTGTGTGTGTGTGTGTGTGTGCATGAGCCTGTGAGTGCATGTGGAGGCCAGAGGAGGACTTCTGTTGTCCTGCTCTCTACTTTCTTTGCATTTCTTTCCATTGAGGTGGGGGTCTCTCACTGAACCTGGAGCTTGTCATTTTGGGGCTCTAGGAATCTGCCCACTTCCAGCCCTGTGCTTGTCTCTATCCCCCAACACCCTGGTTATAGGTGCACACAGCCACACCAGTTTTTTAAAAATTCTATTTACTTTTAATTTTGTTACATTTTTATTTCATTTATTTATTTATTTATTTATTTATTTATTTATTTATTTATTTATTTATTTATTTATTTATTTTCTGGAGCTGAGGACCGAACCCAGGGCCTTGTGCTTGCTAGGCAAGCGCTCTACCACTGACCAAAATATCTCCAACCCTATTTGTTTTCTATTATCAGCTTGATACAGTACAAATTCTTATCCTAATAGTGAAATGTTTCACTGAAGCTTGCCCGGTGATTGAGTAAAACCAAAACTTATTATAAGCCACAGTCATCCTAGGGTCTCTTCTGCTATGTAGCCTCCCTGGTTCTGTGGGTTGCAGTCTGATTGTTCTTTGCTTTATATCTAGAATCTACTTATGAGTGAGTACATACCATGTTTGTCCTTCTGGGTTTGGGTTACCTCACCAAGGATGATATTTTCTAGTTCCACCTATTTGCCTGCAAATGTCATGCTGTCATTGTTTTTCTCTGCTGAGTAGTACTCCATTGTGTATATGTACCACATTTTCTTAATCCATTCTTCAGTAGACAGGCATCTAGGTTGTTTCCAGGTTCTGACTATTACAAATAGTGCTGCTATGAACATAGTTGAGCATGTATCTTTGTGGTATGATTGAGCATTCCTTGGGTATATGCCCAAGAGTGGTATGGCTGGGACTTGAGGTAGATCAATTCCCAACTCTTTTTTTTTTTTTTCTGAGACAGGGTTTCTCTGTGTAGCTTTGCGCCTTTCCTGGAACTCACTTTGGAGACCAGGCTGGCTTCAAACTCACAGAGATCCACCTGCTCTGCCTCCCGAGTGCTGGGATTAAAGGTGTGCGCCACCACCGCCTGGCAGATTCCCAACTTTTTGAGAAACCGCTATACTGATTTCCACAGTGGTTGTACAAGTTTGCACTCCCACCAACAGTGGAGGAGTGTTCCCTTTGCTCCACATCCTCTCCAACATAGACTGTCATTAGTGTTTTTGATCATAGCCATTCTGACAGGTGTAAGGTAGCATCTCAGAGTTGTTTTGATTTACATTTCTCTATGACTAAGGATGTTGAGCATTTCTTTAAATGTCTTTCAGTCATTTGAGATCCTTCTTTTGAGAATTCTCTGTTTAGCTCTTTAGTACATTTTTAAATTGGATTGTTCAGTATTTTGATGTCTAGTTTCTTCAGTTCTTTATATACTTTGGAGATCAGTCCTCTGTGAGATGTGGGGTTGGCAAAGGTCTTTTCCCATTCTGTAGGTTGTCATTTTGTCTTATTGACTGTGTCTTTTGTCCTACAAAAGCTTCTTAGTTTCAAGAGATCCCATTTATTAATTGTTGTTCTCAGTGTCTGTGCTACTGATGTTATATTTAGGGAGTGATCTCCTGTGCCCATGCGTTCAAGAGTACTTCCTACTTTCTCTTCTATCAAGTTCAGTGTAACTAGATTTATGTTGAAGTCTTTGATCCACTTGGACTTGAGTTTTGTGCATGGTGACAGATATGGATCTATTTGTAATCTTTTACATATTGACATCCAGTTATGCCAGCACCATTTGTTGAAGATACTTTTTCTTTTCCATTGTATAGTTTTGGCTTCTTTGTCAAAAATCATGTGTTCATAGGTGTGTAGATTAATGTCAGGGTCTTCAATTTGATTCCAATGGTCTGTATGTCAGTTTTTATGCCAGTATCAAGTTGTTTTTTATTACTATAGCTATAGTAGAGCTTGAGGTCAGGGATCGTGATGCCTCCAGAGGTTGCTTTATTATGTAGGATTCTTTTAGCTATCCTGGGTCTTTTGTTTTTCCATATGAAGTTGAATATTGTTCTTTCCAAGTCTGTGAAGAATTGTGTTGGGATTTTGGTGGGGATTGCATTGAATTGGAGATTGCTTTTGGTAAGATTGCCATTTTTACTATGTTAATCCTACCTATCCATGAGCATGGGAGATCCTTCCATTTTCTGATATCTTCTTCAATTCCTTTCTTTAGAGACTTAAAGTTCTTATCAAACAGGCCCTTCATTTGTTTAGTTAGTGTTATCCCAAGGTATTTTATATCATTTCTGGCTATTGTAAAGGGTGATGTTTCTCTGACTTCTTTCTCATCCCTTTTATCATTTGTATATAGGAGGGCTACTGATTTTTTTGAGTTGATCTTGTATCCTGCCACTTTACTGAAGGAGTTTATCAGCTGTAGAGGTTCCCTGGTAGAATTTTTGGGGTCACTTATGTATACTATCATATCATCTGCAAATAGTGAAAGTGCAAATAGGAATCTGCCCTCTTCCAGCCCTGTGCTTGTCTCTGTCCCCCAACACCCTGGTTACACGTGCACACAGTCACACCAGTTTTTTAAAAATTCTATTTACTTTTAATTTTGTTACATTTATTTTGTGTATGTGCATTTATCCATGGCTCCTGTGTGGAAAGTCAGTGGACTAGAGCCGGCGTGGTGGCCCATGCCTTTGATTCCAGCACTCAAGAGGCAGAGGCAGGCAGATCTCTGAGTTTGAGGCCAGTCTGGTCTACAGAGTGAGTTCCAGGACAGCTAGGGCTGTTACACAGAGAAACCCCATCTCACCAAAAAAAAAACAAAACAAAAAAAAAACAACAAACAAACCCAAAAACCAAAAACCAAAAACCAAATAACAAACAAAACAAAACAACAACAAAAGATCAGAGGACAACTTGCTGGGGTCAGTTCTCTTCTTCCACCACGGGATCCGGGGGTCAAACTCAGGCCGTCAGACTTTCAACGCAACACTTCCCCCACTGACCCATCTCGCAGGCCCAGTAAACAGCTTTAACTGTAGTAGAATAGAGGCCACAGAAGTTTTCCCATCGGAAGTGTTTGGAGCATAACTCAGCAACACAGAGCTCCTTCATCATGTGGCACAGCCACCTGTCTGTTTCCACACTGTGGAAACTGTCCCAGTACACACTCAGTACATGGCTCCCCCTTGCCCTTAGAATCTCTGATGCTGCTTCCCGTATCCACACCTCCAACGGCTCTAGGACCTTAATAAATAGAGCAGCACTGCTGGTCTGGCTTTCCATTTCTTTTTTCTTTTTCTTGTTTTGTTTTTACAAGACAGAGACTCACTATATAGCCCAGGCTGGCCTTGAATGCACAATCCTCCTGTCTCAGCCTCCTGAATGCTGGAGTTATATTCATGAGCTACCATGTCTAGGTAACACTGAACTTTTTACATTGGGCTTATTTCACTGAGCGTAATGACCTCAAGATTTATCTGTATCACGGCACATGCCTGACTTCTCCTTTCTTGTCTTCGCTGAGTAATGTTCTGCAGTAAGCACATGGCATCTTTTACCCATCCACTCACCTGTCTGTGGACAGTATGGCGGTTTGTGCTTTTCGGCTGCTGTGAATATTGCTGCTATTGGACAAGCTGTACAAATATCTCTTTGGGATCTTTCATCTGGAAATGCATCCAGAGGTGGGCTTGCTGATCATATGTTATTCTAGGTTTATATTAGTTTATTTATTTACATTTACTTATTGATTGATTTTTCTGTGTGGATGTGTGTGTACATGCCATGGCATACACGTAGAAGTCATAGGACAACGTACAGGAGTTGACTCTTTCCTTCTACCACGTGGGTCCCAGGAATCAAAACTCAAGTCATCAGACTTGATGTCGAGTGTCTTCACCCATGGAACCATCTCTTTGGCCCTTTGTGTGTGTGTGTGTGTGTGTGTGTGTGTGTGTGTGTGTGTGTGTGTTTAAAAACATGAGATCTCATGTAGCTCAGGCTAGACTTAAACTCACTGTGTAGCTGAGGATGGCCTTGAATTCCTGTTCCTCCTGCTTCCGTCTCTGAGTGCTGAAAAGTGCAGGCAGCACACACCTGTTTAATTCTCACAGGGATAATTAGCATGCTTTGCAAAGTGGTTGAACCATTCACATTTTTCTCAGTGGTGCACACAGGTTCCAGTTTATCCAGTTTCTCACCAAAACCTTATTTTATTTGATTCTTTCTTTCTTTCTTTCTTTCTTTCTTTCTTTCTTTCTTTCTTTCTTTCTTTCTTTCTTTCTCTCTTTTGCTAGGATGAACCTGAGGGCTTTGGGCATGCTGAGCCAGTGTTCTGCCCATGAGTCACGTCTTCGCCCCTCAGTGAAGGATTCTAGGCAGGCACTCTGCAGCTGACACATGCCCCTGGTACTCATTCATTACTTCTTCGAATTGGAGGAACTGAGCTGAGATTTAACCTCCTGGTCTGGAAAATGAATAGTGTCACAACCTGCTGTCTGAGATTACCTGAGACGGAGGCTTCACATCCCTGTGGCGTGTGGCGCCATGCATGGGGAGCACTGTGTCCCTGCTCACGCTTCAATTCATGCCACTGCTTTACTTCTTTCAGGAGCTGACCCCAAGTCAAGGATCTGAGTACCAGTAACTGGGCGATTTCAGCAAATACCGGTAAAGAAAGAAGAAAGTCGAGAGAATTGAAAGCAGGTACCCAAAGGAGTACGTATAGGCACATGCTCAGAGTAGCACATTTCCCCATTCCCAGAGATGGAAACAGCCCAAATATCTATCAAGAGATGAGAGGCTAAACCCGACAGTGGGGGGTGCACGCCTTTAATCCCAGCACTTGGGAGGCAGAAGCAGGCAGATCTCTGTGAATTTAAGGTTAGCCTGGTTTATAAAGCAAGTTCCAGGACAGCCAGGGCTACACAGAGAAACCCTGTCTCGAAAAACTAAAACAAAACAAACAAAAAAAATGAGTGGCGGAACCAAAGTGTGGCATGTCCAGATAATGGAGTATTACTCAGCCGTACAAAGATCATAGCGATGATCCTTGCCAACGTGGCTGAATTTGGAACAGGTAGAGGAATAAGTCAGGTAAGAATGGTGCCATTTGTATGAAAGAGAAGAAAACCCACAGAAACACAAAGAAGATCAGACACTGAGTAAACTGGATGTGTTGGCCTACCATGTCATCCCAGCACTTGGGAGGTAGTGCCCTGCAAGAGGATCAGCAAGTCTGAGCTAGCCTGCACTAACTACATGAGGCTATGTCTGTCTTAAAATTTTTTCAAAAAGGAAAAGAGAAAAGAAGAAAGAGAGGGCAGTAGAGGCCAAGATTTGTATGAAAGGAAGACCGGGGGAGTGGTTGCTGATGGACATGGGGTAGTGTTCTGATCACAGTGTTCTAGGTAGAGGCAATGGTTGCACAGTGTTGTGAAAATGCTAAATGCCAGTGAAACGTTTACTTCCTTATTAATTTCATAATATTTATTAATTATTTTTGTGACAGGATCTACTCTGAGGCAGTTCTGGCTCAGAATGTACTCTGTAGCCCAGACTGGCCTCTGCTTGAGCCTCTCAGATGCTGAGATTTCAGGCACACACCACCACCCTTGGCTTCCAGACTGATTACTTTCTTTTCATTTTGAGACAGAGTCTCACTAAGTTGTTGGTCTGACCTGGACTTTATTGTGTGATCTGAACAAACCTTGGATGTAATTTTTTTCTTTTACTTTGTGTGTGTGTGTGTGTGTGTGTGTGTGTGTGTGTATGTGTGTGTGTGTGCATGTGTGGATGTATGGGTGTATGCACAAGTACATAGGTACCCCAGGAAGCCAGGAGGGGGTATCAGATCCTCTGGAGCTGGAGTTACAGGTGGTTGTGAGCTGCCTGAGGTGGTGTGTTGTGAACAAAACTCGGGTCCTCTGGAAGAGCATAAAGTGTTCTTAACCATTGAGCCATCTCTTCTGCCCTCCACCCCCCCACTTTTTTCTTGTTTTTTAGAGACAAGGTTTCTCTATGTAGCCCCGGCTACCCTGGAACTCACAGAGATCAGCCTGCCTCTGCCTCTCAAGTGCTGGCATTAAAGGTGTGCGCCACCACAACCAGGCTGGCCTTGGATGTTTTCAGCCCCCTTGTCTCCATTTTCTGAGTAGCAGAATTGTCTGCTTGTGATTCCTGGCCCAGGTTTCTTCCCAGACTCTAAATAATCACTATTATATCTCAATGGACTTTAAAAAAAAAAGTACTCATATATGAGAGAGAACTGATATTCCTTTCCTGCCAGCTTCTCTCATCTGAGAAAATCTAGCTTTGCAGCCCAGGCTAGTCTCACTTGTGATCCTCCTGCCTCTGCTTCCTGAGTACTGGGAGTATAAACATGTGCCTGCACGTTTGGCCTGCCATCTATTTTTCTGTGTTTGACTTATTTCCCTTGCCCTGCATGGTTGCACAAACCTGCAGTCCCAGCCCCTCAGGAGGCTGAAGCAGAATATCACTTCACACCGGGAGTTAAAGGTCAGCCTGAACTACAGAACAAGACGCCATTTCAACCAGTCAATCAATGAAAGAGGTTGAGTGACTTATGTTACTTAACATGATGTCTTCCGGTGCCTTTTTGGCCAAAAACAACAGGCTATTCTGTTTTGTGGCCAAACAATAGTCTATTGTAGGAGTTGCTCTTTTAAAAATGGCATTTTAGGGCCTAGGAAGATGCCTCAGTGGTTAAGAGTTACTCTTACAGAGGAGGGAGTTCTGTTCACAGCACCCGTGGTAGGTGACTCACAACTGCCCCAAATTCCAGTCCCAGGGGCATCCATTGCTTCTGGCCTCCGAAGACACCTGCACATGAGAGCACATACCCACACACAGACACACACACACAGTTAAACACTTAATATCCAGAAATTAAGAAAAATGATGTTGTACATTATGTGAATCTTCACTTTAGTTGAAAAAAGAAAGAAGGAAAGGAAGAGGTGAGACAGGGAAGGGGGAAAACCAATCAGGAAAGTTCTTGCTTTGGGCTGCTGGAGTTAATCTTGCTGGAAAACCCTGCGTAGAGTACATGTCTTGGTGTTATTTCACACATACACACATACACACATACACACACACACACACACACACAAATTGAGAGAGAGAGAGAGAGAGAGAGAGAGAGAGAGAGAGAGAGAGAGAGAGAAGTAGAGTGTTGATTTATCGAGACTGTAGGGCCATTGGTTGAGAGCTACTTTGTGTGCATGTGTGCATGGTGTGTGTGTGTGTGTGTGTGTGTGTGTGTGTGTGTGTGTGTTGCTTCCCCGGACTCTGACTATCTATGCTCAAGCAGAGAAAGTCCTATGACAGGAGGGTCCAGAGGGTGTCTTGGGACTGGGGACATGGAGGGAAGGTAGACGACCTGTTGGGTATAGCATCTCCATCGAGTACTGCAAACATAAGCAAACAAACAGTTAAATAAATAGAAAAGAAAGAAAATAAGTGTGAGGGGGAGTGGGGCTGGAGAGATGGATCAGCAGTGAAAAGCATTGGCTTCTCTTCCAGAGGACTCGCGTTTGAGGCCCCCAGCACCCATTTCAGGATGCCCATAACTCCTTATAACTCCAAACCCTGTTCTAGCCTCCACAAGCACTACACTCACAAGCGCACCTCCTTCACCCCTGTTATACACATCATTAAAAATAAGCCCTTTTTAAAAGTTGCTTTTGTCTTTTAAAGAAAGACGTGTGTGCCGGCAAAGTGAAGGACCCTCCTGTGTGTGGCTGCGCTGATTGGTCCCCGTGTGTCTTCTAGGATGCTGCCCATCACGGACTATCTGTTGCAGCTGCTGGGGCTGGAGAAGACAGCCTTTCGAGTGTATGCTGTGTCGGCTCTGCTGCTATTCCTCCTCTTCTTCCTCTTCCGCCTGCTACTGCAGGTATTCAAACTATGTTGGGACTTCCGCACCCTTTGTCGCAGGCTGAGCTGCTTCCCAGAGCCGCCTGGCCGCCACTGGCTGCTGGGCCACGTGAGCATGGTGAGTGCGCAGGGGCAGACCTGGTGGCGGGGTGGGTTTAAGGTTAGACACAGATTCCCTGTGTGGAGTAGGAGACCAGACCTCAGAGAGGGCAAGCAGTTTGCCCAGGGTCACACCGTTGGGAGGAGGCAGAGCTGACTATAAAGTCAAGTTCGTACCCCGTGCTGGCTAGCTTTCCTAGTCCTGGAAGCTGCATCAGTGGTCTTACTCAGAGCTGAATGTTACAATAAAGACCTGCCAGGCAAGATGTACCTACTGGCACACTAGTGACATTACAGTGACAGGGGTAACCGATTGTCATTTAAAGACAATGATCCATGCCCAGAACAAAAACAACAACAACAACAATAATAATAGTTCTTTCTATAGTTCTATAGCTACCAATGTAGCAGGGAGGTACTGATGCCCATAAAATTTGGGGTCTGGAGCCTAGAGTGGGAGCAAGGAGGGGGCTCCTGGAGATTGTGTTTCTCTAGCCTTACCTGTCAGGGTGATTCTAGTCTTGCTCTTTTGCTTGTTTTGTTTTGAAACAAGGTTTCTATGTATCCCTGGCTTCCTAGAACTTGCTATGTAGACCAGGCTGGCCTTGAACTCACAGAGATCTGCTTGCCTCTGTCTCTCAAGTGCTGGGATTAAAGACGTGCTCCACCATACCTAACTACTCTCATTATTGGAATGCTATGATACTACACTGAGATTCTAACTCTTTCCTTGCATTAGATTTTTTTTTATTTTTTATTTTATTTTATTTTAATTTAATTTTATTTTTCGAGACAGGGTTTCTCTGTGTAGCTTTGCGCCTTTCCTGGAACTCACTTGGTAGCCCAGGCTGGCCTCAAACTCACAGAGATCTGCCTGGCTCTGCCTCCCGAGTGCTGGGATTAAAGGCGTGCGCCACCACCGCCCGGCTGATTTTTTTTTAAAACAAAGTCTTGTCATGTAGGCCACGCTGGCCTCAAACTCATAACCCTTCAACCTCAGCCTCTTGAATGCTGGGGTTACAGACATAGGTCAGCATGCCTGACTCATCTATTTTTTGTTTTTGTTTTGAGACAAGGTCTCACTCTGCAGCTCAGCCTGGCTTGGAATTCGTATGTAGCTCAGGCTAGCCTCAAGCTCACAGCAAATCCTCTTGCCTCAGCCTCATGAGTGTTGAGGTTACAGTTGTGAGCAACCATACCTGAGACAGTAAGAGTCTCTTTAGAAAGATGGGGCACTAAATGTGAATTGAGTGCCCCAGCTTAGGGACACACACACACACACACCATTCAAGACATAAAGATTAGTTTGCATGGCGACACAAACCACTCGTCCCAGTTACTCAGGCTGATTGAGAAGGATTATCTGAACACAGAAGTTCATCTTGGGCAGCATAGGAAGACCTTGTCTTTGGTGTTCTAGGCTGGCCTTGAAATTGCCATTTTCTAGCTTTCCTGAGAAATTCTGGATTCCAATCATTCCAACCCTTTCCTGCTCATACACCACCATGGCTCCCCATGACAGTCTAGAGGAAGGATAGGGTTCAAAGCCTGCTGGACTGGGAACCCCAACCTCCTGACTTGTCCTATCATCCCCCTACAGTCTCCAGAACTCACTTCCTGTTTCTGAAGCTGGCCTTTGTCAACTCTCTGGTCCTTCGTCCAATTGTGTTCTCTGTCAGAATATCTTTTTCTGCTGGATGAATTTTCACGCTAATCTCCAAGTGCATATCGGCAGGAAGCCATCTCTGCTTTCGGGCTTCGTTTGTTTTCCTGAGGAAAGGGTCTCAGTATGTAACCCAGGCTTCTACAACTGTCTATCTTCCTTAGTGCTGGGATCGCAGGCACTCACTACCAGGCCCAGCTCCTCTCTCTCTCTCTCTCTCTCTCTCTCTCTCTCTCTGCAGGGAACTCAAATCGCACAATCTGGTCTCAAACCTATTATGTAGCTAAAGATGATAGTGAACTTTTGATCCTCCTGCCCTCTACCTGTTGAGTGCTGAGATAGCAGACATTTGCCACTATAAGTGGTTTAATTGTATTATTTATTTATTTATTTATTTATTTATTTATTTATCTATCTATCTATCTATCTATCTATCTATCTATCTATCTATCTATCTAGTTATTTATTTTTACTAACATTGTATTCTACTTTGCTTTTCTGTGGCTATGATAAAACACCCTGACTCAAAGCAGCTTAGGGGAGGAAAGGATTTATTTCACTTACACTTCCAGGTCACAGTCCATCACTGGGTAAGTCAGGGCAGTCATAGAAAACCATGGGGGTGCACTGCTTACTGGCTTGCTCCCCCTGGCTTGGGGAGCTTTTGGGGAGCTTTCTTATACAAACTCAGGATCACCTGCCCATGGGTGGTACTGACCACAGTGGGCTGGACCCTCCTACATCAGTTACCAGTAAAGACAATTCCCCACACACATAGTTACAGGCCAGTCAGATCTGGGCAATCCCTCGATTCTCCTCGGATGTCCCGGTGACAAAACTAAACAGGACATACAGCAAATATCTGATAAATGCCAGCTCTTACCGTTGCTGTGCCTGCTACTCTCTGTCTCTCTCTGTGTCTCTCTCTCCCTCCCTTCCCCCCCTCTCCCTCCCTCCCTTCCTTTCTCCCCCTGCTATGCTATCTTTGGAATCCACCTTCTCACGAATCCCAGGCAAGAGTTCTACCCCTGAGCCAGGCTTCCATGCCCATTGCTCTTAATTTATTTTTAGAGGAGGGGGAGACTCAGAGAAAGGCAGCAAGAGACCCGTGGTCTGCAGTGTTCTGCAGGAGAGAGGCAGTGGTGGGAGGGGGCGGGGGCAGATTAAGCTGAGTTGTCACATCTTCGTTGTCCCTTTCTGTCTGCCATAGTATCTTCCCAATGAGAAGGGCCTTCAGAATGAGAAGAAAGTGCTGGATACCATGCACCACATCGTCCTGGCATGGGTTGGACCTTTCCTGCCTCTCTTGGTGCTTGTCCATCCTGATTACATGAAGTCTGTGTTGGGTGCCTCAGGTAGGCAGGTTGGGCCTCGGGGGGATGAGTGAACTTCCAATTCCCAGAACCTTCCTGGGATTTATAGACATGAGGGTGCCCCAGAGGAAGGGTTACTTGAGTAGGGATTTGAGGGATGAACAGAAGTTCACCAAAGAAGGCAATACAGGCTGTGAGAACAACATGGGCAAAGTTGTTGTTACATGTGACAGTGTGTAAGAGTCTCAGGAACTTTGCAAGGCTGGGCACCTGCTGGAAGTCACATCCAAGCTATTCATTCATCCAAATTGTTCATCCAGGTTTGGGTAAGTAAGTGTTGCTCAATCCTGGGCCTTGGTATTCTCCTCATTAAGACTGTGACCTGCTCACCATGGCCAAGCATTTCAGTCATCCAGTGGACAGCTGGCTGGCAGGGAGGCAGATGTGGATCCTTCTATCTGCTGTCCCTACTTACCTTCCAAGTGTGCTTGGTGAGTTCTCACTCATTCTCAGCACCCAGCTCCAAGGGCCCCCTCCTCCAGGAAGTCCTTCCCAAATCCTCCAGGGGTCTCTGTCTTCTAGACATCCTCAGTCCTAATCCTTTAGGGTGAGTGAGTCTGGCCAACTCTATTCCCCTTAAAGTGGATCCTCAGAATGACCTTGCCTGGAGCTGGTTGTCTTCATAGCCCCGAGGGGACTGGTTTGGTATTTAGAGACAGGGTCTCTCTGTGTAGCTTAGGCTGGCTCACACCAAAGATCCTCTCAGATGTGTGCCACCACTCTGCTCTCTTGTGCCTTAAAAACAGTTTATTATTACATTTTACTGTGTGTGTGTGCCTGTATGCGTGTGTACATGCATATATGCATAAAATCACGGGAGTCAGTCAGTTCTCACCTCCCAAATAGGTCCTGAGGGTGGAGCTGAAGCCTTCAGCCTTGGCAGCACCCTCTGAGACACCTCCCATTTTTTCTTCTCTCTCTTCTACTGATTTTCTTCTTCTCTTTCTCTTTCCCTTCCTCTCCAATCCTTTTCTTCCTCCTCCTCCTCTCATTGTCAGGTTCCTGGGCTGGTTTGAGTTCTCCAGACAGAGTGTCAGCTGTGCTCAGGCACTTGGCAAACAGGCCTGGTTCCCGCCGCACTCTCTCTCCACCCTCTCCATGTGGAGGTGCAGGATGGAGAGCTGAGAGCGACTGAGTCAACCTGGAGCGAGGTGTGGGGTCCCAGAGCGTCTCGCCCTCCTGCTCCTCCCTGTGGGCCTGCCCACCTGCCACTGCCACTGTTGCCCAGGCTGGACCCCTTCCCCCTCGCTGTGTTCTTTTCTTATTGAGGCAGAACTGGCCCAGAGTGCAGTGCATTATTCTTAGGTGAACCATCACCGATGGTTTGGTGTGTTCACAAGGTGGGGCAACAACTCACTCTCTCTAGTTTCGAAGGTTTTCATCATTCCCTCAAGTAGCTCGCACTTGCGGCGGTCTTGCCTCTGGTTCCTCCCTGCTGAATCTCCTGGCTCCCAGAACCTGGTTTCTGTCTAGATGGACTTGCTGCTTCCAGACCTTATTGTGTCTGGTTTCTCTTAGTCGTCCTCCTGTCTTCCCGGTCCATCCACACTATTGTACAGATTGGCCCTATGCTCTTTTTATGATTCATTGTGTAGATGGATCCAACTCTGCTTATTCACCTACCTGCTGGCTGTTGTGAACAATGAATGTTACAGTGAACATTCATGCACAGGGTTGTGCTCTCACAGACACCTCCCCTCCACCCCTCACCTTTTGTCCCTTTATTCCTTCCTTTTTTAAAAAAAATAAGATTTATTTTTATTTGTGTGTGTGTATGTGTGTGTGTGTGTGTGTGTGTGTGTGTGTGTGTGTGTGTATGTGTGTAGGTCAGAGGACAACGTGTGGGAATCAATTCTCCTTCTACCACGGAGGTCCCAGGGACAAAACTCAGGCTGCTTGGCCTGTGTAGCAGGTGCCTTTAAGCCACTGAACCATCTTGCTGGCCCCCCTCCACCCTTCTCTCCCTGATACTGGGCATGGAACTCAGGGCCTTGAGCACAGTAGGGAAACACTCTGCTACTGAGCCCTGTCTCTTAGTCCTGTATTTGACTTTTTAAAAAGGTTTTATTATTTTTATTCGTGTATGAGTACGGGGCTTGAAAGCAAGCATCCTTAACTGCTGAGTCATCTTTGGGGTGCAGAGTCTCTCATTCATTGCTCTTGGCCAGGGATCTTCACCTGTTCCCACCTTCCATCTCACTGTAGGGGTACTTCCCTGTGTGGTCTTAAACAGCTCCAGGAGATCCGAACCCAGGTCCTCACACTTGTGAGGCAAGTGTTTTACCTACTGAGCCATACTCCCCAGCCTTATATTTTACTTTCTAGGGAATTCTCTTGCTGTTTTTCACAGTGGCTGTGCATTAATTGTTCATTAACAGGCTTCCCAAGTATTCAATTCACAAGTGTTTGCTGCCAATAAGCGATAATTG
Source organism: Peromyscus eremicus (assembly GCF_949786415.1). Classification (NCBI taxonomy): domain Eukaryota; kingdom Metazoa; phylum Chordata; class Mammalia; order Rodentia; family Cricetidae; genus Peromyscus; species Peromyscus eremicus. The sequence goes on along the minus strand of NW_026734286.1, from coordinate 4,040,162 downwards.
TAATCAGAGTAACGAATCAGCCGACAGAGGAGCTTGTCAGTCCAGAGGTACAGATGTGGGAGGGTGCTAGGGGAATTCAGGTGCTTTGATTGGATGGAGTAGAGGGGATGTGCTTGGGGGAGTAGGAAATAAGACTGAGAGTTAAGATGAAGCTGGACAAAGAAGCAGATGGGTTTGCACTTTATCCTGGGGTGCTAGGGCCAATGGCAGGTGTGTGAGCCAGGCAGCGATGGGCCAAATCTGAGTATCAGTAAGACTCCTGACTAGTTTAGCCTGGATTCCACAGAGAAAGGTGACGGTCCTGCCATCTTGCTTTCAGTGCCACTTCCGCTCGGAAGCCTCTTTGGCCTTCTGGTAGCCCTTCCTCTGTGGCTTTCTTAGCATCTGGCACACTCTTGGCCATTTTGATAATTGGCTGGTGTGGGCCTCTCCTTCCCTTTCCCACCCCACCCAGGAGCTCCTGCAGGCAGGGAGTGGAGCTGAGCCATCCTTGGATCACTGGCATCACCTTGCATGGGTTGGGCACAGAAAGGCAACAGAAGGGGTGACTGATGAAGGATGACTGTGCATGCGGTTTGCCAATGCAGGGAAGTGTGCGTTGGTGGCTGAGTCACGCTGGGTGTACAAACATCCTTGGGTGCCTGTTCACTCGAACCTTTCTATAGTGCATAGTTTTTTTTTGGTGTGTGTGTGTGTGTGTGTGTGTGTGTGTGTGTGTGTGTGTGTGTATGTGTGTGTTTTAACTCTTTTGGGGCCTGCCACCCAGCTCCCAAATAAATACATGGAGACTTATTCTTACTTACAAATGCCTGACTTTAGCTTGGCTTGTTTCTAGCCAGCTTTTCTAACTGAAATTATCCCAATTCTCCTTAACTACATTTTGCTTCTAGGCTTTTTACCTTTCCTTATTCTATATATCTTTCTTTCCTTCTTACTCTGTGGCTGGTTGTGTGGCTGGGTGGCTGGCTCCTGGTGTCCTCCTCTCCTCCTTTTCTTGCTCCTTGCTCTTCTCTCTCCTAAATTTCTCCTCCTATTTATTCTCTCTGCCTGATAGTCTGCCTGTCCCTCTCCTGCCCAGCTATTAGCTGTTCAGCTCTTTTAAGACCCATCTGGGGTTTTAGGCAGGCAAAGTGACATAGCTTTATAGAGTTAAACAAATGCAACATAAAAGAATGCAACACACCTTTGCATCATTAAACAAATATTCCACAACATAAACAAATGTAACACATCTTAAACTAATATTCCACAGCAATGGTGTACAAGGGGGATGGTATTCATTAATCCATCCATCTATCCATCCCTCCCTCCCTCTGGCCATCCATACATCTGTCTACATATTCATCCACTCATCTGTACATCCACTTACCCAGTCACCCAACCATACATCCATGCATGCATACATGCAATTTTCCACGTATTCGTTTATTTACCCATCCAACCACCTTGCACCTATCCATCCACACATATGCTTTCATCCATCCATCCATCCATCCATCCATCCATCCATCCATCCATCCATGCATCCATCCATCCACTCACTTACCTACTCACCCATCTATCTGCTTACCCATTTTCCCATTTATGCACCAATCTGTCTATTTACACATCCAATTACCCGCCCAATCATCCTTTCATCCACTTACCCATACTACCTACCAACCCATTCATCTGCCTACACATTCATCCACCCACCCACTCATCCATCCATCTATTCACTAAATATCTACCCACCCAATCACTAAATTATCCATCTATCTACCATTCACCTACCACCCACTCATTTACCTATCCCTTTTCCCATTCATCCATCCATCAATCCACCCATTCACTCACCCATCCACTCACCAACCCCACCCACCTATCCATTCATCCAACTATTCATTTCTCCTTTCCTTCCTTCCTTTTCTTTATTCTTTTAAAATTAAAAACAAGTGTACATACATGTGTGTCTGTGTGTGTATATGCACACTTGTAGTTCAAGGAACAAGTCCTTAATGAACCTGAGACTTGACATTTTCAGCTGGACTGGTGGTCTGTGAGTCTCAGAGATTCTGTTCTCACTGTCCAGCGCTGGGGTCACAGGTGCGTGCAGCCATGCCTGACTTGTTTTTTTTTTAATAGCGTTTTTGTTCATTGATTTTGTATGTGTGTTAGGGTAGGTGTGAGCCACAGCATGTGTGCAGAGGGGAGAGAACAACTTGCAAGAGTCTGTTCTCTCCTTCAACCATGGGGGTTCCGAGGGGCTAACTTGGGTCTTTAGGCTTCGCGATGAGCATCTTTACCCACTGAAGCAGCTCTCTGGGCCCCGACTTTTTCCCTGGGTTTTGGGGATCGACACTCAGCCCTTATGCTTGTACAACAAGTGCTCTTACTTTCAGATCCACTTTTCCAGCTCCTATTTTTCCTCTGATCCACTCACCCTTTGATCCATTCATTCATTCATTTACTGAATGGAAAAGGTTCTTTTTTCTTCTTTTGAGGCAGAGTCTCTGGTGTCTCAAGCTGGCTTTGAACTCACTGTGTAGCCCAAGGTGATCCTGAACTTCTGAACTTCCTGCCTCCTCCTGGGATTGCAGACATGTGCCACCACGCCCAGCTCATTGCGTCAGCTTTGATTTCTCTGAGTTTCCTCGGTTAGCAGTCTTTGCAACATCATCTACAAAGATCTGGGATCCACACCTGATATTCTTAACCTCATAGTGCCAAATAGCACCCCCATCTCTGAAGGTCTTGGGGACCTGGTGTCCCACAGTGACATGGGGTTCCTTCCTAGATCTCATTGCAAAGCTTATGACTTGCCAGCTCACAAAAATAAACATAAGTATAATACCAGGCCTGATGGTATTACTGATGGCCCACAGCCATCGGTAGCAGGAAGTTCACCCTGGCATGCGGTTGCTGTAGGACACCCTGGAGTCTCTTCCCTCGAAGAACTGCTGGTGTACACACACACACACACACACACACACACACACACACACACACACCCCGCCCCTCGGCCCCATGACCTGCCTCATTAGTGCAGGCTCACTCAAAGCTGCCGTGTTCTCTTCCCTGGAGCTTCTTGGTCATCACGGCAGCCAGATCCAGCCATGACGGATGGTTATCATGGTAGATGCAGGTTAAAAAAGGAGAATGGGACCTTCCAAATCCCCTAATTTGTGACTTGGCAGTATCCAGCTTTTGTGTGTGTGTGTGTGTGTGTGTGTGTGTGTGTGTGTGCGTGTTGGTCTGGGAGCATGTGTATATACATGTGCACAAGTGGGAACCTGAGGACAACCCTAGCTGTCATTCCTAGGTGCCTCCCATCTTTTTTTTTGAGACAGGATCTCTCACTAGCCTGGAGCTTGCCAAGGCTGGCTGGCCGGTGAGCCCCAGACATTCACTTCTCTTCAGCCCCACATTGCTGGGATTGTAAGTGCAATTTAAAAAATTAAATTAGCCGGGCGGTGGTGGCGCACGCCTTTAATCCCAGCACTCGGGAGGCAGAGACAGGCGGATCTCTGTGAGTTCGAGGCCAGCCTGGGCTACAGAGTGAGTTCCAGGAAAGGCGCAAAGCTACACAGAGAAACCCTGTCTCGAAAAACCAAAAAAAAAAAAAAAAAAAAAAAAAAATTAAATTAAATTTTTGTCTTGTATGTGGGGAGGGCAGAGGAGGCACTAAAGGGCCATAGCTCACGTGAAGAGGTCAGAGAACAACCCAGAGGGGTTGGTTCTCTCCACCTTGTGGGACCCAAGATCAGAAGGAAAGTGTTCAGGATTGACTATAAACTCCTTTACCCACTGAGTCATCTCATTGGCCCACTCACCATCTTATCAGCTTCGTCGTTTAAATGTGGGTTCTGGGGACCAAACTCAGGCTGTCTTGTTTGCAAGGCAAGTACTTCACTAGCTGGCTTTTGGTTTAATCAGAAAGAGCCTCACACAAGCTGTATCACAAGCTGACTTAAAACGTTGGCCTCAGCATCTGACCTTTGGGGAACACAGATATGCTCCCCAACAACAAGGGGCACCTGACATTGTTTAGGAGCAGAGAGGTCCTGTGTGATGGAGTGACAAGAGCTGGAGGATAGAGATGTCTGTTCGGGGCAACGTCTGGACCAGGGCTGATCACCGATGGCTTTGAAAATGAGCCCTGTCCAGGTGCCGGCGGGTGATGGCTGGGTGCAGCGGCAGAGGCTCTTGTCACTGTCAGCAGGCCAGCATGTCAGACAGACAGGAAGGTGAGGCTGGCTGTGGGATTATAGCTGTGATTCAGATGCCGGGCCAGAGCTGATAGCTGGGAGGGTTAGGGCGTGTCGTCCTTCCTATGGGAACGTGGCCTGGCGGTGAGTGATGCTGTGCTATGAGATTGTTGAAGGATTGGGCGGAAGAGTCTGGATGCAGGACCGAATGCGTCAGAGCCGTCAGCGGGAGGCTGAGCATGGATTATTATTATTATTATTTTTATTATTTTAATATAAGAAAGTCCGGCATTCAGGCCCAATGAGATGGCTCCTCGGGTAAAGGCAATTGTTGACAAGCCTGACAAACTGAATTTAATCTCTGAGACCCAGATGGAAGGGGAGTACTGACTCCTACAAGTTGTCCTTTGACCTCCATACAAGTGCCAGGGCACGAGTGTGCCTACACATGCCGCACATATATAAATAAATACATATTTTCTTTCTAAAGCTTGGGTTTCTTTTATATTTAGTTTTAGTGTGTGCACATGTGTGTGAGTCTGCCCTGCATTATGTATGTGGATGTCAGAGCACAAGTTGTGGGGGGAGTCAGTTTTCTCCTTCCTTCTGAGTCCCAGGGATTAAACTCAGGTCATCAGCCTTGGCAGGAAGCACCCTTATACACAGAGACATCTTGCAGGTCCAAGTTATTTATTATCTATCTATCTATCTATCTATCTATCTATCTATCTATCTATCTATTTATTTAGAAAAGCTATTAGTACACAGCAGCCCAGATTGGTCTAGAACTCACTATGTATATAGCTAATGCTATCCTGAAATTTACAGTAATCTTCCTGATTTAGTATCTCAGCTACTGGGATTACAAGCATAAAACACCATGCCCAACCCAAAAGCTCTTTTACAAGATTAATGGGGAGCCATGGGAGGTGTGTGAGCAGGAGAGACTCGAGTTCAGATCAGCATGTTGTAAGATTTCTCAAGTGATAGGTGTGAAGGTGGGGTGAGATGGGAGGCAGGAACCTAGAGAAGAGGCCCAAGAAAGTCCTAGGCGGAGGTCAGAACTCGGTCTGGAATGCCCATTGCCTCCTCTTTATCCACAGCTGCCATTGCGCCCAAGGATGAGTTTTTCTACAGCTTCCTGAAGCCGTGGTTAGGTAAGTGCTGAAGAAAGGATGCTGGTCTTCCTTTCATAAGAGTACAGGATACTCAGAGTAGTAAAAGTAAACCTGTTTATTTTACAACTTTGGAAAGCTGGCTGTTAGCACAGAGAATAGGCAAAATGGCTGTCCACCCACTCAGTTTGATCCCAAACTGGTTTTTATATTTCTTTTTTAAAAAATTTATTTATTTTTAGTGCATTGGTGTTTTTCCTGCATGCATATCTGTATGAAGGTGTCAGATCCCCTGGAACTGGAGTTACAGACAGTTGTGAGATGACATGTGGGTGCTGGGAATTGAACCTAGGTCCTTTGGAAGAGCAGCCAGTGCTTTTAACTGCTGAGCCATCTCTCCAGCCCCTGGTTTTTATATTTCTAACATTTCTCTGCCCTTTGGATTTCTCATTGGCTGAGATCTTCAGTGAGTAGTGTCTAGCCCTGTCCCCTCCCCAGATTCCCATCCCATTAGTTCAGGACGCAAAGCCTCATGTGATGTGTGTCTTGGGTCTGAAGATTCCCTCCATTTCCGACACATGGCCTTAGGCTTCCTGTAGCTTTCAATCTTAGGATGAACTGAGATCACGTGAAGCAGGCACCAGTTGGCAGATGGGGAAGAAGTGGGTGTGGGGTGGGGTGTGTGTGGCTCCTGTTTATCTGTGAATCTCCAATGGCCTCTAAACACACCTCATACTGAACATGGAGCCAAAATGATTGCCTTTTACACGAAATCAGAGAAGGGTATGGGGTTTCTTGGAGCGCTTCAGCGCGGGGCGGGGAGAGGAGAGGCCAGTAGCCCTTGGTTTTCTGGGTTCAGGGGATGGACTTTTGCTCAGCAAAGGGAACAAATGGAGCCGGCATCGCCGTCTGCTGACACCCGCCTTCCACTTTGACATCCTGAAGCCCTACATGAAGATCTTCAACCAGTGCACGGACATCATGCACGTGAGTCCTGAGGCTGAGTGGGGAGGAGGTTGGCCTCATCTGGGAAGGCCTCAGAGCGGAGGCGGGCAGCGTCCCTTGCTACGCCTGAACTGGATTGGCGGTGAGGATCCTGCCTGCTCCCGTCTGACCAGCTTGTGGTCTGTGGTCTTCATGCCTGGTTGCCTTGGGTCTCCCTTCCAGGCTAAATGGCGGCGGCATCTGGCAGAGGGCTCGGCGGCCTCCTTTGACATGTTCGAGCACGTCAGCCTCCTGACCCTGGACAGCCTTCAGAAATGTGTGTTCAGTTACAACAGTGACTGCCAGGAGTGAGTGTGGCCCCTAGGGTAGGTGGGGGTGGGAGGAGAGAGGGACCCTCCCTGCTGTGATGCAAGCCGGGCTGTGCACCCACAGCCTTGTTTTCTTTCTTTTTCTTCCTGGGTGGCCCCCCCGAGATGACACCACCTCGCTGAGCCTCAGTTCTCTTATAAAAAGGATTAAACGAGATTTTGGCTGGGTGTGGTAGTTCACACCCATGATCCTAGCATTAGAGAGGTTGAGGCAAGAGGATCTTGAGTTTGAGTTCAGCCTGGACAGCTTAGAAAACCCCATAGAGCATCGTGGTGGTGGCTTTTAATCTCAGCACTCCGGACTCAGAGGCAGGCAGATCGCTTTGAGTCAAGGCCAGCTTGCCTAGTGAGTTCTAGGGTAGCCTGGGCTATATCTTCAGAACTGGTATCAAAAGCAAGCAAGCAAGCAAGCAAAACCCCCATATAAATACATAATTAAGTAAGTAAAACGATGTCAGCCAGTGTCTTGGCACTTAGTAGATGCTCAGGAAACACTACTCTCCCTCATTCCTCCACAGAGAGGGTACAGCCCGGAAATGCTCACCTCCTTCTTTAGTTCCTCCCTCTCCTTCCTCTTTCCTCTTCTCTTTCCTCCTCTTGTCCTTCTTATCCTTTTTCTTCCCTCTTATCCCCTCTTCTTCCTTCTCTTCTTTTTCTTCATCTCCTTCCTGTATTGTTATTTTTTCACCCCCATCCTCCCTCCTTCTCCTTCCTCATCTTCACTTTCTTTTCCTCCTTTAAAAATATGTATTAAAAGCTTGTCTGTCATTAAACATTATGCCTACGTGTCTGTGCAGGGGTATGTGCACATGAATGCAGGTGTCCCCACAGCCTAGAGGTGTCAGATGCCCTGGAGCTGGAGTCACAGGCAAGCTGTGAACTGTCCACCATGAGTGCTGGGAATCAACCTTGATTCCTCTGGGAGAGTAGCACGTGCTCTTTACTGCTGGCTCAGGCCTCCATCCCGTCCTACAGGCGTTCACTCTGTACCCAGGGTGGCCTCTTGATCCTCCCTGGTTCCATCTCCTTAGTGTTGGTATTGCAGGAGTGAGCCGCTGCCCCCACACGCCAGTCCTCTGCTACACAAAGATGAGAATACCTGACTTTGAGAAACGCTCTAAGGATAAAATAATGTGGCAGCTTCCCTGACTGAACTTGAGTTCATTCACTCCCCAGGTATTTGTTATGACTGGCTGTGAAGCTCTGAGGTGGAGGGCCCCATGTAGGAGGCCCTCGGCTCCATTTCTAGTCTTGTGCGATAAAATAAAATAAGCCAGGTACAGGGCTTAAGAGACGAACCAGTGGTTAAAAGCACATAGTGCTCTTGCAGAGGACCAGAATTTGGTTCTAAGCACAAATGATGGGCAGTTAACAAACCACCTATAGCTCCAGTTCTGGGGGAATCTGGTACCTTCTTCTGGGCTCCTAGGCATCCTGCATGCAGGTGGTGAACACACATACATTCAGACCTCCCCCCAAGACATAATTAAAACTGAAAATACGGGCTGAAGAGATGGCTCAGTGATTAAGAGCACTTGATGGTATTGTGTAGGGTCCAGCTTTGATTCCCTAACACCTATCTGACAGTTCACCACCACCTCTGACTCCAGTTCCAGGGGATCTAGCACCCTCTTCTGACTTCTGAGGGCACCAGGGACACATATGTGGTGCACAGATGTGCAAGCAAAGCACTCATATACATAAAATAAAAATAAAAGAATAACAAAACAAGACAAAGCCCTTTAAATAAAATAAGTCATGTGTGGTGGTGCATGCCTGTAATCCAAGCACTTGATGGGCAAAAAGACAGGGAAAATCAGAAGCTCTAGGTCAGTCTTTGCTACATAGTGAGTTTGACTCCATCCTGGGCAACAAGAGACCCTGTCTCAAAAACACAAAAAGGCTGGCGATATAGCTCAGTTGGTAAAGTGCTGGCCTAGCATATGCAAAGCCTTGCAGTCCACCTCCAGACAGACAGACAGACAGACACACAGATGGGGGAGGAAGTGGGGGAGAGATAGAGAGGGAGAGGAAGTGGAGGAGAGGGAGAGGAAGAGGAAGAGGGAGAGGGAGAGGGAGAGGGAGAGGGAGAGAGATTGAGAGAGAGAGAGAGAGAGAGAGAGAGAGAGAGAGAGAGAGAGAGAGAGAGAGAGAGAGAATATAGATTAAACGAAAATGCAGGGGCTGGAGAGATGGCCCAGCTATTAAGAGCACTTGCTGCTTTGGGGGAGCTCATCATTCAGTTCCAAACACCCACGTGGCAGCTAACAATCATCTGTAACTCCGGCCCCAGTAGATCAGACTCCCTTTTGGTCCCTTCAGGCACTGCACACAGTTGGTGCACAGACATACACGCTGGCAAACACACACAAACATAAAATAAAAAATAATTAAAGAAAATAACAAAATACGGTTAATACAGGACCTCTGTCTGTCATCATGCAACAGAGGCTGGACCCCATGCATGCCTCTGGGCCGCGCGGGTGGCTGACTGCCCTTCTTTCTGCAGGAGAATGAGCGATTACATCTCTTCCATCATCGAACTGAGCGCTCTGGTGGTGAAACGCCAATACCGCCTGCATCACTACCTGGATTTCATCTACTACCTCACGGCCGACGGGCGGCGCTTCCGTCAGGCCTGCGACACCGTGCACAAGTTCACCACCGAAGTCATCCAGGAGCGGCGGCGGGCGCTGCGCCAGCAGGGTGCCGAGGCGTGGCTGAAGGCCAAGCAAGGCAAAACCTTGGACTTCATCGATGTGCTGCTGATGGCCAAGGTAAGGCTGGGTGGAAGCGGGCTTCTGCCCCTAGAGCCCGGCATGGGAATTGCACCCACTGCTGAAAAAAGATGCTCAAACTCTTGGGGATTACAGGAAGGAGCCAGGTGTAGGGGCACAATGTGGGTGGGTTCATTCAGATGTCACAACAGAGTACTTCGGTCTTTTTAATTTAAATGAGCCCCATTATAGTCTAGAGTGTGGTCTGTTCTGTGGAACATTCCTGTAAACTTAAGTAGGCTATGAGTCTGGCTCAGACAGCTGATGTTAATACATTGAGTGAGGTCTATATTGGATACATGCACAGCTTTTTTTCTTTTGAAACAAAAAATTTTAATTATAGTCATTGACCAGGCAAGTGGTGCACGCCTTTAATATCAGCACCCAGGAAGCAGAGGCAGGCAGATTGCTGTGAGTTTGAAGCCAGTGGGGGTCTATAAAGCAAGATCAAGGACCACCAGGGCTACATACTGAGATTCTGTCTCAAAAAACAGTGTGTGTGTGTGTGTGTGTGTGTGTGTGTGTGTGTGTGTGTGTGTGTGTGTGTGCATGCTAGGGAGCTTTTATGGAGATCAGAAGACAACTTGTGGAGCTGGTTTTCTCCTTCAACCATGCGGGTCTGGTTCCAGGGTTCAAACTCGGGCCTATCACGCTTGGTGGCTAAGTGCCTTCACTTGCGGATCCATCTTTCCAGCTTAATCTATTCATCCTCACCCCCTTCCTCTTCCTCTCCCTCAGCAATTCCCAGGTTGGCCTCAAACTCACAGTCTATAATCCTCCTTCGCAGCTTCCTTTGTGGTGAGATCATAGGTATATGCCATCATGCCCAGCTATTCTGTTACCTACAGGTGACTTAAAGTAGACAGGAAGATGATTATAGGTTCTGTGCAAACACTCTTAATTTTAACCATGCGTCTATGCATGGGTATGTGCGCACAAGTACACATGCCCAGGGCAGTCAGAAGAGGGCATTGGGTAGCCTGGAGCTAGGGAAGCTCCCTGACACAGGTGCTTGGAACTGAACTGGGCTCGTTAGAAGAGCAGCAAGTGCTTGTAACCACCGAACAAACTTCCAGTCAAAACACTCTTGTTTTTATTATCGTTGGCGCTCTGAGAATTGAACCCAGGGCATAAAGAATACTATGCAAGTGCCCTATCATTCAGCTACGGCTCATCCTTCTGTGGATTTTTGTGTATGTGAATGTGTGGGTGTGAGTGCCTATACATGCACATTTGGATTCAGCAGCCAGCGTAGGAAGTGTGGTATCTTCCTCTACTGCTTTCTGACTTAATGCCTTGAGTCACGGTCTCTCTTGGGATTGGAATCTTGCCATTTCATCTAGTCTGGTTGTCCAGTCAGCAATAGAGATCTGCTTGTCTTTGTCCCCAATGCACACAAAGCTATGGCATATATATATATATATATATATATATATATATATATATATATATATATATAATATGTGTTGGAGATCTAAACTAGGTCTTAGTGTTTGTGCAGCAAGTACTCTTACCCACTGAGCATCCCGCCAGCCTGCTGTTTTTACATTTATTTCACTCTTAAACATGTGTGCATGTGTATGTGTGAGTACAAGTGCCCTTAGGGTCCAGAAGAGGGTCAGACTCCTTGGAGCTGGAGTTACAGGCAGTTGTGAGCTGCCTGATGTGGCTGCTGAGTGCTGGACACCAAACCCAGATCTTCTACAAGAGCAGCAAGTGCTCTTAACTACTGAACTATTTCCCCAGTCATTCTTGTTTGTTGCCTTTTTTTTTCCTTTTGAGGCAGTGTCCAGTTTAGCCAATACTAACCTCAAAGTCCTTGTATAGCTGAGGATGACTCTGAATTTCTGATCCTCCTGCCTCTGTCTCCCTAGTGCTGGTATCACAGGGGTGTGTGCCTAGCCTCTTGTGTGGAATTTTTGATACAGTTCTGGATTCCAGCTATGGCTCTGCCACTCAGAGGGTATATGATTGAGATCACCATACCCATCTCTTGTATCCTGGTGCTCATAAGACCTGATGACAAACTTGTTGGTTATCCAGCAGGATAAATGGCTGCCAGGAGCTACTCAGTAAATGCGGGTGTGCAGCATGAGACAGTAAACAGCGGTGTGCAGAGATGATGATGGCCCTTGTGTGGGTTGAGTCATCTTAGGTAACTTAGAACAGCTGGGTCTGGTGACACATAATCCCAGAACGTGGAAGGTTGAAGCAGGAGGATTGTGAGTTTGAGACTACTCTGGGCTACATAACCTGTGAAGAAATGGAAAGGATCAAAATGAAGAAAGAGGAAAGAAAAGAGGAGAAGGGCTGGCAAGGTGGCTAGGTGGGTAAAGAGGCTTGTCAGCAAGTCTGATGACGAGTTCGATCCCCAGAACTCACATGATGTATCATGACCTATGAAAATTGTTCTCTGACCCCAGATAGTATCTCCCAGGAGAGGCTTGAGAGGCAGGTTTGCCTAGGAAATGCACATCCCTGACTCCATCTGCAACAACACACACACACACACACACACACACACACACACACACACACACACACCTAATCACTTAGTGAAATTGTATCTGTTGGCTTATGTAAATGGTGAAATTGCCTAATGCATTTTCCCCTCCTCTTCTTTTTGCATTTATTTATTTATTCATTCATTCATTTATTTATTTTGTTAGTCCATGAAGGTGTGTGAGCATGCATGTGCCACAGCATGAATGTGGAGGTCAGAGGGCAAATTATGGGAGTTGATTCTTTCACACCAAGTGGGTTCTGGGAATTGAATTCAGACTGTCAGGATGGGCAGGAGACGCCTTTACATACTGATTCATCTTTTTGTCTCCATTCGTTTTTTGAACTGTAACATAATTGTCAAGTGATGCTTGTATGAACTCCCTTTGACATTCTTTCCCCCTTTCATCTCTTTTATAGTACATTGCATCCTTCCCTCTGCTAGGAGTATTTATACCCAGTGTAGTTTAGGAGAGGGGTGGATGGAAAGCCAGGCACAGTGGTGCACACCTGTAACTCCAGCCCTTGGGAGACTGAGATGAGTCTGGGGTGCATATGGAGTCTCCGGGAGAGTGGGGTAGAAGGGATGAGCTGAGAATATGGCTCAGCAGGTAAAGACACTTGCTGCAAAGACTGATGACCTGAGTTCAATCCCTGGGACCCACATGTTCAAAGAAGAGAAATGATCTTAGCAAGTTGTCCTGGTTCTCACATGTGCAGCATAGCATATGCAGGAATGCATGCATGCACGCACACACAGACTAAATAAATAAATGTGTGCATACACTAAATAAATAAAAGTAAAAAAATAGAAGTGGGAAGAAAGGAAGAAAGAAAAGAAAAAGTCAAATGGGAAAATAGATAGATAAATAGGTAGATTTGACTTTGGGGAACCTCTAGGATGTAGGAAGTGGGGTAAAATGGGCTCAGCATCCTCCACCACCATTGCAGGATGAAGAGGGAAAGGAATTGTCTGATGAGGACATCCGAGCTGAGGCAGACACGTTCATGTTTGAAGGTAAGGATGCTGAGTGAGGCCGAGAAGAAGTGCCGCTGTCCTCCTGGTGTGGGGAACACCTCAGGGAACACTAATCTGCCTGGAGGTAGTAGCTCCACTACACCTGTCTGCCCGTAGGTCACGATACAACATCTAGTGGGCTGTCGTGGGCGCTGTTCAACCTGGCGAAGTATCCCGAGTACCAGGAGAAGTGCCGGGAAGAGATCCAAGAAGTCATGAAGGGCCGGGAGCTGGAAGAGCTGGACTGGTCAGTTGGGAGGGTCGGGAGGATTGCAGGGAGAAAACTGAAGCCAGGGTCTTGAGTGTGAGTCTCTGCGCTACGACATTCTGATTATGTGTCCTTAGACAAGTCCCTTAAGCTTTCGGAATTCCAGTTCTTGAGACTAGCTGAGATGCCTATCCCTTCTTCAGCAGTTCTCAGAACCACTCCATCACCAACTCTTGTGGTCCCACCACATGACAAACATCCCTCAAATCCAGTGGCTTGTGGCAAGCATTTAGTTATCGCTTTTACCCACACACGATTTTGTGTGTGTGTGTGTGTGTGTGTGTGTGTGTGTGTGTGTGTGTGACCACTGGGTCAGTTGTGTGGAGTGGGGCTGCTTCCAAATCATTGGCTGGGTTCAGGTCTCTTCCAGGTATCTCCTAACTCTTCTATGATCTGGGGTTACTCTGGGGCCTGTTCTTCTCAATGCAGATTCCAGAAGAGTAAAAAAAAGTTCTGTGTGCACTGGCACACTATGGAGGAGGCGAGTCATCAACAAGTGGGCAGGAAGGGCCCCCTGGCCGCAGAGTAATGCCTGCAGACACAACGCCCTCTGGGATACGATGTTTCAATTGGGTGGAAATGGCATGCCAGGGTGATCACGATGCAGAGACAAAGTGCAGAACAGAGAATAGGAAGACAGTCTTGAGATGGGAGCTGACTCTGAGTGATACAGAGAGCACAGCCCTGTAGCCAGGCATGGTGGCACACCTGCCATTCCAACTTTCAAAGGCTGAAGCCGGAAGCATTCAAGGTCAGCCTTGTCTACATATTGTGTTTGAGGCCAGCCTGGGTTATATGAATCATTGTTTCCAAAACAGGATCTCTGAGGGAGATGCCTCAGTTGGCAAAATGTTGCCTTTCAAACATGAAAGAAAATTCATGTTACAAAATAAAAGCTAGCGTCTTGGTCAGTGTTCTGTTGCTATAAAGAGACGCCATGACCACAGCAGCTCTTATAAAAGAAAGCATTTAATTGGGGCTTGCTTACAGTTTCAGACGTTTAGTTCATTTTCATCACTGCAGGAAGTGTGGTGGCATGCAGGCAGACATGGTGCTGGAGAAGTAGCTTAGAACTCTACACCTGGATCTACAGCCATCAGGAAGAGAGAGATACTGGGCCTGGCTTGGCCCTTGAAACCTCAAAGGTCACTCTCAGTGACATACTTCCACCAACCAGGCTCCACCTCCTCATCCTTTCACATAATGCCACTCCCTGATGATGAAACATTCAAATATAGGCTCCTATGGGGGCCATTCTTATTCATAACCAGTTGGATATGGTGGCAAACTCTTATAATCCCAATTCTGGGAAGGCAGAGACAAACAGGTTTCTGGGCTCACCGGGCAGCCAGTCTAGCCTAATCAGGGAATTCTAGGCCCATGAGAGACCCTGTCAAAAAAAAAAAAAAAAAAAAAAAAAAGTAGACGGTGCATGGTGCCTGAGGAGTGACATTGGAGCATTGGAGGTTCTGGCCTCCACACATATGCATACATATTTGGATAAACGCCCCAATGCATGCACCCCATCACACATCAACAAATGCATACACACACACACACACACACACACACACACACACACACACACACACGAAAATGTCTTGATTTTGAAAAATGAACTAATAGTTATAACTAGTCCATTTTGGGTTTCTGAGTACAATAAACTATTCTGAAATCAGCAATAAAACAGAAAATGCAACAAATGAAACCTGGAAAGGATGCATACAAGCTAGTAACTTGCTGCAGCTCTGAGGCTCCTAGCTGCCCTGGTACCTCCCGTGATGGCACAACGATTCACCAACTCACCAATAGGTGAGCGCTGGGCCCAGCAGCAGCCCCATTGCTTGCTGTCTTCATTTGTCACGATTGTGATTGGTTGATGGTCAGATAGTTTTGTCTGAACCTAGGGCCTCACGTATACCAACCCATTGGACCACCACTGAACTACATTCCCAGTCGTCTTTTGCTTTTTTGTTTCTATTACATTTCTTTATTTATCTATTGTGTGTGTGTGTGCATGCACGTGTGTCCCACTGCATGCATGTGTGTACTACTGCATGCATGTGGAGGTTAGAGGACAACCTGCAGGACGAGTTGGTTCTCTCCTTCTTCAGGGATTGAGCCCAGATAGCCAGGCTTGGAAGCAAGCTCCTCAACTCACTGAGCCATCTCACTGCCTTCTTCTGGTTTTTTGTTTGTTTGTTTGTTTGTTTTTGTTGTTGTTTTGTTTTAGCACTGGGCCTCACACAGTTGCTTAAGTTGACTTTGAACTCACTCTCTAGCACAGCCTCCCGGGTAACTGGAATATAGGCCTGGCTGGTGGTCAGATATTCTGCATCCTAAGTTTGTTATGGGCTTGAGGTCACAGCCCATGCTTGCAACAAACCAGGTTCAGTAGCCCATTCTCCATTCATTACTCAGTTCAAACAGCCAAATTACTAACGGAAAACAGAAAAGGGAGATCTGTTCAATGTGGCCACATCGGGAAGGGGCAGACGACAAAGAGTAACAGTGACTCTTTCCAAAGTCCATCTTTGGGGTCCTGGAATGGGGTTAAGGTTTAAGTAGAGACCCAAGTTATGTGTGTGCAAGCAGCCCTGTCAAGGTGTGGTCCCACCCCGATCGGCTCATCATCATATGCTCTGTAAAGTGGTCCAATCGTAAGTCTCTTTCTGGGAGAGTTTCCCTTCTGGGTGGCCTAGCCTTTACGTTTTCCCTTCCTGGCATTAGATTCCTGGGGGAATTCCAGTTTCTAGGACTCCATGGCTTCAGCAGTCTGAGGGTCAGAATGAGTGGTGCAGTCCTTTTAGAACATCTTCACTCCTTTCTGGTCAGCCACACTCAGGACACCCGGCCTGGGACATCTGTACGTTGCAGAAGCCGTGGGGCCATTCTGGATCTTTTGAACTGGTCTTACAAAACTATTCCCATGTGTGCGTGAGTCACAATGCCTTTCTTTTCAGGGATGACCTGACTCAGCTGCCCTTCACCACCATGTGTATCAAAGAGAGCCTCCGACAGTTCCCACCTGTGACTCTCATATCTCGCCGATGCACCGAGGACATCAAGCTGCCAGACGGGCGCATCATTCCCAAAGGTGCCTGTTCTGTGCCCTCCACTGCTGCGGCGTGGTTTACAGGGGTCGGGCCAGGCCTGCTGTGGGTGCAGGATCCCTGTGAGGGGGAAAAATTCCTGTGTGTCTGCTGCTAGTGTTGAGGACATCTTACTTTCATTTCCTGTCAATGTGACAATATAACCTGACAAAAGCAATTTTAGGGGTAAAGTGTTTATTTGGCGATAGTCTATCATGGTAGATGGGTCAGGGTGGTAGGGATTTGAAACAGCTAGTTGTATTGCAGCCACAGACAAGAGCACAGAGCAGTGAATGACTCTGCGCACGCCAGTGTTCAATTCTCTCCTTTTTATTCTGTCCAGGTCCTAGCCCATGAAATGGTGCCACTCACATTCAGTGTGTCTTCCCACCTTAAATAATCCAATTAAAAAAATCTTTTATGGGGGTTGGAGAGACGGCTCAGTACTTTAAGAGCACTGGCTCCCAGAACCCATATGGTGGCTCACACTATCTGTAACTCCAGTTCTAGGGAATCTGATACCCTGTTCTTAACTCTACATGCACCAGGCTGGCATGTGGTATGAATACATACATGCAGGTAAAATACTCATGTACACAATAAATAAATAAACCTAAAAAAAAAAAAGCACTTGCTATTCTTGTAGATAACTGAGTTTAGTTCCGAGCACCTGGTTGGGCAGTTCACAACTACCTGTAACTTTAGAACCAGAGGATCTGACACTCACTTATGGCCTCTGTGGGCACCCACACACATAAATCATGTATGCACACACACACAGAGTACATATAAAATAAAAACAAATATTGAAAAAGAAAATTTCTTACTGGCATGCGTACAGACCAATTTAATTAGGCAATCCCTCATTAAGACTCCTTTTCCAAGTGATCAACTTGACTGTATCAAGTTGATATAGCTAGTCATTATGGAGGGAAATCTAGGTGTGTGTGAAGGAGGCAGATGTGTCTGTATCCATAGTGGAAAGGAAGGGGTGGGTGAGGCAGGGCTGGATCTGAGGGTACTGATGGTAGAGGGTCAGTTTCTTTAAAACAAATTATTATTGTCAGTATTATTATTATTACTACTACTATCCCCTTATTATTATAACTATCCCCCCCCCCCGTGTGTGTGTGTGTGTGTGTGTGTGTGTGTGTGTGTGTGTGTGTGTTTCCAAAGACTCCCTTGGGTCCCACTGATTCCAAATGTCCCTACAGGTATTATCTGCTTGCTCAGCATCTATGGGACACACTACAACCCTTTAGTGTGGCCTGACTCCAAGGTAAGCTCCTACCTTTGCCTTCCTATGGCTCTGGCTCCTTCTCAGGGCTGCTTGTAGGGACTGGCCCTCCTGCTCCACTGTTCCATCCAGTCCTTGTTAACTCAGGAAGTCAACAAATAGTCACTGAGTGCTCTGCTCAGCACTGGTAACCTACAATGACACCGTCTTTGCCCTCATGGACCTGGAAGTCAAACTCAGGGCGACAGGCCAATAGAGAAGATCATTTTGGGAATTGCTAAATGCTTTAAGGAAGTGAAAACAGATAGGGTGGGGGCATTCAGTTCAGAGGATCAGGAGAGGCCTTGAAGACAAGATGATGTTTGAGCTGAGACCTAATGAGTATGAAGAACAGGGAGAGTCCTGTTCCAGGCTCAGGAAACATCAAGTGCAAAGGACTTGAGGTAGAAAAAAGCCCGGTGCCGGACAACAGAAGGAGACAGGCATGGCTAAGCTGTAGTGTGTGAGATAGACTGGAACAGATGGCCCCGAGGTGTTCCAGCTGCAGGAGCCCTTAGAGGTAGAGGTGCAGGCTAGGGTGTATGGTTGGGCCAGAACCCTGACTCACCCAGACAATTCCTATCTAGGTGTACAATCCTTATCGCTTTGACCCAGACACCCCACAGCAGCGCTCCCCGCTGGCCTACGTACCTTTCTCAGCAGGTCCCAGGTAAGGCCTCTACTAAGCCCAGACATCATCACAAGCGGGAGGGACTTGGCCAGTGTCAGGTCAGGGATGTGCCCTCAAGGAAGCAGAGACCAAGTCTCACCCACAGGTAATTTCTGGCAACCCAAGTCCCCTTTGTACCCTTGACGGAACCAAGGGTTCAGCATCAGATTGTAATTCCGTCCTCGATAAGAGGGTACCCCTCCTGTATGTTAGACCCCGGCTTCTGGGCTCACACACTTCTAACAGCTCTGTGATGTGGTCTTCGTTCGGTTCTATGGAAGCGGGAACTGAGGCTCAGACAAGGGCCGTCATCCATCAGGCCCTACTGATAGTAGCAGGCTGTGCTAGGATTTGAACGTTCGACTCCAGGGTCATGTCCAGAGACCTGTCCTAAGGATCCTTGCCTCTCGTTTGAACCCTTCCTGCAGGAACTGCATTGGGCAGAGCTTTGCCATGGCAGAGATGCGAGTGGTCGTGGCGCTGACTCTGCTGCGCTTCCGCCTGAGCGTGGACCGCACGCGCAAGGTGCGGCGGAAGCCGGAGCTCATTCTGCGCACCGAGAACGGCATCTGGCTCAACGTGGAGCCTCTGACCCCGCGGGCCTGAACGCGCCAGGCCCTGAGGATCCCCGGGTTCAGGCTCCGCCCACTCAGGCCTAGACCACGCCTCCAAGGGCCTGGGTCCGCCTCCAAGATCCTGAAGGAGTAGACCATGCTCCTCCAAAGTACAAGAGGATAAAGCTTTGTGGAGGAGCATCTTGTTGGTGCCGACCACGCCCCTCAGGACAAGGCCCAGCCCCTTGGGATCTGATTCCACCCCTTGAGGTCAAAGTCCCGCCTTAAATTACCCTCAGGGCCCTTCAGCGTGTGAGAGTCAGGTTAGGCCCCGCCCCCTAGGGCTTGGGCCCCGCCCCCAAGGCAAGGCAGCTCACCCTAGTCCTGTGGATTCGGGTTCCTCGGCCCGACCCACAGAACCTTCCCTGGACCTAAGACTCAACGCTGGGACTGGATCCTCGCCTTCCCTCTGGCTACGCCCAGGTTAGCTTCTAAACTGAGGATTTAGAAGCTGGAGTCTGAATCTTCAACATCACCTTTCCGAGACGCGCAACTACACTGAAGGACTGCATAAGCTGAATCTCAGGACTTTGGCTGTTTGCTTTGTTGTTGTTGTTGTTTTGTAAACCCGGACCCTTGCAAGCCATTTCCTCCTTGGTCACCGTCCCTCTGCTGAGTTTTCTCATTTTTTTTTTTTTAAAGAGTAAAAGCAAGGAGATGCAGATACCTTCCGCCTCATCCCATCCCAGATCTGGAGCCCAAGCTGGGGAGGAGGGGCTCTTGGCAGTTGGGAAGCGACTAGGGGGAAGCTGTTTGTTCTTGAACTAAACTCAGATTTTTGGAGACAGTTTGTGCACTGTTTATTTGGTCAACAGATTGCATATTAATTCAGTGTCTACTGTCATGGGGCCAGGAGCACAAACCAGCCTAGTTCCTACCCTCCTCAGGGAGAAGCAGGTGCTGAACTAACAATTACACACGGCAATGATTATTTGAAACGGAAGACAGGTGCTTCAAACATGAGACCCCTGGTTCTGGGTGATATGACAGAGGTGTGGGGAGTGGAGTGTCAGGGGAACGTTGATGCTGAAGCGTGGAAGCTGAGTGGATGATCAGGAGGGAAGAGTGTGGCTGGTAGAGGAACAGTGTCAGCAAAGGCCCGGGTTGGAGAAGAGCGTGAAGAGCTTTAGAAACTCACAGCAGGCAGAGGTGTTTGCGTCTGGGTGGTGGGAGCGGAGCGGAGGAAGGGTAGTAGACCGGAGCAGACAGCAGCAGGGATCCATGGAAGGGGTTGTCAGCAGCAGGGGCAGGGAAGGGTTAGATCAGGCTTAGAATGAAGGGGGCTTGTGGGGGCCGTACTGTGGGTCAGGGTCCTGGGAAAGATGGAAATTAGACCCAGGGAGGATGGCTCTGGACAGGGGTAGTTAGCTAGCTGTGGAGAGTAAAAGGAGGGAGGAAACCAGGTCTGGCTCAGGGAGCCAGGCTGACACGCAGAATATTAGAGTTGGGGCAATGATGATACTGGCCGTATCAGTTCATCCAATATTAATAGGCATCTGCTGGGAGCCATGCTTACTTTGGGCCTTTGCATAGGTGACATCTAAGGGCAAGATGATAAATGACAATAGATGTGTAAAGAAATCAGCAAATTCACTAATCACGCTGGAGGATACTATACAGATGTTAACTTCTCTTGTGAGAAAAAATGGGGAGTTATGGAGGGGCCCAAAGAATGGTGGGTGACAACAGCTGCTGTGTTGAATGGAGGCATTCATTCTGTGTTCATAAGGCAAAGGGGTCAGGTGGTCCTGATGATGGCTGAATCAAGATGATGCCATAGGTGCGATGAAGGTGACAGATTCCAGGGAGTTCTGGCAGGTTTGCCTTATGTGGGGTTCAGGAGAAGGGGAGGGCTCTAGCTTTGTCTCAATCTCTTGACAAGGTGGACCTGCCACAGGCAGACACGGGGGTGGTGGTGGTGCAGAGTGGAGGAGATGGTAGTGGTGAGATCAGGATGTCAGATTTTGAGACGTAAAACAGGATCCCAGAAGGATGGTATGCAGTGTGGGGATCAAATCTAGGGTCCTGTGCGTGCTAGGCAAACACTCTACCACTGAGCTGTACCCCTGTTGAATAGTTCTTGAGCTTGGATGTGGATTCCAGGCTGGAACACACATTTTGGAAGTCTAAGTGTTTAGATAGCATTTAAAGACTTAGGGAACCAGGCTTGGTGGTGCATATCTTTAATCCAAGCACTCTGGAGGCAGAGGCAGGTGAGCTCAAGGCCAGCTTGGTCTGTATAGGGAGCTCCAGGACAGCCAGGACTACATAGAAAGAGTGTCTCAGAAAAAAAAAAAGTCAAGAAAGGCTAAAGGGTTTCAGGGCTGGGGTGGGGGTGGTGGAGGGAATATAGCTCATCTGGTAGAGCATCACACTTGAATTTGATGCCTACATTACAAGAAACAGCAACCCCCCCAATGAAGACTGCATGCCCCAGTATGTGTGTGTCCTTACATTTGTGTGTGCATGTGTGTGTGTCCTTACATTTGTGTGTGCATGTGTGTGTGTCCTTACATTTGTGTGTGCATGTGTGTGTCCTTACATTTGTGTGTGCATGTGTGTGTCCTTACATTTGTGTGTGTATGTGTGTGTGTCCTTACATTTGTGTGTGTATGTGTGTCCTTACATTTGTGTGTGCATGTGTGTGTCCTTTCATTTGTGTGTGCATGTGTGTTTCCTTACATTTGTGTGTGCATGTGAGTGTGCATGTATGTGTGTCCTTACATTTGTGTGTGCATGTGAGTGTGTCCTTACATTTGTGTGTGCATGTGTGTGTGTCCTTACATTTGTGTGTGCATGTGTGTGTGTCCTTACATTTGTGTGTGCATGTGTGTGTCCTTACATTTGTGTGTGCATGTGTGTGTCCTTTCATTTGTGTGTGCATGTGTGTTTCCTTACATTTGTGTGTGCATGTGAGTGTGCATGTGTGTGTGTCCTTACATTTGTGTGCGCATGTATGTGTGTCCTTACATTTGTGTGTGCATGTGTGTGTCCTTACATTTGTGTGTGCATGTGTGTGTGTCCTTACATTTGTGTGTGTATGTGTGTGTGTCCTTACATTTGTGTGTGCATGTGTGTGTGTCCTTACATTTGTGTGTGCATGTGTGTGTCCTTACATTTGTGTGTGCATGTGTATGTCCTTTCATTTGTGTGTGCATGTGTGTTTCCTTACATTTGTGTGTGCATGTGAGTGTGCATGTGTGTGTGTCCTTACATTTGTGTGTGCATGTGTGTGTGTCCTTACATTTGTGTGTGCATGTGTGTGTGTCCTTACATTTGTGTGTGTATGTGTGTGTGTGTCCTTACATTTGTGTGTGCATGTGTGTGTCCTTACATTTGTGTGTGCATGTGTGTTTCCTTACATTTGTGTGTGCATGTGAGTGTGCATGTATGTGTGTCCTTACATTTGTGTGTGCATGTATGTGTG
Source organism: Peromyscus eremicus (assembly GCF_949786415.1). Lineage (NCBI taxonomy): Eukaryota > Metazoa > Chordata > Mammalia > Rodentia > Cricetidae > Peromyscus > Peromyscus eremicus. The sequence goes on along the minus strand of NW_026734286.1, from coordinate 4,017,903 downwards.
TCCTTACATTTGTGTGTGCATATATGTGTGTTCTTACATTTGTGTGTGCATGTGTGTGTGTCCTTACATTTGTGTGTGCATGTGTGTTTCCTTACATTTGTGTGTGCATGTGTGTTTCCTTACATTTGTGTGTGCATGTGAGTGTGCATGTGTGTGTGTCCTTACATTTGTGTGTGCATGTGTGTGTCCTTACATTTGTGTGTGCATGTGTGTGTGTCCTTACATTTGTGTGGGCATGTGTGTGTCCTTACATTTGTGTGTGCATGTGTATGTCCTTTCATTTGTGTGTGCATGTGTGTTTCCTTACATTTGTGTGTGCATGTGAGTGTGCATGTGTGTGTGTCCTTACATTTGTGTGTGCATGTGTGTGTCCTTACATTTGTGTGTGCATGTGTGTGTGTCCTTACATTTGTGTGTGTATGTGTGTGTCCTTACATTTGTGTGTGCATGTGTGTGTCCTTTCATTTGTGTGTGCATGTGTGTTTCCTTACATTTGTGTGTGCATGTGAGTGTGCATGTATGTGTGTCCTTGCATTTGTGTGTGCATGTGTGTGTCCTTACATTTGTGTGTGCATGTGAGTGTGCATGTGTGTGTGTCCTTACATTTGTGTGTGCATGTGTGTGTCCTTACATTTGTGTGTGCATGTGTGTGTGTCCTTACATTTGTGTGTGTATGTGTGTGTCCTTACATTTGTGTGTGCATGTGTGTGTCCTTTCATTTGTGTGTGCATGTGTGTTTCCTTACATTTGTGTGTGCATGTGAGTGTGCATGTATGTGTGTCCTTGCATTTGTGTGTGCATGTGTGTGTCCTTACATTTGTGTGTGCATGTGAGTGTGCATGTGTGTGTGTCCTTACATTTGTGTGTGCATGTGTGTGTCCTTACATTTGTGTGTGCATGTGTGTGTGTCCTTACATTTGTGTGTGTATGTGTGTGTCCTTACATTTGTGTGTGCATGTGTGTCCTTTCATTTGTGTGTGCATGTGTGTTTCCTTACATTTGTGTGTGCATGTGAGTGTGCATGTATGTGTGTCCTTGCATTTGTGTGTGCATGTATGTGTGTCCTTACATTTGTGTGTGCATATATGTGTGTTCTTACATTTGTGTGTGCATGTGAGTGTGCATGCATGTGTGTGTCCTTACATTTGTGTGTGCATGTGAGTGTGTCCTTACATTTGTGTGTGCATGTGAGTGTGCATGCATGTGTGTGTCCTTACATTTGTGTGTGCATGTGAATGTGCATGTATGTGTGTGTTCTTACATTTGTGTGTGCATGTGAGTGTGCATGCATGTGTGTGTTCTTACATTTGTGTGTGCATGTGAATGTGCATGTATGTGTGTGTTCTTACATTTGTGTGTGCATGTGAGTGTGTCCTTACATTTGTGTGTGCATGGGAGTGTACTGGAATGCACACACACCCAGGTGCGTGAAGAAGGGTTCAAAGACTATGCCTAGGAGCTCTCCACAGGTAATGTAATAATGAGATTCAGGTGAGACCGAATGCTTCCTGTGTGCTCTTCCAAGGCTTGGCAGAGATAGGCAAGCACATCCCCAGCCCTTGTTTTCTCGAGACTGGGTCTCCACTTGGGCCAAAATGGACTCGAGATGGACTCTGTGTAGTTTTGGTGCCTGTCCTGGATCTCGCTTGGTAGACCAGGCTGGCCTCGAACTCACAGAGATCCACCTGGCTTTGTCTCCCGAGTGCTAGGATTAAAGGCGTGCGCCACTGTCGGGAAATGACCCTTGTCACTTGGCTCAGTTATCGTTCCACATGCTGTCATTAATCCATGCACTGCCTCACAGTTTAGATGACTTATCTTTAGATGACTTATCTTTAGACGATTATCTTTTTAGCCGACATCTTTTTTAGACGATTATCTCATTTAACAGAAGCAACTCACTCAGTGCCCTTATCTTGAGGTCCCAGCGCAGATCCTTTCCTGCAGCATCCTTCAGGATTCCTGTCTGGTTGGATTCGTAAGCCTCTGTGTGGCACTGGGAGTCAGCAGGTGTCAGGAAGATCTGCTAAATTGAATTTGGAGACAGTGGCAGCACAGCTCTGTGTCCTGGGGCGACCCCTGGTGGCATGTTGTGAGATCGTCGGCCGGTATCCACTGTCCGCCGTACTTGGGGGCTGAGTGGTAAACTGGCAGACCCGGGCTCTACCTAAGCCACGTGACTCTCGGTGGTGCTGTTGCTCCCTCATCGTCGCCACGATGGAGGAGCTCCAAACGCGCATCATTTCCCAAGACCTTCCCACTTCTCTCATATGCAACTCTGTCGCCCTCTAGCAACACGACAAAACAAAACAACCACAAAAACTTGGAGCCAATATCTGTGAGATCTAACTCTGTAGGGCCACTTCCTAGAGGTGGCTGTGGGCACCGAATTGCTTCTCTCTGCGGCTCGGTTTTCCCTGGTACCATGAGTCTTACAGGATAATCAAGCTCGAAAGTCATAAACCTTGTGAGGGCGAATAAAGGACAGGAGGAAGGGAGGGATGGCGCCAGAGTTCAGGGGGCTGCTGCATCTTTATGGCCCTCCTTCTTTCTTGAGATAGGGTCTCATGTAGCTCAGGGTGGCCTGGAATTATATTAGCCACTAAAGATGACCCTGAACTGAGTTTTTTTTGTCTCCACTCTCATATGTTGAGATTGCAAGTGTATACCCTCAGGCCTATGTGTACACAGTCTGTGTGACTGACTTTTTAAATTTATTACTTTTACACCAGGACCGCAATTTCAGTGACTGATCTTTTTAAGACAAGGAGACTGGGGAGGAGGCACCCTATTCTTCTTGTATATGTGTAAGAGGCTCCCTCTGCTGGCCAGAGACATCAGTCTATAAAGTTCTTCCTCCAGGAATTCCCATGTTTATGTGTGAACATGGCCAATTTGCTCGTGTGTACCTGTGACCCTGAATGTGTCTAGGCAACTGCATGCACACATCTCAGGGCTATGCACAGGTTTATGTGCATGAACATTCGTGTATGTGTGTAAATGAGTATGTGTGTGTTTCTGGGTGTATGTGATTATGTGTGCATGTGTGGGCGGCAAAGCGGGAGAAACCCCATTGTGCAACTGTCCACACCCGCTGTGCTCATGGTCAGTGTCTCAGCTCTCTGCCCTAGTCTCCAAGCTTGACGCTCCAGGCCTCACACTCCAGAGAGACACTGTCCTTAGGAGCAGCCCAAGGTCTTCGCTCTGGCAGAAATGACGCTGAGGTTCGTGTTCCTTGCCCTCTGTCCAGAACTGAGCACTGGTTGTCCACAGAGCAAGCTCCCTTCAGGCTGCCTTTAACTCCTGTCTCCCTTTCCATCCCACTTCCCACGGAGTGTTTCCGGTGTTTCCTGGGATCTCCTCCCAAAGAGATGCCTGGCAGTTGAAACCCGGTCTTTGACCTGGAATCCTTGGATCAGGGTCTGCAGGTTCAAACTCACCAGACATAATGCTGGCTGGCTCCCCCGACTCCTGTAGTCATAGTCTTGTGTCCTGATTACCAAGGAGGGATTTGATCTTAGAGGGTCAATCACTTGCTCAAGTCACACATAGTTGGTGAGTGGCAGAGCCCAGCCTCGACCTTGGTCTGTCTGATTCCAAGCCAGGTGCTCATTGCTTTCCTAACAGCCTGCTAAGGGTCAGAGAATTTGTGAGGGGTGTTTACAGCAGTGGGTTCCTTGACAAAATGACCCCAAACATCATAGCTGGTGTGTATACCTCCATTCTGTCATAGAGTAGGTATTAAAACGCTTCATTCTGTCCATTATAGCCATGTGTTAAGGAGTATTGCAAACCTCCCCTCACTTTCCTTCTTTTCTCCCTGGCTGGTTGTAAAAAGTAGTAGGTGTGGGACATTTCTTGTAAGTGTACAAATTCATACTCTGGGGAAGGCTCAACAGGCTGTCTTTCTATACTCTATTGAACATTATCCAGAGCAACTCATCCAGGTGGGAAGGAGTCATTTCCAAGATGGCTGACTCTCATGGTGGACATGGCTGTGTATCTCATGTCTTTTCAGACACAGCCTCTCCATGGGGCTGCTGGGGCTTTCTCTTACAGTGTCCACTGGGGCCAAGACTGTGCAGTCCAACAGGATTGGAAGGAAACTGTACACTGTCTGTAACATGAACGCCAATGTTGAAGACATCATGGGGACTGCCCAGATTATAGAAGAGAGAAATTAGGAGTCATCCCTGAATTGGTAGGGTTCTCTAGAGAACCAGTCAACAGATGCCTTCAAGTGTATAATATTCCGATGTTTCAACATGACATTGTCACACCTTTGAAGCTGGTGCTCAAGAAGCATAATCAAGTCACCAAAAATAAGAAAAAATAAAAACATTTAAAGATGTGTCTACGTGTGTGAGTACGTGCATGTGAGTGCAGATACCTTTGGAGTGCAGAAGCACTGGAGCTGCCTGACTTGGGAACCAAACTCAAGTTCTCTGCAGAGTGGCACATGCTCTTAACCTCTCTAGTCCCCTCCCATCAAATCTTGTAATGATTTAAATAAGTTTATGATCTTGTATTAGGGACACTCAGAACTATCCTGGGAGCAGTATGTGGCCCTTAAGCTGCAGGTTGGATGTACCTGGATTATTAAAAAAAAAAAAAAGAGGTGCATCTCTTTCTTTAATGTCTATTAATTGTGTGAGTAATGGGTTCACTGTGATATTTTTATACACTCATGTAACATACACGGGCCATACTCCCCGCTATTACCTTTTCTTACCCCTCCTCCACATTATTCTCCTCTTCTTTCCTAATGGCCTTCCATCTGTTTCGTGTCTCTTTCTTCCTAGCTCCCACAATGGAGAGTAAATATGATGTTTATCTTTCACTTAACATGATGATTTCCAGTTCTGTCCATTTTCCTGAGCACTATGTGATTTCACACTTTCTATGGGTAAGTAATATATATATATATATATCAGTTAAAAGAAAAGAGGCCAGAGTCTATGAAGTTGGGAGAGAAAAAGGTGTGTGTGTGTGTGTGTGTGTGTGTGTGTGTGTGTGTGTGTGTGTGTGCACTTTAGGGGTTTTTGGAAGGAGGAAAGGGAAAAGAGAAACAGATGTAATTATATTTTAGTAAACAATTCAACAGCTTCAGAAGTCCCAGAAACTGACCAGATTTTCCAGGCCCTCCCCTCTCCAAGCTGATATAAGCTGTAAGAATAGTGGAGTGACTCTCTGATCTATTGAGCTGCCTTCAAGTTGTACATATAGTGAGCTTCAGGGTTCCAGCTTTTGTGAGCGGTCACCATGTTGGGATACGCTTTTGATGATGCAACTTTCTTTTGGCCATCCTTGCTTGTGTAGGGAGCTGTGGTCAGAAAGTTTCTCCAGCTGGGCGGTGGTGGTGCACGCCTTTAATCCCAGCACTCGGGAGGCAGAGCCAGGTGGATTTCTGTGAGTTCGAGGCCAGCCTGGACTACCAAGTGAGTTCCAGGAGAGGCGCAAAGCTACACAGAGAAACCCTGTCTCGAAAAACCAAAAAAAAAAAAAAAAAAAAAAAAAAAAGTTTAAAAAAAAAAAAAAGAAAGTTTCTCTAGTTCTGCCAAGCCACCACAGTCCCAAGGCCAGCTTATAAAATAGTCACTCAGTAGCTTATATTAATTATAACTGCTTGGCCATTAGCTCAGGCTTATTACTGACTAGCTCTTACACTTGAATTAACCCATGATTCTTATCTATGTTTAGCCACATGGCTTGGTACCTTTTCTCAGTTCTGCCTTCACATCTTGCTTCCTCTGTGTCTGGCTGGCGACTCAGCCCTTCTTTTTCCCAGAATTCCCCTCATCTGCTTATCCCGCCTACACTTCCTGCCTGGCTACTGGCCAATCAGCATTTTATTTATCAACCTATCAGAGCAATACATATTCACAGCCTACAGAACAACATTCCACAGCAGGTAACCCCTCACCCACACTTCTGTAAGTAATCCCAACAAACTTATTGCTTTACCAGGTTGAACTTTTGCAGTATCTTTGGTCTGTCTTTGATTTGATTCCCTGTCTGAGATGAGTGGACACTTGTTTACATCTCCCCAGGAATAGTATCACTCAACATGTCCACCACAGCACTTCATTTTTAATTAATTAGTTAAATGAATGTGGATGTTTTGCCCCCACGTATGTCTGTGTACCATATGTGTCCCATGGAGGAAGTCAACATCAGATCTCCTGGGACTGGAGTCACAGGCAGCTGTGAACTGCTACATGGGTGCTGGACTCAAACCCAGGTCCTCTAGAAGAGAAGGCAGTGTTCTTAACCACTGAGCTACCTCTTCCCTCCAGATAGCACTTTGAGTCACAACTTTCTACCCATAGCCCAATTGTCACATTTTCATCCCATAATGTAAAATTCATTTACTCTTTCTTTGGAATTTCTTCTGTCAAACAAAAAGTCCATTGTTTTTTAATTCAGCTTTACTCAGGTTCTCACCACATGGGCAGAAGGTAGCCAGATTCTTTAAAAACATTTTTTTTCCCCCATTTCATTGTATGTGTTTTGCCTCCACGTATGTCTATGTACCACATGCATGGCTGGTGTCTGCGGAGGCCAGAAGAGGACATTGGATCCCCCAAGAACTGGTGTTATAGACCGTTGGGAACCGCCATGTGGGTGCTGGGAAGAACAACCAGTACTCTTAACCATTGAGTCATCTCTCCAGCCCTGCAGCAAGATTCTTTACCAACATGAATTACAACACGAATGACCTGTAGCTCAGTTCCCAAGAGAGTTTTTTTTTTTTTTTTTCTTTGAGACAGGGTTTCCCTGTGTAGCTTTGTGCCTTTCCTGGAACTTGCTTGGTAGCCCAGGCTGGCCTCGAACTCACAGAGATCCGCCTGGCTCTGCCTCCCGAGTGCTGGGATTAAGGGCGTGCGCCACCACTGCCCGGCGAGAGTTTTTTTTTTTGTTTGTTTGTTTTGTTTTGTTTTTGAGACGAGGTTTCTCTGTGTAGCCCTGGCTGTCCTGGGACTCACACTGTAGACCAGGTTGGCCTCAGACTCACAGAGACCCCACGTGCCTCTGCCTCCTGAGTGCTGGGATTAAAGGTGTGCACCACCACTGCCCAGCCCCAAGGAGTTTTGATCCCTGCTGAAACCTCATGAGCTGTGAGCCTCCACTGTCCACACATCTCTCAGCATGCTACTGTCCAAACTCCTGCCATCGTGGCCCATTGCTCTCTGCTTACAGCATTCTGGAGCTTTTCTAGATAGAAGTTCCAAACTCATCCTCACTCCTCTTGCAAGCCAGGCCCAAAGTCTGCGAAGCACACAGTCAGATTGATCACAGCACTGATTTCCTCACTCGATGCCAGCTTTACACATTAGTTACTTTTCTTGCTGTGACAAAATGCCCAGTGAAGGCCGCTTCAGGAGGGGAGGGTGATTGTGGCTCACAGTTTAAGAGTACAGGCCTTCGATGGGCGGTGGTGGCACTCGGGAGGCAGAGGCAGGCGGATCTCTGTGAGTTCGAGGCCAGCCTGGGCTACAGAGTGAATTCCAGGACAGCCAGGACTGTTATACAGAGAAGCCCTGTCTTGAAAAACCAAAATAAATAAATAAATAAAAATAAAAAGAGTACCGTCGCTCTTCCTGGTGGGGAAGTCCTGGTGGGGTGGTAGAAAGCAGCTTTTCATGTTGTATCTGAATTCAGGAAGCAGAGGGCGATGAATGCTCGTTTTCATCTTGCTTCTTCCTTCTAATGTTTTTAGTTAACACATATCAATCCTGCCTAACAATGGGTCTTATGGTGACATTTCATACATATGTGATGTGTTTGGACATAACACTCTCCTTTACCTGTTGTTGTCCCTGCCCCATTTACTTCCCCACCTAGCTCGTCTCCCTTCTACTTTCATATATATATATATATATATATATATATATATATATATATATATATATATATATATATATATATATATATATACCTTTATCTTATGTTCAATTGACGTTTTGCCTGCATGTGTGTCTGTGGGCAGGTGTCAGAAGCCCTGGAAGTGGAGCTACAGGCAGGTGTGACCTGCCATGTGGGTGCTGGGAATTGAACCCGTGTCCTCTGGAAGAACAGCCAGTGCTCTTAACTGCTGACCCATCAGTTGTTATCTTTCACAACTTGAACTAGATCTCTGCACACCCTTGGACTTTTACCTTTCATTCTGTTGAATGAATAATGGTGTTATTCTGACGGGCCTGCCTTAGTATGTAAATCGGTATATTTTCTCTAGCAGCTCTCAGTAAGTTGTGGGGGGACCCAGAGCCCATACCCAGCTCTCTCTTCTCCTGCCTGCACCCCCCACCCCCAGCTTGACCCCTCCCATCTCCTTCCTATCTGAATTCTGGCTCCTCAGCTGGGAATTTTATCTTCAGAATCGGACCTAGTCGGTCCCAGCAGGGCTGGATTCTTTGTTTCTGGAAGTCTCGTCTCCGTCCAGAACTTGGATTACTTGGAGGTTGAACTTGAATTCTACTGGGTTGCGCAGCTGTGGTGGGCGGAGGCTCGAGCCTCTTGATTCTGCACTGAGAAACGCTGCCCTGCTGTCCCCCAACCTGCTGTGCAGAGGGCCTGGGAAGGCAGGAGACACCTTTGTCCTGGCTCAGATAGATGGTTTTGAAACCTCAGGAGTTCATGCCTGCCTGGGCCGGTGACTCTGAGTTGGCTCAGTGTGCTTCGGATGGGCTCCGCCCCCCTCATTTTGGCCTCTTTCCCGGGCTGGGAGGCCGCAGCTAGGCCTGGGAAGGATGATTGGCTCAGCCCAGATCATCAGTGCACACAGTCAGAAGCCAGGAACTAAAACGTTTCCAGAGAAGAAGAGAGGAGGTCTCCTGGGACTCATTGCTCCAGAGAGAAGGTGCCAGGCTTGGGGACACCGGGAAGGCCTTGACTGAACAGTGGAAGCTCTGTCTACAGCTGGGGTGGCCCCGGGGAGCCCGCTGGCTCTGGAGGCCAGTGATTTCCGGTTACTCTGCTGCTTCCCTGTGCTTTAGTCTGGGCCAGTCCAGACTCTTAACAGTTCCCAACTGTCTGTCGCTCTCCGTGTTCTCTCTCACTGTCTCTCCCCTGCGTTGCCCTGGGTGTCCCTTCTCCTTGCCCTGTTCTAGTCCTCTAAGTCACTATCCCTGTCCAGTGACCCCGGCAATCCATCTCTGTCTCCTGGGCCTCAGAATTTCACGCTCTGCCCATCTGCCCTGCAGGATGCTACAGCTGAGCCTGTCCTGGCTGGGTCTGGGGCCTGTGGCTGCCTCCCCATGGCAGCTTCTGCTGCTAGGTGGGGCCTCCTGGATTCTGGCCCGAATTCTGGCCTGGCTCTATTCCTTGTATGACAACTCCTGCCGGCTCCACTGCTTCCCTCAGCCCCCTTCACAGCACTGGTTTTGGCGTCACATGGGCATGGTGAGTATGGCAGCACATGTGTCAGGATGAATGTGTTCTCGAAGGATCAGGAAAGGTTCTTAGGAATCTGGGGGTCATGAGAAGGTTGGGGCCTACACCAGTAGAGAGGTGAGGGAGGCTCTGCTCACACACCCCGCAGATCCACTCCTTGCCTGTCTGCCCACACGGTGCTCTGAGGCTTTCTTCTTCTTCCTCTTCTTCCTCTTCTTCCTCTTCCTCCTCCTCCTCTTCTTCTTCTTCTTCTTCCTCTTCTTCCTCTTCCTCCTCCTCTCCTTCTTCTTCTTCTTCTTCTTCTTCTTCTTCTTCTTCTTCTTCTTCCTCTTCTTCCTCTTCTTCCTCTTCCTCCTCCTCCTCCTCCTCCTCCTCCTCCTCTTCTTCTTCTTCTTCTTCTTCTTCTTCTTCTTCTTCTTCTTCTTCTTCTTCTTCTTCTTCTTCTTCTGTTTTTTTCCCCTTTCTTATCCCTAGCTAACTTTGGGTCACATTCTCATCAGGACTCATGGTCTGAGGTCTCATCCTGTTGTTTGTTCAGTACTGTTCTGTGTTGTAGTTCCAGGCCCCCAGGACAGGTTCCCCCATGTGCTCTCCTCATTTTCCACGGTTGGGTTTGAGGCCCTGTAGTGGAAGGCATGTGTTATGCCCCTTTCCTGGCCCATCTCTGTTGTCCTCAGGCCAGTGTCTGTACCTCTCCAAGACGCCTCTTCCCCTGTGGGAATGAGCTACGATCCTTATGCCTCCACCTGTGAAGGACACAGAAGAAGAGATGTGATCTCGCCTCTCCAACTCCTCAGGCTCTGTTCTTTCCTATCTAGCTCTCCATTCTCAAAGTGTGTCAGAGGACTCTACTGTCCAAGTTGTGAGCACTCTGTTTTCCTTTGTGGTGTCGAGATAAGACACTGAATGTTCTGTGCTCCCTATGAAAGGGTTGCATCACTATCCCAACCACTTCTTCTTTCTTCTTCTTTCTTCTTCCTCCTCCTGCTCCTCCCCCTCCTCCTCCTCCCCCTCCTCCTCCCCCTCCTCCTCCCCCTCCTCCTCCCCCTCCTCCTCCTCCCCCCTCCTCCTCCTCCCCCTCCTCCTCCTCCTCCTCTTCCCCCTCCTCCTCCTCCTCCTCCTCCCCCCTCCTCCTCCTCCCCCTCCTCCTCCTCCCCCTCCTCCTCCTCCCCCTCCTCCTTCTCCCCTATGTGGCCTCTTCCATAATGGCTACACTTTCTGGGAAGAGTTTCTCATTCTCATATCCAGTGTCTCTTGCTCCAGCGCTTCCTACTGCCAGAGCCACCCTTGGCACTCCAGTGTCACCGAGAGGGCACCACCTCCACTGGCATTGATTCAAGTGCTGCTCCCTCTCACCACAGGCCTCTTTGCTTCCAGCTTCCCTGTTTGCCTTCTCTCATGTCCTGTCTCCTCAGGACCTCCTCCTCTCCATCTCCCATCCAGGAGCTTCCGGTTAGGCAGGGTTTCCCCAGATGGTAGAACCATATACATCATATATCTACCTGACTAGAACGTTGCATAGCCAGCAGAGGCTGGGGATCCAGTCATGGCTATCTGCATGTTGGAGAGGCTGAGCACCCAGTAGCTGCTCAGACCATGAAGCTGGATGCTTTGGCAGTTCCGGTCTGGTGCCGAAGGCCTGGAAGATTCAGGAGAGTTTCTGATCTCCCTTCAGCAGCTGAGTTCTGGTGGAGAAGAGACAGTCACCACCAGGAAGCAAAGGCCCAGAGATCAAGCAGCAGGTTTGACCTCAGACTTGAAATCTGGGCCACCTGTCAGAAGGCAATGCCCACTCTCAGGGAGGGTCTTCTCCCCTCAGCTCATCTTTCCAGGAAATCCCTCACAGACTAGCCCAGAGGATCATCTTAGTGAATTCCAGGTGACAGTGAAGATTAACCATCTGAAACCCCTACCTGTTGACAACCTGACATCTAACCATGTCTCCGTGTCATGCTTGATTCATTCTTAAATAAATGAAGATAATGAAGTCTCAGTTCCACCTAACAACATCCAAGCTTCTCACACTTACAAAGGAATATACTATTATTTCTCCTAAGTAGATGGCAAAGTCCCTTGAGGAATGCCTAACTACTGATATTATTTTAACCAATGTTGTGTTACATGGTAAAGGATTAGAAGAGAAAAGAAAACATAAATATCTGTGTACTTGTGCATAAACGTATCCTTAACAAAACAGGACAGAAACACTCATGATAATTAAATCATTGTTTCTATAACTAATCATGAGGTCTTAGATGGTATTCATTGCTGCTTTCCTCTACTACCCATTCTATATTTCCTCTACCCTCAACAATGTCTCATAAGGTCTTGGCTCTTTATCTGGAGGGGTAATCTAAACCTTCATCCTTGAAGAACTATAACCATCCTGCCCGGATTGGGTTATTGGAGTTTCCCATTGACCTTAACCGCAGGACATGGTAACACCAAGAGAAGCCCTAAAAGATCTCCTGCAGTCTAGGCAATACTCTTCCTTCTATTGTGGATAAGAAGCCCACCCACTTTTCCTCTGGCGGTTTGGATCAGTCACCCCTGTTAACACTATAACACATATCTTATCCTGTTGATTCAAGGGAATAAGGAACACAAATTGGTCAAGGGGAGGATTAGCTTTTGAGTCAATGGATATTTGTCATATCTCTTGGCAGAAGCAACCTCCCATCCGGAAGCAAGTCTTGTAAGTCAGCAGAGCATATGATTGTGTGAACAAGGAAGAACAAAAAATTGCTAGTGGGTCCCTAGAGGTGATCAGGCATGGCACCATTCTCATTTCCACCTCTTGCTTGATTCCTGAACTATAAACCCTGGTCAGAGGAGAAACGATGCCATGCACAGATTCAGAGCAGATACAGCCTTCTGGAAAACCTGTCCAGCCATCTAAGTTATTTCCACCTATTTCACTGTAGCTGTGCCCTTAAAAGGCCATTCTACCCTTCCTTCAAGCCATCTGCTTCAGGTTGGTGGGGGATGGTAAGACCACGATCATGAACCCACTGCCTCACTTCTATGGCTGGGAAGTGAGTTCCTTTGTTAGCAATGAAATTATGTGGCGTACCACAGTGGTGGATAAGTTATTCTGTAAATGAATAGATGGTAGTTTTGGCAGAAACATTACACGCAGAAAAGGCAAATTCATAACCAGAGTAAGTATCTATTTTGGAATGGACAAAACACTGTCCACTCTGTGATGGAAGTGGTCCAAGGTAGTCAACCTTCTCCCCATATTGGAGTCTCAGTGTTGGTCTCTGCTGCTGGCAGATCTGACACTCAATGGCAGCCGTAAGCAGGTCAGCCTTGGTGAGTGGAGGCCTGTGTTGTTGAGCCCACGTATAACTTACATTCCTGCCACCTTGTCCACTTTGGTCATGGACCCATTCGCCAATGACAGGGATGGCTGGGGAAAGATGTTAACTACTATCTACAGTACAAGTTACCCTATCTGCTTGATTACTGAAGCCCTTCTCTGCTGAGACCGCCTTTTGCTGAGTGGTTATATGGGACACAAGTATCTTCACATCCTCTGTCCATTTGGAGAGATCTACCATATGCCTTTTCCCAAAATGTCTTTCCAACTTTTTAATCATACCACCTTTAAGAACCCTGACACGCAGCCAAACCAAACTTCTTGGCCACAGCTCAAGAAGCAGTATATAATCACATGCTTGACTATCTCCTTTTCCAAGCAAAAACATATGACTGTACACACTTTGGTAGATTTCCCTTCACCAGTGTCCTTCAGGGTTCAGAAAGGCTGTAATGCTACAGCTATCCACTTTTGGTTGGTGCCTATATATAGCATATGGAAACACCTGTAAATGCCTAATCTTCTGTTCAACAGATCACAGGACACACTTCATGAAGCTGTAGGTGCACGCTTAGGAACAGAAGGAGTTGTAAAAGGAGTAGGAACCATAGGCATTTTGGAATTCTCTTTAGTAATTTGCTGTGATTTCATTACCTGTGTAGGCTCAGTCACACACACACACACACACACACACACACACACAAACACACATCGCTTTCATTTTATGATGGATTACTGCTGTGACTGTATCATTGTGTAAGCTGAAACACTAAACCCTCCCCCCCCCCCATTCTCTGCTTAATGGGGTCATATAGATAAATCTAGCTTGATCTAGGGTTATGTTCCTTCCATCACTAACCCATACCCTCAAAATCCATTCTCACATATATGTTCCAGGCCTCTTCTTCTATAAACCAGAAACAACAAGAAGTTCTTTAGGAGTGTAGTATGACTTCTCATTGTGTATTCCATCTCTGTGGCCTGCTGAAACTTGAGTCTAGTTGTAGGTCTGGAAGTAAAGATGTGTGGTTAGGGTGGGTCCCATTTGGCATCAGAGGAAGTAGCATAGGCTATAGAACCTCAAAGCCTGTCCCTGGTGATGTTTTTCCTCCAGCAAGGCTCCACCTCCTAAAGGTTCCATCACTTCCCCCAAACAGCATCACCAACTGGCGACCAAGTGCTCCAACAACTGGGCTTACGTGGGACATTTCTCATTCAAACCACCACAGTAACTTTAGGTTTAATCAAATTGCAGAGTTAGCGCCAGATCCCAACAACAGCCTTCTCCATCCCTAGATCCAGAACAATGAGGAGGGCCTGCAGCTGATGACTGAAATGGGCCACCACTTCCATGATGTCTACCTCTGTTGGTTTGGGGCTTTCTACCCGATCCTGACACTCACCCACCCCAAGTTCATTGCCCCCGTGCTCCAGGCCCCAGGTATTTCTCCCAGGATTGAATTACTGGTCTGTTCCCTTCCTTTTCTCCGAGCCCTTCCCGTCCCTGCACAGGCCAGGCTGGGCAGGGGCGGGTGGAGCCCATGTCAGACAGAAGTCAAGCCCTGCTGCTAACCCGACTGACCCTCGACAAGGTTTTGGGTTCCTCTAGATACTGAGGTCTGTTAAGTGAGTGATGGAAATTCAACCCAGTGTGGTCTTCTATTGACTAGGGGTATAGCTTTGCAGTGGGTCACTAGTCTGCAATGGACAGGGCCTTAGGCTGCATGCTTAGGCACTGAAATAAAACAAACAAACAAACAACAACACCAAAACAACTAAAGAAATTTGCTGGCAAAAAAGTCCAGGGAGAGTGGGAGAGTGGTCTTCAAGCACAGCTGGATTCAGGTCTCAACAATGCTGCAGGACCTTTTGTAGCTAGAGTTTTCCTGCCTGGTCCACAGTCAGGACAAATCTCTCTCACTTGCCAGTCCCACAGCCTCTCAGACCCAACCAAGTAAACACAGAGACTTATATTGCTTACAAACTGTATGGCCGTGGCAGGCTTCTTGCTAACTGTTCTTACAGCTTAAGTTAATCCATTTCTATTAATCTATACCTTGCCACATGGCTCGTGGCTTACCAGCATCTTCACATGCGGCTTGTCATGGTGTTGGCTGGCAGTGTCTCTCTGACTCAGCCTTCCACTTCCCAGAATTCTCTTCTCTGCTTGTCCCGCCTATCCTTCCTGCCTGGCTACTGGCCAATCAGTGTTTTATTTACTAACCAATCAGAGCAACACATTTGACATACAGAACATCCCACAGCAACCTTTATCTCTTAATTCCATCTTCCTTTGGGATGATTGCATTCTCATGTGGAAAAGATGATCCCTAATAGCTCAACCCCTTGAAAAAGATCCCTGTGGGCCAGTATGAGTTCTGGGACTCCTTAACTTTGTCTCATTTGGGTGATAGGACAGATTCTTCACCCACCACTGTGACTTGATTGCCTCATACTATTTTAGACATAAAATGACAAATAACCACTCCATCAATTCAGAGTGCACTCCCCCCCCCGACAGGGTTTCTCTGTGTAGCCCCTAGCTGTACTGGAACTCACTCTGTAGTTGAGACTGTCTTCGAACTCACAGAGATCTGCCTGCCTCTGCCTCCCCAGTGATGGGATTAAAGGCATGCGCCACCACTGCCCGGCCTGTTTTGTGCATTCTTAAAAAGAAGCAAAATAGAAGAGGACAAATGTGTCTTCATGGCACTTTCTTTTCTTTTTTTTTTTTGTTTTTTTGAGACAGGTTTTTTTTCTGTGTAGTTTTGGTGCCTGTCCTGGATCTCACTCTATAGACCAGGCTGGCCTCGAACTCACAGAGATCTGCCTGCCTCTGCCTCCCTCGTGATGGGATTAAAGGCATGCGCCATCACCGCCTGGCCAGCACTTTCTTAAAATGAAAATAAAAGGCTAGAAGACGAAGGCCTTTTACATACTTAAGGTATGATCTTTCCCTACCTTTTTGATCCTTGATAAAATATCTCTAGTAATGAAATAAAATAAAAAATATGGAGATCTGCTGGGTGTAGTGTGCACTCCTTTAAGGCCAGCAGTAGGGAGGCAGAGGCAGGCAGATCTCTATGTGTTCGAGTCCCACTGGTCTAGAAATTTATTTTTTTACAAACGAACAAACAAATCCACTTAATGGTCATTTTGTCATAGGAGTCAGAACATATGGTGGCCAAACATCATTACAATCACTCATCATTTTTATGGGGTCATTAGCATAATCAGATCTGTTTATCAGGACACTTCTCGAGAGGTTGTTGCCAGGAATGGAGGCTATGGCATTCCTTCCAGCAGGGTTCTGAAGTAGACCAGGCAGACGAGAACTGAACAGAGCAGAAAGGTTTAGAGTTGGGGAAACTGATGCAGAAAGAGGCGTGCAGCACACCGGGACTCCACCCACCTTCTGGGCTGCTTCAGCCAATTCTGATGAAAGGGACCTTAAACTGCAAAGTGACTTGGGAGGGAGGAGAAGATCCGGATGGGCCCAGCTGTGTCTGGCTGGCCCTGGAGCTGCTTGATGGCGGGAGGGGCAGCATCCTGCAGTCTTTGAGGACAGGGGAACCCTTAACTTTAAAGACTCAATGCTTAGCATGGTGTAAAAGAGGATACTTGGGGACCCCGGGGCATGTTTAGGACACATTTGGAGCATGAATGGGACACATTTAAATTCTACCTGGGGTTATCTGATGGGCACCATTAGATCATGTCAGATTGTTGTATTCTAGTGCAGGACCATACTGTATCATCTCAGGGAAGATCATATATGTTCATAAGTATGTCCCTGTCTAATGGGCAGGGTGTGTCAGGACATGTCAGAGAGCTGAAATAGACAGTGTGTCCCAGCCTCCAAAAAGGCATTTATAAAGGTGTTGTACTGGGTTCAGATATGGAGGATGTGGTGGACTATGTAGCAGCCACGTGAAGGTGTCAGACTGACGGCGTCGGGCTGACGTTGGCTCTCCCTGCTGCTGCAGCCTGGTCTAGCCTTGTCTCAACTCCTTCCTCCTCCCTGCTTCCTTTGTCCCTGTCCCCTTCCTGTCTTGGAGGGGGAGTGCACAGCCCTGGGGCTGAGAGTCCCCATCCACTCCCTAAATTCATCTTTCACTTCTCCGTGGCCCCTGATCGTTCTTCACGGCAGCTGCAGTGGCCCCTAAGGAAATGACTTTCTATGGTTTCCTGAAGCCATGGCTGGGTGAGTACCTCAAGGTCAGGGTCAGGAGACACCCTTGTGGGCCCGGAGAAAGGTGCCACCCTTGCTCACTGCCACGGCTGCCTTCCTAGGGGATGGGCTGTTGGTGAGTGCTGGTGAGAAATGGAGTCACCATCGTCATCTGCTGACACCCGCCTTCCACTTTGACATCCTGAAGCCCTATGTGAAGATTTTTAACAAGAGCGTGAACATCTTGCATGTGAGTGTGTGTGTACATGTTTGTATGGGATACTTTCTTTAAGATTAAATATTTTAAATATATATTTGCTTTATGTGTATGGGTGTTTTGCCTGCATGTATGACTATGCATTCCTAGTGCTTGTAAAGTCCAGAAGAGGGCACTGGCACTTCTTTCTGTAAGTGGAGTTATAGACGTTGTGAGTCACTGTGTAGGTACTGAGAATTACACCCGGGTCCTCTGTAAGAGCAACAAGCGCTCCTAACTTCTGATCCACCTCTTCATCCCTGTATGGCGTAATTTCTGTACTCACATACCAGCTGACATTTATTGAGTACCTACTGATGTTTTTTCTGGTCCTACCCAGCCTCACAGACCTTGCAGCTACTTATAAAGTAATCACTCAGAAGCTCATATTAATTAAAACTGCTCGGCCATTAGCTCAGGCCTACCACTCACTAGCTTTTACATTTAAACTAACCCACAAACTAACATGGTTTGGTACCTTTTTTCAGTTCTGCCTTCACATCTTGCTTCCTCTGTGTCTGCTGGCGACTCCTGACTCAGCCTTCCTGTTCCCAGAATCCTCTTCTCTGCTTGTCCTGCCTGTACTTCCTGTCTGGCTATCGGCCAATCAGCATTTTATTTATTAACCAATCAGAGCAACACATTCACGGCATACAGAGTGATATCCACATCAGAAATGCTATGCCAGTTCCATGATCTATGTTGCCTGTTGTCATTTTCTCACCACCCTGAGGAAAAGCCGACTGTGACAGTCACATTATGAAACTGGGGGCCACAGAGGTCAGGGAGCCCATCCAAGTTCATTAGCAATAAGTGTGAAGGGGGCAGGCATTGAAGTATGGTTTGCGGGACAACAGATGAGGTCAAATTAATTGTTGCCGAAGGTTTATCAAGTGGGAACCAGGAGAGGGAAACGCTCTGACCAAAGGTACACAGACATTAGACTTGAATGCAAGGTTCCTGACTCCAGCCTTGTGTCTTCTCTTCTCTCACCAAGGCTTATGGACCAAGTGTGCTCTGTGTGTGTGTGTGTGTGTGTGTGTGTGTGTGTGTGTGTGTGTGTGTGTGAACCCCAGTGCAGTTGAGGAGGGGCTCAGGAGCCAATGCCTTGTTCTGCTTCCTTCTCTGGCCAGGCCAAGTGGCGGCGCCTGACCACCAAGGGCAGCGCCCGTCTGGACATGTTTGAGCACATCAGCCTCATGACATTGGACAGTCTGCAGAAATGTGTCTTCAGCTTTGACAGCAACTGTCAGGAGTGAGTCACTGTCTTTGCCTGAGAGTCTGAGGAACCATGGACCAAGGGAGGAGGCTGGATAAGGAGGACTGGCTGGAGGGAGCAGAGGGGACTCCCTGGAGGAGGTGGGACATAACTGGCATGGAAAGACAGTGAAGAGAGAGAGAGTGGGTGCTGTCCTTTCAGGGAGGTAGGATTGTTTGGATAAAGTCAAGGTGTAGCTAAGCAGTAAATCAAACAGGCAAGGTGGGGCTCTTGTCACTATCTGAGAGAAACAACTGAAGAAGGAAAGGCTGGTGTTGGCTCCTGGTTTCAAAGGTGTCAGTTCATCGTGGTTGGTGGGAAGGCATCATGGAGCTCCTCGCATTAACAAGGACAAGAAGTGGAGAGGGAGAGATGGTCTGTTCTAGCAAGCTTCCTCCTCTGTTTCCTGTTCTTCCTTCTGGGTCCCCAGCCTATGGGATGAGACTGTCCACATCAGGGTGGGCTTTTACCCCTCAGCCAATGCTCTGGGAAACATCCTCATAGACGAACACAGAGATGTGCTTTATGAGGGCTAGGGATGTGATTTGGTCAGTAATGTGCTTGCCATGCAAGGCCAAAGACTTGAGTTCCGTTCCCTAGTTCCCCATCAAAGCAAAACCAGGGTGACTGATATCTGCAATCCAGTGCAACTACACGGAAATGTACATACAAGACACATGTGCGAGACACTGAAAATAAGTGATTTAATCTAAGCACTTCTTAATCTAATCACGCTGAACATCAAGGTTAGTAATCACAGGGAGTCTACAAAAAGAGTTCCAGGACAGCCAGGGTTACACAGCAAGATCCTGTCTCGAAACTACTCCCCCTGAAAAAAGACTCCAAAAAAACCAAACCAAAACAACAACAACAACAAAAAAAAAAACAACCCAACCACAGGGAGTCGAAAGTGCTCTCTGCTTCTCTTTTTCTCTCAAACACGGAGTTCACAGCGCTCCCCATCGCCTTTCAGTGTTACTTCCCTTCCTGCTGCTGTTATAAAATACTGTGATCGTCTAGAAGGAACAGGGTATTTTGGATTACAGTTCTAAAACGGAAGTCCATAATGGCAAGGAAGGCAGGGTAGCTGGCTGCCGAAGCAGGAAACTGCCTGATCACGTTTCAGCTGCACCCAGGAAGCAAAGAGCACAAACTGGAGGTGGGACGAGGCTACAAGTTCTCCAGGTCCGCTCCTCCAACAAGGCTCTCACCCTGAAAGAGCCATCAACTGGGCACCAAGTGTTTCAGTACACTTGTTGTTTAGGCTAGCTTGGAATTGAGTAGGTACTTCAGGCTGGACTTGAACTCATGATCCTCCTGTCTCCATCTCCCGGATGTTGGGATTACAGTCAGAAGCCATCATGTCTACCTAGTGGGCAGATCTTAAGGATGTTGTATACCCAGAAAGAAGGGCATGAACTCCATTCTGGGTTTTCCAAGGAGTCATGGAAGGTATTTAAGCAGTTGGGAGTCACAGTCACAGCTGAGATTGGACAACTGAGCCAGTAGAGGACTGTCATGTAGACACAGGATGCAAGGGACCTGAAGAGGAGGATATGAACTTGATACAGAAAACAGGACAGACTTGCAGGAAATCAGGAAAGAAAAAACAGAGCAGACGCTGAGTGAAAAAAAGATGGGGACAGCCACATCTACCTTCGAATCCTGGGGTGCCAGGCTACTCATGGGGAGTAGGCAGCAGGAGACCTTTGCCTGGCTTAAGCCCTTTTCTGGATAGATTTTGGTCCTGAGACTCTGGCCGAAGTTTCTCTGGGGTTTCATGTGTGTTATGTTGCTTCCTGTCTCTGGCCTGCCCCTGCCCTGCAGGTCTCCCAGCGAATACATTGCTGCCATTTTGGAGCTCAGCTCCCTCATAATGAAACGGCACCACCAGCTCTTCCTGTATATGGACTTCCTGTACTACCTCACTCCTGATGGGAGGCGCTTCCGCAAGGCCTGTGACGTGGTGCACAACTTCACAGATGCTGTCATTCAGGAGAGGCGTAGTAGCCTTGCTAGCCAGGGTGTTGATGACTTCCTCAAGGCCAAGAAGAGGTCTAAGACGTTAGACTTCATCGATGTGCTCTTGCTGGCCAAGGTGGGCTTTTGTGGGATCTCGTCTGAGAATTTAACCAAGAACCTTGACCTTAAGTGTTAGATGGAAGTTGGACTTGATCAAGAGGGCATTTGGGAAGCAGTAGATGGCATTTATAATAACTAAGGACAGGACACAGAGACGTTTTAGAAGTGACTCCATTGAATGCTGTGTGGAAGGACAAACAGCAGCAGGAAATTAAGGAGGAAACTGCAGGGACAGGCTCTGGAAAGGATGGAGAAGGCATTCTGTGTGCATAATGGGATCAGAACTTGTCTTAGGTCAGCATCAGGAATTCTCGGACATGGAATGAGTTGAGGGTTCTGTTTTGTCTTCAGGACGATCATGGAAAGGAGCTGTGTGATGAGGACATCCGGGCAGAGGCTGACACCTTCATGTTTGGAGGTGAGGGTCCCTGTGTAGGGCTACAGTGAGGATAAGAGTCTATCAATCCCAATTAGATATCGTGGGGAGCCACCAGACCCCTCCGTCCCATCCATTCCATCCATCCATCCTTTCTTCATCTTTCCTTCGGCATGGATGCCCAAGTACTATTTACTCTGAGGTGCTGAAACAGCCCAGACACCCAGTCCTTCCTGTCTGTCCCTCAGGCCATGACACCACAGCCAGTGCACTCTCCTGGACCCTGTACAACCTGGCGAGGCACCCGGAATACCAGGAGCGCTGCCGGCAGGAGGTGCGGGAGCTGCTGAGGGACCGAGAGCCTGAGGAGATTGAATGGTGAGCGCAGGTTCAGTGCCACGAACATAGCTGAGATCCAGAATGGTAGTTGCTATTTTTGATTTGTAAAATTACATTGACTTATTTATTTGTGTGTGGCGGTCTCTGTCGGGGGTGTGCATGTGCCAAGTACGCATGTGGAGGTCGGAGGACAACTTTCAGAAATTGGCCTCTCCTTCTACCGTGGGTTCTGGGGGCTGAACTCAGGTCGTTAGGATCAGCAGCAAGTATCGTTACCTGAAGAGCCACCTCCTTGGCTTTACTTCTGATTATTTTGGTCTAGTTATATAGTTCAAGCTGGCCTGGAACTCACTATTCTCTTCTCCTGTGTCTACCTCTTGGAATCACCTGACCAGCTTGGCCATCACTTCTTAAATCTCTACTGTATGACCCCCGAGGGTTCCTGGATCATATCCTTCACTTTCCTCTTGGATTATGTGTCCTTTGTGTGTTGATTTGCATGAAATTACACACACACACACACACACACACACACACACACTCACATTCACTCACATGCTCACATTCACTAACACACATATCATGATAGACAAACAGACGACAGACAGACAGAGGATTGTAGACATCCCTGAATGACTCCTTTGAATACTGTTGTGGTTCATAGTATATTATAACATATAGATTCTTCAATTTTGTGAATAATATATTGACATTTCCTTCTGGTCTTTAAGTTCAAGCTTTTGGAGTTTTAAGAATTCCTGGTGTTCTGTCACAAAAAATGTCTCTTATGCTTTGTAGGTTTTTTGTCCTCCTGAATCAGTCTGGTAATGGGTGGGGCAGGTGGAGAACTGGTGAGTGGGTTCAGAATTGCACTTGGTTAGTGGCACTCTGCATACTAGCCCAGCCGTTGTTAACTAACATTCACTCTCGCCTTAAAGAAGTGACAGGTCTTGGAAATGCTAGATGTGGTAAGGAACGTTAGAGGTCCAGTTTTTCAGATGTCATGGAGAACTCCATCCTCTAGTCAGCACAGGCAAACACTTATTTCTACTTACTCACTTTTAAAAAGATTTATTTTTTACTTATGTTTGGTTGTGGGTATGTACACATGAGTGTGGGTGCCCTGGAGAGCCAAAGGGTGTAAACCCCCTGGAGCTGGAGTAACAGGTGGTTGTGAGCTGCCCTGTGTGGGTGCTAGCAAGTGAGATCAGCTCCTCTAGAATATCAGTGAGAACTCTTAACCTTGTTGGGACAGAGTCTCCTAAAGCTAAGGCTGGCTTTCAACTCAATGGACAGCCTAAGCTGGTCTTAATCCTCCTGCCTCCACCTTCTGAATCTTGCCGCCATTTAATTTTTTAAAGGTCTTTCATCTAAATATATGAAAGCATTTAACGATATTCTTTTTTTTGGTAAAGATACATTTTGATAAGTATGTTTTTCTTAGAAATGTTTCTAAAAATATTAAGTAAATTTATCCACTTTTTCTTTTGATTTTCTAATGGTTTAATCTTTGATTCAGAGTTAAGGGTGGTAGCTCACTCCTCTTCTCTCAGCACTCATGAGGCAGAGGCAGAAGGATCAGTTCAAAACCATCCTCAGCTTTGTAGGGAGTTCAAGGCCAGCATGGGCTATATGGAGACCTTGCTTTTGTTTTGTTTTGTTTGCAAAACAAAACAAAACAACATATAGCCAGGTATGGTGGCACAAGTCTTTTAAGTCCAACACTTGGGAGGCAGAGGCAGGTGGATCTCTAAGTTCGAGGCCAGCCTAGTCTACAGGCAGTTCTAGGGTATCCAAGGCTACATAATGACACCTTGTCTGGAAAACAAAGTAAAATCTATAAAACAGGGCAGGGGAGAGGGCTCAGTGGGTAATGTACTTGCTGTTAGCATAAGGACTTCAGTTTGAATTCCAAGAATCCACATAAAAGGTTACCCCAGCACTGTAGCTCAGGGAGCAGGAGATCGGACTGTGCTGGCCAGCCAGTCTACCCTAAACATTCGGTTCTTACATTCAGGGAGAGACACTATCTCAAAACAAGATGTAGAGGGATAGAGGAAGACTCCCAAAGGTGACTTCTGGCCTACGCAATACATCCACACACAAATAAAAATAAAAATCGTAAAATGAACAAGTAATTTTGATTCATCTAAGTGAACTTTGTTATAGGACTAATGATCAAAGGGGGGAAGTAAGAATTTCAACATGCAGCAGGGAGACTGGTCAGTACTCTTTACGTGTGTGTGTGTGTGTGTGTGTGTGTGTGTGTGTGTGTGTGTGTAAACGCAGTCCATGGTACGTGTGTGGAGGTTAGAAGAGAACTCTTGAGAGTTGGTTCTGTCCTATAATCTTGTGTGGTCTGGGTATTGAATTTAGGTCGTCAAGCGTGGGTACCAGCCCTCTAACGCCAAGCAATCTAGCAAGCCGGGGCGTTGTTTTACTCCCTGGATAACTGTGTGGTGGTTCCTCAGGGACGACCTGGCCCAGCTGCCCTTCCTGACCATGTGCATTAAGGAGAGTCTGCGGCTGCATCCTCCGGTCACGATGATCTCCCGCTGCTGCACCCAGGACGTTGTGCTCCCAGATGGCCGGATCATCCCTAAAGGTGTGGACTGAATGGGGAGGTGGCTCCTGGTGGTCCCCAGTGACAGCGCTGACTTCCTTTTGACTGTCCCTTCTTGTCCAAAGGGAACGACTGTATCATCAGCATCTTTGGGGTTCATCACAGCCCTTCAGTCTGGCCAGACCCTGAGGTGCGACCCCGCCCAGCCCCCAATTCTGAGACCTGGGAGAGGGGCACGGTACTACCTGAAACCCAGAGGCTGTCATTCTCCTGTCCCCATATCCATCTTTTCTGGAGCTGGCTGGGTGTGCAGAGAGACACGACCCATCAGCTTAGTCTTGCTTGGCCCGCAGGTCTATGACCCCTTCCGCTTTGATCCAGAAAACCCTCAGAAGAGGTCACCGCTGGCTTTTATTCCCTTCTCTGCCGGGCCCAGGTGAGGCAAGAGGGCTTATGGTGATAGAGAGTGATCTGGGCCTGACAGCGGGGAAAGGGGAATCGAGGTGGTTAGGTTCTGGGTCTCCTTCCCACCCTCTGCTCAGAGTATGTGCAAAGGTCTAGAGAGCTGGGATTGGAAGGTGAAGTGTGG
This sequence comes from Peromyscus eremicus, assembly GCF_949786415.1. Classification (NCBI taxonomy): domain Eukaryota; kingdom Metazoa; phylum Chordata; class Mammalia; order Rodentia; family Cricetidae; genus Peromyscus; species Peromyscus eremicus. The sequence goes on along the minus strand of NW_026734286.1, from coordinate 3,993,554 downwards.
TGAAGCTCTGTGCTCAGAGATTCGCCCTGGTCGGTCTTGGGCGCTGGCTGACTCTGAGACAGCTTCGGGAATGCGGATGCAAGACTCGGGGTCCCAGGAGCGTCAGTGCCCCTCCTGCCTCTCAGGCTGCCCGGGAGCGACAGGGACCTGGCCAAGTTCAAACCTTGGGGCCTGGCTGGGTCCGGACACAGTCAGAGTCCCCACCTCGCCCTCCCGCAGGAACTGCATAGGACAGACTTTCGCCATGAGCGAGATGAAGGTGGCGCTGGCACTCACCCTGCTGCGCTTCCGCGTCCTGCCGGACGACAAGGAGCCGCGCCGGAAGCCGGAGCTGATCCTGCGCGCAGAGGGCGGGCTGTGGCTGCGGGTGGAGCCGCTGAGCATAGGCGCTCAGTGACTGGGCCTGGAACTGCCCCACCCACTCTTCTCAGACGATCTCGAATAAGGGGAGCCTCACCGAGAGCCAGTAGGGGGCGATGCAGGACAGCAGAGAACCACCGGTGCTCTAGATGAGACGAGGTGGGGCTGGTTTCCTCCTGGGTCATCCACAGGACCTGTAGGCTGATAGGAGTCGCACCCAAGCTCAGGCATGGACTTATTCTTTTGGAGACGGGGAACCACAGATGTTTACCTGCAGGTTTGAGGATCTGTCGCCTAAGCATACTCCACAGTTTTCTTTTTTCTTTCGTTTTTGAGATAGGGTAGCTTGGAGCCCACTGCACAGACCAGGCTGGCCTCATTATCCGCAGTGCTGTAATTAGAAGAGTGGGTCACTGTGCCTGGCCTGTTACATCTGAAGGGATATTTGTAGAAATGAAGGACAGTTTCTCAGGAGAGAAGCCTGGGAGCCCTTGAGAATGATGTTAAGTGACGTTCAAGGCTTGTGATGTCCAAGGCCACTAAGGCAACTTAAATTTAAAGTGAAATCACTCTAGCAGGCTCCCTGTCTGGTGCTGTTCTTCTGGGTTCCCACTTACTCCTCTTGAGGCCGGAGAGGTGGCTCACTAGTCAGCCAGCCTTGCTCAATCAGAGAGCTCCTGGTTCAGTGAGAGATTCTATCTCAGGAAATAAGGTGGACAGTAATGAACAAAGACACCCAACATAAACCCCTGGCCTCCTCATGGCCATGTCTCTGTGTGCCCTGCACGCACAAACTCCTTTTTCTATCTCTTCCAGGATTTGATTTCTTCCATTCTACCAGGAAGTCATTAAAAACTGTTGGAGTTGGAGACTAGCCTGGGCTCTATAGAAAGTTTGAGGCCAGCATTGTGAGACCTTGTCTCAAAACTTAAAAACAAACAAAACCAGAGTTTTACATCTCTTTCACTTGAGAAATGACTTTAGAGAAATAATGCGCATTCCCCCCCACCCCCTTTAAATCTCTAGTGTTCTGTTCTTGTTTATAGACTGTCTTTGTGGTTTTGGCAGTACTCTTGTTGAAGACCAGGCCTTGTATGTGTTACACAAGTTTTCTACCACTGAGCTACACATCTTGCTGATTCTGTTATTTCATTTATTTACTTATTTTAGTGGTGTGTGTGTGTGTGTGTAGGCCAGAGGGCAGCTCAGGTGTTGATGTTTAGGAATTCCGTCCACATCCTTTGAGACAAGGTCTCTCATTGGCCTGGAGCTCACCAATTAGACTAACCTCATTGGCCAGTGAACTCTAGGAATCTTCTTGCCCTTGCCTTCCCAGCGATCAGAGTATACTTGCATACCACTTTACACCCAATTTTATGATGGTTCTAAGGATTGAGCCCAGGACTTCCTGCTTAAAAGACAAGCACATTATTCATTGAGCCATCTCCCCAGCCCCTTAAGTGAAATTTTAATTTATTTTTTTATTAAGAAAAAATTTCAATTTATTTTACACACCAATCAAAGATCCTCCTCTTCCCTCCTCTCACCCCCCCAGCCTCCCTACCCCCCCACTCCTCCTCATAACAAGGCAAGGCCTCCCATGGGGAGGCACATCCAGTCGACGCAAGTCCAAGTCCCTCCCCCTGCCTCAAGGCTTCTCCAGGTGTCCCATCATAGTGGGCTCCAAAAAGCCTGCTCATGCACCAGGGATGAATTTTGATCCTACCGCCAGGGGGCTCTCATACAGATCGGGTTACACAACTGTCTCACCATACAGAGGGCCTAGCCCAGTCCCATGCAGGCTCCACAGCCATTGTTCCAACTTTCATGAGTTCCCACTAGTTTGGTTTGGTCATCTTTGCAGGTTTCCCCATCATGATCTTGATGCACTTGCTCAAAGAAACTCTCTTCTCTCTCTCCTACTGGACTCCTGCAGCTCTGACTGGTGCTTGGCTGTGGATCTCTGCATTTGCTTCCAACAGTCACTGGAGAAATGCTCTGTGATGACACTTAGGGTATTCACCGATCTGATCACTGGGGTAGTAAGCCAGTTCAGTTCAGGCACCCTCTCCACTATTGCTAGTAGTCCAAGCTGGGGTCATCCTTGGGGATTCCTGGGAACTTCCCTAGCACTTGGTTTCTCCCTATCCCCATGATGTCTCCCTCTGTCATGGTATCTCTTTCATTTCTTTCCCACTCCATCCATGTTCCAGCTTGATCATCTTGTTCCCTTATGTTCTCATCCACTATCCCCTACTCTCCATTGCCCAACCTTCACCCCTAGTTTACTCATGGAGATCTCATCTATTTCCCCTTCCCAGGATGATCCACCTTATTAGCTAGTTTCTCTGGAGTTGTGGGTTGTAGTCTGGTTATCCTTTGCTTTATATCTAGTATCCACTTATGAGTGAGTACATACCATGTTTGTCCTTCTGAGTCTGGGTTACCTCACTCAGGATAATATTTTCTAGTTCTATCCATTTGCCTGCAAATTTCATGATATCATTGTTTTTCTTGCCAAGTAGTACTCTATTGTGTATATGTACCACATTTTCTTTATCTGTTCTTCAGGTGAGGAACATCTAGGTTGTTTCTAGGTTCTGGCTATTACAAATAATGCTGCTATGAACATAGTTGAGCTGTGGGATGTTCTGTATGTCAAATGTGTTGCTCTGATTGGTTAGTAAATAAAACACTGATTGGCCAGTAGCCAGGCAGGAAGGATAGGCGGGACAAGCAGAGAAGAGAATTCTGGGAAGTGGAAGGCTGAATCAGAGAGACACTGCCAGCCAACACCATGACAAGCCGCATGTGAAGATGCCGGTAAGCCACGAGCCATGTGGCAAGGTATAGATTAATAGAAATGGATTAACTTAAGCTGTAAGAACAGTTAGCAAGAAGCCTGCCACGGCCATACAGTTTGTAAGCAATATAAGTCTCTGTGTTTACTTGGTTGGGTCTGAGCGGCTGTGGGACTGGCGAGTGTCAGAGATTTGTCTTGACTGTGGGCCAGGCAGGAAAACTCTAGCTACAGTTGAGCATGTATCTTTGTGGTATGATTGAGCATTCCTTGGGTATAATGCCCAAGAGTGATATAGCTGGGTCTTGAGGAAGATTGATTCCTAGTTTTCTGAGACACCGCCATACTGATTTCTAAAGTGGTTGTACAAGTTTGCACTCCCATCAACAGTGGAAGAGTGTTCCCCTTGCTCCATATCCTTTCCAACATTAGCTGTCTTCAATGTTTTTGATCTTAGCCATTCTGACAGGTGTAAGATGATATCTCAGAGTCATTTTGATTTGCATTTCCCTGATGACTAAGGATGTTGAGCAATTCCTTAAATGTCTTTCGGCCATTTGAGATTCTTCCTTTGAGAATTCTGTTTAGCTCTATAGCCCATTTTTTTAATTGGATTGTTTCCTGAGTTCTTTATATATTTTTGAGATCAACCCTCTGTCAGATGTGGGGTTGGTGAAGATCTTTTCCCATTCTGTAAACTGTCATTTTGTCTTACTGTGTCCTTTGCTTTACAGAAGCTTCTCAGTTTCAGGAAGTTCCTTTTATTAATTTTTCCTCTGAGTGTCTGAGCTGCTGATGTTATACTTAGAAAGTAGTCTCCTGTGTCAATGTGTTCAAGACTACTTTCTCTTCTATCAGGTTCAGTGTAACTGGCTTTTTATTGAGGTCTTTGATCCACTTGGACTTGAGTTTTGTGCATGGTGATAAATATGGATTTATTTGCAGTCTTCTACATGTTGTCTTTTCAGCATCTAATGAAATGATCATGTGTTTTTTTTTCTTTCAGTTTGTTTATATGGTGTAATTACATTGACAGCTTTTTGCATGTTGAACCATCCTTTCGTCTCTGGGATAAAGCCTACTTGGTCATGGTGGATAATGTTTTTGATGTGTTCTTGGATTCGGTTTGCCAATAGTTTATTGAGTATTTTTGCATCAATGTTCATGAGGGAGATTGGTCTGTAATTCTCTTTCTTTGTTGCATCTTTGTGTGGTTTGGGAATTAGAGTAACTGTAGCCTCATAAAAGGAATTTGGTAACATTCCTTCTGTTTCTATTGTGTGGAACAATTTGAAGAGTATTGGTATTAACTCCTCTTTGAAAATCTGGTAGAATTCTGCATCGAAACCATCTGGTCCAGGGCTTTTTTTGGTTGGGAGACTTTTAATGACTGTTTCTATTTCCTTAGGGGTTTTTGGTCTATTTAAATTGTTTATCTGGTCTTGATTTAACTTTGGTGATACCTATCTAGAAAATTGTCGATTTCTTTTAGATTTTCCACTGTTGTGGAGTACAGGTGTTTAAAGTATGACCTGATGATTCTCTGGATTTCCTCATTGTCTGTTGTTATGTCTCCCTTTTCATTTCTGATTTTGTTGATTTGGATGCTCTCTCTCTGCCTTTTGGTTAGTTTGGATAAGGGCTTGTCTATCTTGTTGGTTTTCTCAAAGAACTAATTCTTTGTTTCATTGATTCTTTGTATTGTTCTCCTTGTTTCTATTTTATTGATTTCAGGCCTCAATTTGATTATTTCTTGGTGTCTATTCCTCCTGAGTGAGTTTGTTTTGTTTTGTTCTAGAGCTTTTAGGTGTGCTGTTAAGTCACTAGTGTGAGATTTCTCCAACTTCTTTATGTGGACATTTCGTGCTATGAATTTTCCTCTCAGCACTGCTGTCATAGTGTCCCATAAGTATGGGTATGTGGTACATTCATTTTCATTGCATTCTAGGAAATTTTTAATTTCTTTTTTTATTTTTTCCTTGACCCATTAGTGAATTAGTTGAGCATTATTCGGTTTCCATGGGATTGTAAGCTTTCTGTAATTTTTGTTGTTGCTGAAATTTAACTTTAAACCATGGCGGTCTGATAGAATACGGGAGGTTATTTCAATTTTTTTCTATCTGTTGAGATTTGCTTTGTGACCGAGTATGTGGTCAATTTTAGAGAAGGTTCCATGGGGTGCTGAGAAGAAGGTATATTCTTTTTTGTTAGGATGGAATGTCCTGCAGATATCTATTAAGTTCATTTGAGTCCTAACATCTGTTAGGTTCCTTATTTCTCTGTTAAGTTTCATTCTGGCAGATCTGTCCCATGGTGAGAGTGGGGTGTTGAAGTCTCCCACTATTCATGTGTGGAGTTTGATGTATGATTTAAGCTTTAGTAATGTTTCTTTTACATGTGTGGGTGCCCTTGTATTTGGGGCATAAATGTTCAGAATTGAAACTTCATTTTGGTGGATCTTTCATGTGATAAGTATATAATGTCCTTCTTGATCTCTTTTGATTGATTTTAGTTTGAAGTCTGTTTTGTTAGATATTAGAATAGCTACACCAGCTTGTTTCTTAGGTCCATTTGATTGGAAAGTCTTTTCCTAGCCTTTTACTCTGAGGTAGTGTCTGTCTTTGATGATGAGATGTGTTTCATGTATGCAGCAGAAGGATGGATCCTGATTTTGTATCCATTCTGTTAGCCTGTGTGTTTTTTTAATAGGTAGATTGAGTCCACTGAGTCTATTGCTATTAAGAGATATTAATGACTGGTTAATTTCTGTTATCTTTTCGTGGTAGTGTATGTGTGTACTTCCCTTCGTTGGGGTTTACTGCTGTGGTGTTATCTATTGCCTGTGTTTTCATGGGTGTATCTGACTTCCTTAGGTTGGAATTTTCCTTCTAGTACTTTCTGTAGGGCTGGATTTGTGGATAGGTATTGTTTAAATCTGGTTTTGTCTTGGAATGTCTTGTTCATCCATCTATGGTGATTAAAAGTTTTGCTGGGTATAGTAGTCTGTGCTGGCATCTGTGGTCTCTTAACATCTGCATTACATCTGTCCAGGACCTTCTGGCTTTCAAAGTCTCCACTGAGAAATCAGGTTATTCTGATGGGTCTGCCTTTATAAGTCATTTGGCCTTTTTTCTTTGCTGCTCTTAATATTCTTTTTTTTTATTCTGTATGTTTAGTGGTTTAATTATAATGTGGCAAGGGGACTTTTCTGGGGGGGGAGGGTCTAGCCTATTTTATGTTCTATAAGCTTTTCCTATCTTCATAGGTATTTCCTTCTTTAAGCTGGGAAAGTTTTCTTCCATGATTTTGTTGAATATATTTTCTGTGCCTTTGAGTTGGTATTCTTCTCTTTCTTCTATCCCTAATATTCTTATATTTGACCTTTTCATGGTGTCCCAGATTTCTTGGACATTTTATGTTATGACTTTTTTGGCTTTGTTATTTTCTTTGACTGACAAATCTATTTCCTCTATTGTATCCTCTACACCAGAGATTCTTTCTTCTATCTCTTATATTCTGTTGGTTATGCTTGCATTTGTAGTTCCTGTTCATATATTCAGATTTTCTATTTCCAGCATTCCCTCTGTTTGTGTCTTCCTCATTGTTTCTATTTCACTTTTTGGGTCTTGACCTGTTTCCTTCACGTGTTTAATTAGTTTTTTCATGGTTTTCTTGGCTTTAAGGGATGTATTGTTTTCTTCCAATTTTTTTGTTTGTCTTTTCTTCAATTTCTTTAAGGGAATTTTTCATTTCCTCTTTAAAGGCCTCTAGCATCTTCATGAAGTTATTTTTAAGGTCACTTTCTTCTGCTTCTTCTACATTGTGATATTCAGGTATTGCTGTTGTAGAAGAGCTAGGTTCTGGTGATGCCATATTGCTCTTTATTCTGTTGTGTGTATTTTTGCAATGGCATCTACCCATTTCTTCCTCCGATAGGTGCAAGAGGTGCCAGTGTCTGAGTGAACTGCTCTTGGTCCAATCTGTACTTGCTATGTCTATGTCTCAGGGGGCCACTCTGGGTCCAGTGTTAGCTCTTGGTCTAATTGGAGCTGGCGGATTCTGTATCTCAGGGAGATGTTCTTGGTCCAATCCAAGCTAACTGATTTTGTGGCTCAGGGAGCCACTCTTGTTCTTATCAGGGCACTTGGTTCAGTCAGAGCTGGTGGATTCTGTGTCTCAAGAAGCCTCTCTTGGTCTAATGAGAGCTGGTAGATTTTGTGTCTTAGGAAGCCACTGGTGCCACAGGGGGATGGGTATTGATGTAGGGCATGGGTCTTGTAGATTGCTGGGTCCAATGGGGGGTTTTGGTGGGGGAGTTTGCCTGCAGGAGTCTTCCCTGCTGGCCAGCAACTGGGTAGAGATGGGTGGGGGTTCCCTGGGACTGGTTGTGTCCCAGGGCCTAGGTCCTAGAGGCCTTAAGTGAAATTTTAAATGCGCACAAACCACTTCCAACAGTGACTTCACTTTAGGATGCTCAAGGTGATAATTACCCTTGATTCTATAGTTTCTATTCCATAGATACTCACATCAGAACATGAGAAGAAAGGCTGCTCATGGTGTCACGCACCCGTAATCCCAGTACTTATGAAGCAGAGGCACATGGATCGTTTTTAGTTCAAGGCCAGCCTCATCTATATAGTGAGTTGCTGGACAGGGCTATGTAAAGAAACCTTATCTCACCCCCCCAAAAAAAACCACAAGGGGGGAGCATTACTCATCATCCATAGGTCTTGAACTTTGGGAAAAATAGAGGTGGTAGGTGGCCTTTGGGTTTGACTCCCTTGGGAATGTTCTGAGTGCAACCCTTGTCTGCAAGGGAGAGGACATAGTAGGTATTTTGGTAGACACTGGGGTGAGCTATTTCAGCAACTGATAATTGTGTAATTTTTGGTCACTATACTCTGATGATTTCCATAGTTTTATAGTATGTCTTGAATGGATAATGGGAATCCTGCAACTGTATTTTCATTTTTAAATAATTTTTGGATCTCCTATGCCCTTTGTGTTTTCATATTAATTTCACAATCAATGTTTATACTCATACCAAGAGTTCTGCTGTGATTTTGAGTTTTCAGCAAATTAAAGGATCAGTTTAAGGAGAATCACCATCTTACCATTATTCAGCGTCGTATCCATGAACATTGTATGACTCTGCATTTGGGTTATCCTGAATTTCTTTCATCAGTGACTTGAAGTTTTCATCACAGATACACCACATATATTTTGTTCGACTTTTACCTGAGTTCACTTTCATAGTGTATATTCAATAATGATTCTTGAAAAAAATTATTTACTGTTTATTGTTATACATAGAAGGAGTTGGAACTCATTTCTAAAAGTGATTTACTTATTTATTGTATGTGCATTTTATCTGCATATATGTCTATATACCAGAAGAGGGAATTGGATCCCATATAGTTATAGACAACTGTCTATAACTTTAATGTGGGTGCTGGGAATTGAACCTAGGTCCTCTGGAAGAGCAGCCAGTGCTTTTAACCGCTGAACCATCTCTCCAGCCATAGCCTTGCTTTCTTACAAGCTGATGCTCCAGTCTTTTTTTCCAAAATGAAACAAGCAAACAAAAAATCTTTATAGATTTTTCCAAAATGAAAAAACAAAATCTTTATAGGTCAATCTGTACCTGGAATGTTAAGACTCTTATTTCCTGTACTGAATAGGCTTTGAGACTCTGCCTCAGATCATGACAGTTAATGAATGGAGAGTGGGGGAATGTGGGTCTGTGGGTCCTTGAGGTTCTGCTACAGCTGACTGCTTAGTTGTGAAAGTTCAGCCAGGCCTTCTGTCATTGGCTGCTGGGGACATGTTGGTCTCCTGAGCAGGAAGGAGGTTCCTGGGTATAGTATGGGGACAAGAGATTCTAGTGTTCTGGGGGTCTGGTGTTCTTTAGTTCAGTGTGTGTTTACCTGAGAGACTGTGGGTGTGTTTGACTGTGTGTAAGTGTATGTGTGAGTATGTACATTTGTGTGAGTATATACATGCACATGTGTGCTTCATTATGTGCTAAATGTGTTTATACACTGTACTGGTGTCTGAGTACATTCATGTGTGTGAGCGTGTTTGTGTTAGAATCACTGAGTGGTGAAATTGTCCACACCTGCTGTGCTCATGGTCAGTATCTTGGCTCTCTGCCCTAGTCTCCAAGCTCCACACTCCAGAGAGACACTGTCCTTAGGAGCAGCCCCAGGTCTTCGCTCTGGCAGAAATGACGCTGAGGTTCGTGTTCCTTGCCCTCTGTCCAGAACTGAGCACTGGTTGTCCACAGTGCAAGCTCCCTTCAGGCCGCCTTTAACTCCTGTCTCCCTTTCCATCCCACTTCCCACGGAGTGTTTCTGGTGTTTCCTGGGATCTCCTCCCAAAGAGATGCCTGGCAGTTGAAACCCGGTCTTTGACCTGGAATCCTTGGATCAGGGTCTGCAGGTTCAAACTCACCAGACATAATGGTGGCTGGCTCCCCCGACTCCTGTAGTCATAGTCTTGTGTCCTGATTACCAAGGAGGGATTTGATCTTAGAGGGTCAATCACTTGCTCAAGTCACACATAGTTGGTGAGTGGCAGAGCCCAGCCTCGACCTTGGTCTGTCTGATCCCAAGCCAGGTGCTCATTGCTTTCCTAACAGCCTGCTAAGGGTCAGAGAATTTGTGCGGGGTGTTTACAGCAGTGGGTTCTTTGACTGTGTGACAAAGGGCCAAGCAATGTAGCTGGTGCTCATGTCATCATTCTGCCATAAAGAAAGTGTCAAACACATGCTCTTTGCTGACCATGCATCCCCTATCTGTTAAGTGTCGGAACTTGCTTATACATGTAGGAATGTGCACTTTGGGCAGGGCTCAGCAGGACTGGCTTTTTGTATGTCATTGAACATTAGGAGTCATTTTCAAGATGGCTGACTCTTATGATAGATAAGTGGCTGAGGATCTCGTGTCCTTTCAGATAGGGACTCTCCATACGGCTGCTTGGGCTTCCCTTTAACATGCTGGGTCCAAGAGTATATATTCCACGCGAATGCAAAAGAAATTGTATTCCCTTTATGACATAAACTCCACAGTGCAAGAAGTCATGCATACTGCATAGACTCAAGGAGAGAGGAATTTGGCTTCATCCCTGAATCAGTTAGGGTTCTTCACTGAAACAACCTCCCCCCGTCTCTGTCTCCCCCCCCCCCCACACCACTATGAGTGTGTGTGTCCAAAGAGGCCAGAGGCATCAGATACCCCAGAGGGTGGAGTTACAGACAATTGTGAGCCACCTGTTATGCCTGCCAGGAACCAAATTAATGTCCTCGGCAAGAGTAATACACGTTCTTAAGCTCTGCGTCAATGCTCCAGCCCCATTTTTGTTGTTGTTGTTTTTGTTCCATATAAAATTTTCTAATGTGGGTTCTACTTCTACAGGGAGTCCTGATGGGATTTCAAGTATTTAACTTACTGGTAGTTCTGTATCTGTTTGAGCTCGTTTGCTCATGCTTGCAGGTATGAATGTGTGAGCATGGAGGTCAGAGGACAATCTGGATTGGTCCCTACTTTTCCGTGGGTTTGAGACAGGCTCTCTTGGTTTTTGCTGGCCCTTGAGCATCTAGAGCAGTGGTTCTAAACCTGTGAGATCTCAATCCCTTTGGGGGATCAAATGACCTTTTCACAGGGAAAGGTGATGCCTAATTCCGATGCCTAATACCATCGGAAAATACAGATATTAACATGGTTCATAACAGTAGCAAAATTACAGTTATGAAGAAGTAGCAATGAAAATAATTTTATGGTTGGGGGTCACCACAACGTGAGGAATTCTATTAAAGGGTCACAGTGGAAGCACTGATCTAGAGATTCTCCTGTCTCCAGCTCCCATCTGCCTGCAGGGGCACCACGGGGATACAAACATCCTACCTCTGTCCTACAAGCTCTAATTTTGATCTCAATACAAAATGCATTTATCCAGTTTCTAAACATGCATCATTTAAAACAATCCCAACACTTAACTCCAAAGTCTTAACTCCACAGTTTCTCATGAGATGTGAGGGGAAGTCCTTAATTGTGAGGTCCTATAAGAAACATACAACAAACAAAAAACCCACGTACCAATGTGCTTCTAATGTATACAGGATGGAATAATGTGGGCATAGAAAGGAAGAATAAGAAAAGAAAAAGTAAAAACGCAAGACTGAAATGAACAACAACAACAACAACAGCAGCAAAACGCAGCTGCTGTGGAGCCAGCATCTGGGGCTCCTGACGGAGGCGTCTCTGCTCCAGCAGCCTTTGACCACCTTCTCCCTGCAGCGGCTTTTCTTGCAGCAAACAGTGTCTTCTTCTGAATCAGTTCCACTTTGTGCCAGAATCGTTCCACAGGAGACATCTCATTTTCCTGGCCTCTCCCAATATACCGGGGTATTCAAATTCCCAGCCGTATGCCCCAGCCTCTCAAGGCCTTCCTGAAGCACGTTGCCAGACTTCAGTGGCTTTCTGGTAGCCTGGTGCAAGCCCCCAACCAATCTCATATCTTTCATGCTCACAAAACAGGACTATGTGACGCTGTTGATGGGTTGTGCCAGCTCTAATGACCTCTATGTCCCAGGAAAACAATTCCCTGGGTGACCACTTTGCAGCTGGGAACCTTGTCAGCAGCATTCTCCGTTTATTCTCCTCCTTTCGAATGTATTTCTGTTGTTTCAAGTGGAGCCATCAGTGGCTGGGGTCTTGCCTTCAAGGCACCTGCCCCGCTGTCCCAGTCAGGAGAGGAGGTTTCTCTTTAACGGTTAATGTCCTGAGCAGTACAGATGTTTTCTCCTCACCCTCCTGTCTGCCACTTCAAACTCTCTCATGCTCCTTCGCACATATCTTTCTGTTCTGCTCCCTGTGCTTTCTCACAGGAGACCGGATAAGGGCGGTGAGCAGTCACCGTGGCACAGCCCGAGTACAGCCTATCCTCAGATTTCCTTGGCCAATCAAATCAGTCCATGACTTTTGAATCCAGCCTCACTCAAATTCTCAGAGCATGAACAGAATGAAGCCAATGGATGTCTTGTGGCCGAGTTCTCTTATATTTTTGGTTGTGAGCCTAGCCTTTAACGGCTGAGCCATCTCTCCAGCCCATGGCCCAGTTCTCAAGGGAGTCCTGTTCCCCTCAGAATTCTACTGACCACATCTTCATTGTCCATATTTCTGTCAGCATTGTGGGTGCTCTGAACATTAATCAGTGTTATGGGTATGGGGTCATTCAGAGATTCACCAGTCTCACCATGAATAAATTTAAAGAAATAAGAGGCTTTATTAAACATTGGCCAGGTCCATACCTGAGACTCATGCTCAGAGTATTGTGCCGAATTACATTAATCATTACATTAAATTACATTACATTAAATCAGGGACTTAAAAAGGCAAAACACACAAGGTTATGCACTCCCTATCTCTGAGCAATTAGAGGCAAGCACACATCCTGATGTACTTCCTGTCTACATGTGATCAAGCACACATCCTGTGCAACTGGAACAACCAAACTCGTTTACAGAAGCAAAAATACGTGGTTTGTTATCATATATGAACAACAGCCTCCATCATTCCAGGAAGGCAAGTGGGGCTTCCAGGTTAGAGGTGCTTTTGTTTTATAGATCTCTTAAACAATTTAAACTTATAATGTTAGCCATTACAATCAGAACATCACATTCAGTTCTGCTATAAGCAGTAATCTAGGAAATTTTATAACACAGAATTTCAAACTCTTCCAATGTTCCTTCAGCAAATAAGCCCCAAATTCCTCCTAACAAGGTCAGGTTATCATATCAATGACCTCATTCCTCATGCAAATTTCCTGTATTAGTTACTTTTCTCTTCTCACTGATTAAATACCTGGAAAAGTAAGTTAAGGAAGGAAGAGATTCCTTTGGCTCACAAGTGAAGGGTCCAATCCATCCTGGTGGGAAAGTCGTGGTGACAAGAGCATGCAGTGGCTGGTCACATGATATCTTAAGTCAGGAAGCAAAGAGATTGTGTGTGGTATTCGGCTCATTTCCTTATTTTTATTTAGCCAGGAGAGACAGTCCTGGCATTGAAGTTGCCTACATTCAGGGTGGGTCTTTGCTCTTGGTTCAGCCTTTCAGAATGACTCTCATGGGCACCCCCAGAAGTCTGCTTCCATGGTATTCTAGATACAGCCAAGATGACAGTGATGATTGACTATTATGACCATTATATCCATGTTATGTAATTTATCTGAAGATCAAATTAATGCTATATGTCATGCATTTATCTTATCACAGGTAGCCTAGGTTGGTCTTGGTTCATAGTCCTCTTGCATCAACCTCCCAAATGCCCTGATTATAGGTGTAATCCTTGCTTATTTATAGCTTAATAAGTTAATTTTAGAAACTAGCACCTGTGCTTATGGGGTTGACAAGACCAAAGTCTATAGGGCCCCAAAAGCCTGGATAGGGTTTCAGACAGATGTGTTTTCAGAGCACGCTTCTTCCTGACTGTGAAATTCAGATCCTTCCAAGTAGTCACAATGTCCTGAGGAGGTCGCCGGTTTCTTCTGGTCTTGACCCCAGCAGCAGTATCAGTTTCTGTGTGGAAAGAGAATTTGGTTGAAACACAGTGTCCTAGAAAATACTCAGGAATTTAATCAGAGCAAGGACGGAAGCAAGAATATATTCTTAGAAAATGAGCAGGTGTGAGAGCCAAAGTTTCATTTAAGTTTCAATTACTATGCCTAAGAAATCCATGAAACAAAAATGCCTCTGATCTGCAAGCCCCTTGCCCAAGGACAGATAGTTCCTGAAATGCTGGAGGCCACATGTTTCCACTCTCCTAAACAGGTTTGTTTGACCCGTCTGAACCAGCTGTGCTTGGTCACATGTGGGCAGGAGGCACGGAGGCAGGAAATATGCCAGGATGTATGCTTGCCCCTGATTGGACTTAATGGGAAGTGCAATGAATTGTGGGTTTTCCTTCTTAAGTCCTTGCCATACTTGATTCTGGGCCATTTCCCAGGAACCTGGGTATGGACCTGGCCAGAGTCCATCCACCTGGCCAGTATTTGATTAAAGCTGTGTGTGTGTGGGGGTGCAAAACAGCTTGACTACACAGGTGCCATGACAGGCTTAAAGGCCCAGACACAGCTTCTGTGACAGGCAGACCCTGGCAGGCAACACCCAGATCCAGGAAAAGCCATAAGTTGACCCCACCCAGGGAGGGCCAGCATCTAAGGAGAAATACCTGACATTCCAAACATTCCCTATACCCCTAGACAAATGTCAGCCAATCAGGGTCCTGAACCCTGGAAGTCCCCTCACCCCAGCCTCTGCTATGATAAAAACCCCACCCTGCCTGGGCTTGGGGCTCTCTGCTCTCACCACTGCGTAAGACAGAGAGTCCAAGCTCTGAGCTCGAAATAAAGGCTCTTTGCTTTTACATATGGGATTCGGTCTCTGTGGTGGTCTTTTGGGGGTCATGATCTGGGTATAACACTTGGGGGCTCGTTTGGGATTCCCCCAAGCCCACTGGGAGCACTGCCAGTAGATCCTGAAGCCGGCCGGTAAGTTTTCTGTGTCTGTGTTTAGTTTTGTGTTTTCTGTGTTTACTTTCATTTGGATATCCTTTTGTAAGTGGGCCCAAAATGTGTAAGTGCCTGCAGATGGTCCTTTGGACGGGTTTGGATCCCTTTGGTTGATTTGTATTTGAATTTGATTTGTATAGATGATGCGGGTCACTTCCGCAGGATGGCATGAGGCCAGCGTCTTCCTTTTGGTTTTGTTCCCAGGTGCCAAGAGAGCTGTTTTGTTTCCTTGTGTGTTGTAATTTTATTCTTTTCCTGACTTAGAAAAACTGTAGACTCTCACTTTAGGATTTTTGAGTTGGTCAGCTAACACCGCTTCCCTGGGAAAAGTTCTATTTGCCTTTCTGTTTGAACATCCTGCCTATATGAATGTGTGAATGTGTGAGTAATGTGGCCACAAGTATGCGTGTTTTATGCCTGGGCTTGTGTGTGTGTTGTGACTTTTGATAGAAACTGTACATGGACAGACTTTGGGGCCGGATGGCCAGCAGAAGGGACAGAGGGTCCCTTTGGTTGAACTGGGACAGACTAAGAGTACTCCTACCCCCCATTGCTTCCTTGCTCTCTGACCTGGAGCACAGACAGTGGCAGGTTGTGGTGCCACATGTTGGGTGAGCAGTGGCCAGGGCAGAGACTTGGGTCACCACCCAGTGGCTGGGCGCTGAGGTGGGCCACGAGCCCTGCAGGTCTGGACACAACAGATTTGAGGCCAGGCCCCTGTACAGGGAGTCATGGAGTGGAGACTTTGCAGTACAGAGCAGGCAGGAGCAGTTGAGGGGGTGAGCGCTCTCTCAGAGCTCAGAGTGCTCCTGACCTGGGCGCACTGTGGGACTCAGGGCTGGTGGAGAACTGCCCGTCTGGGGTCACAGCCAACAAGTGGCCTACAGGAGCCTTCTCCTGGAGGGGCCTGGCTGGGGCATGGAGCCACTTCCAATCTGCCACTCTCATGCACTTGAGATTCTGGGGTTAACAACAACCTCTTGTCCCCATGGGGCATACCTCCCCGTCCCATGCTGATGGGTGGGGCTCCCAAAACCTGGGAGCTGCCTGCCAAACCTGACCAAGGTTTGGCTCCGAGGGTGGAATGGAGTGTCACTGCCTATGGTTGCTAAGGTATGGCGGCTGTGTTATAATGCTGTAGCCAGGGCTGCTTTGATCAGTCAGAACTAATAGATTATAAATAATTGTCGTCATTCAGAGGGACTGGTTACAAATTATTATTGGTTAAAAAAAATAGGAGAGAGAGAGAAGGAGGAGGAGGAGAAGGAGGAGGAGGAGGAGGAGAAGAAGAAGAGGAAGAAGAAGGAGGAGGAGGAGGAGGAGGAGGAAGAGGAGGAGGAGGAGGAGAAGGAGGAGAAAACCTGCTGTTAGTTTCAAATGCTTCATGCCGGTACAGTGTTGATGCAAATTTAGAGTTATTCTTGTTATGGTATATGCATTTATTTCTGTTCTTGTTTAAAATATTGTAGCCACACAATATATCCTAGACTACTGAGGGGAAGGAACCACAAGAAACTTTGGTAAAAGTTTCTATGTTTAAAAAATAAGAGAGGGCCGGGCGGTGGTGGCGCACACCTTTAATCCCAGCACTTGGGAGGCAGAGCCAGGCGGATCTCTGTGAGTTCGAGGCCAGCCTGGACTACCAAGTGAGTTCCAGGAAAGGCGCAAAGCTACACAGAGAAACCCTGTCTCGAAAAACCAAAAAAAAAAAAAAAAGAGAGAGAGAGAGAAAAGGTAGGAGACTGAAATAATAAAGAGAAGGAAAGAAAAAGAGGAATTTGTCAAAAATAACTATCTGAGGAATCAAAGGAAATGAAATGAAGATTCATAGAAGGTTATAGAAGGCCAAAGGGGATGTGAACTATGTTATGGTTTCTCATACCTGCAAATACTGAATTTGAAATTTGAGCATATTAGGTTAATTCTGGTTGGTTTTCATTTTAAAAATAGCTAATTCTGCAAAATATTTATGTTAAAAAATAGAGATATGTACGTGTGTGTATGTGAACATCTATGTGACTTGGATTTAACTCTGTATGTATGAATATAAGCTAACGTTAACTCTGTATGTATGTGTATGTAACTTGGCTCCAACTGTGCATATGTATGCATATAATTTTGTTTAGAAAAACATGCTTTAAACGGCAAACACGTGGCTTTCCTCCATCTTGGCTGGTGACCTCATCATGATAAAAGCCATCTTTTACTAAGGTTATAAAGATTTATTCAGATTAACAAAAGTTAGCTTAGAGATTTACACCTAAGTACTTATGTCTTTGCCAAGTGTTCAACAGCCAGTTTCTAGAGAATTTAAATAGATGTTTACATGTGTTTAATAAATAAGGTATTTATTTATTACTAAATAAATACCTTATTGCACCTCAATGCTTTTATACACAGGAATGTGCCTTGCTGTGGCAGGTAAACTTTGTAATTTAAGTGTCACCCACGTGATAAGTAATAATGGTTTTAAAGACATGAAGGGATCACGGGGAACAGCTGAGGTTTGCAAATGTACGGCAGGGCTAGAGCTCCAAAGAGAGTCTTATTGCAACGGTGGACCTTAGCAGTTTTGGAAATGGGCCAGGTGATAGTCACCAGAAGCACCAGTCACAATGAAATGGAGCAGGCAGGCTATGTATGCGCTGCCAAGGGTGGGGCCAAAGAAATGATCCAAGCCTCTAAATAAAAGAATCAAAAGAATTGTGAATGAATCCCAGATATTGAACTTTGGGATTGTTTGCACCTTGGAGCTTGGTTTTGCCTTACACAGACTGTGGTTGTGCCATGTTTTCTCTCTCTTACAGTAAAGAGGGTACTTTATTTTTGATATTGCAAGAAGACATTTGAGAGGTTTTAAACCTTTTAAAGAAAGTTTTTAAAATATTTAAATTTATAAGGCTATGGGACATTTTAAGTTTATAAAATGTTCTATATTGTTAATATTTGGACTTAAAGGCTAAAAATTAGAGTCACAGCCATAAACACCAAATACTAACCAGACATTGAGATGTTCATTTCTAGTGATGCAGCAAGACAATGACCTAAGCAGTCTGGCAAAGGGCTTGGAACAGCCTCTGACTCCAAAGAGTCTCGAACTTTTGGGGGGGGTTAAAAAACCTTTTCATAGGCTTGGAGAGGTGGCTCAGAGGTTAAGAGCACTGCTTGCTCTTCCAAAGGTCCTGAGTTCAATTCCCAGCAACCACATGGTGGCTCATAACCATTAGTAATGAGATCTGGTGCCCTCTTCTGGCCTGCAGAGATACATGCAGACAGAACACTGTAGACATAGTAAATAAATAAATCTTTTTTTTTTTTTTTAAAAAAACCTTTTTACAGGGGTATCCTAGGACCACTTGTATGTTAGATGTTTGACTTGAGATTCATAACAATGGCAAAACTGCAGTTATGAAATAGCAATGGGTAAATTTTGTAATGGGAGGATCACCACAACATGGGGAACTATATTGAAAGGTCAAAGCATTGGGAAAGTTGATAACCAGTGGCTTGGAGGATGCTTCTCCATACTCAAGGTCTATTCAGGCTTAAGGATGTATGTCTAGCCTTTTTGTCTTTGTTAAATTTATTAAGCTTAAGGTATTTGGATAAACCAAGTCATATAAATGTTTTATTTTGATTCTAGAAGGAGCTTCATTTGAGAAATTGTTTTTTTAGGGCTCATACTTAACAGAAATAAAACTACTAAGTCCTTTTCCCAAAGTCAGGCATTTAGATAAAGCTCTCATTCCCTCAGGGGTTTGGAAAAAGTTCCTGATTGCAGAAAAAGGAGTCACCCTCCTTATTTTGGTAAAAGGAACTTATGGCCCTTCCATTAACATACAGCTATTTTGTTTTGTTTTCTTTACTGAACCCATATTTGATACTAGAAGAGCTTTAATTCAAAATCATTGTTTTTAAGGCTTATTGTAGACTGTTAGAGAACACACGTAAATAGTCAGTCATCTTATAAATAATCAAGTTCTTTAATTCTAGTCATGCTAAGTACTAATGTAATCAATTATAGGGATAAACTTTACTTAGTCCCTTGTATATGTTTTCAGGGTTGAGCTTGAAACAAGTAACTAGAAACAAAATTTGTCTATTCAGATATACCTGGACAGCTCTCAAATACAAAAGAGATCTGCAGAATATGTCATTTAAAATGTTGATCTAAAAGCTTATTATATTAGATAGACTTCTAGATCCTAGCAGTGATCCAAGGTCTCCAAAGAAGATTATATATGGGGCATCACAACATCTCTGCCTTGATTATGGCAACCCTGACCACAAGGCAAGATGCCCCAATGCAACACCTGCTGCCAGGACCCGGCCCAGACTGTGGACAAGCAGCAGGACACTGGAGAATTGATTGCACCCCTTTTGCCTAGACAAAGTAAGATCAGTTTTCCCCATGCCCTTCTTCCATAGGAAAAACTCTCCTTATGGGTCTGGTGGTTGAAGATTGATGCTGTTCTGATACTTCTGCCTCCAACACTATGGAGAGCTGGGTATGGACTGGTCCCTGTCATTTTTTTCACACCCCCCCCCCTGCCACTTTTAATAGATTCGGAAGCTGCTTGGTCTGCACTCAGGTATAATTTATCCTTCTCAGATCTCTGATAACATTGATAGCTAGGCTAGCTATAACTTTGTCAGCTTGGCAGCATCAGACAACCAGATCCTTCTGCAAGGATATAGCCAGCTCGTTAGCTCATTTGTTTTTGTTTTTTCAAGACAGGGTTTCCCTGTGTAGTTTTGGTGCCTACCCTGGATCTCACTCTGTAGACCAGGCTGGTCTTGGACTCACAGAGATCCACCTGCCTCTGCCTCCCGAGTGCTGAGATTAAAGGCGTGTGCCACCACTGCCTGGCTCATGTCATTTTATAGGATATTCCATATAGGCCTCAGAGGATTAAAAGAGTCATAAAACTTGGATCCACTTCAGAGATTGGAAGGACTCCACACAGGTACAGCTTAAATTTTCCCCACTTGTCTATTCCTAAGGATGGTATTTTTCTCTCTCTTGGTTTTGAGACTCCTGCCCTTCCCAATTACTAAGACTATGTGCCTAAAAGTTTCAAATAAGTTCATCAATTTTAACTTCTGTTCCTGGTTTAAGTTTGTCTCAACAGATTTCCACTTGGCTGGCAGACACCTGCAAGCTTCAGTTGCTGACTACACTGCTCCAGACAACTATGAGCTCTGTACTTGCTAAAAGCTGACGTGGACCAGCCTAGCCAATCTGATTGTTCGCTGTCTCTACAGCTGAGTCAGATAGACACATGCTTCTGACAGATGCCCCATTGCCCAGCCTTTGACTAGCCTCTCAGCCTTTGGGGGCCCTGACAATGGTGCCCCAGTGTCACCTTGAAGCAGTTCCAGAAGAAAATATGTCATCCCATATTCCCTGCCCAAAATAGGTTGAAATGCTGGGTCAAAAGGAAACTCTCTGGCATAGGGGACAAAATGGCTAACTATAATGCCCATTGACATACCAGGAAAATAGGTTCAGAGTTGTCAATTGATAAATTTATTAACTAAAATGGTTCTGCAATAAGATAAGACACTTGGCCTTCTTTGTGCAGAACCAAAGAGGTATTATATGGCCTTAAAATTATTATTTCTATATGAATCATTCAGGATTATAATCTGGTTGTACTCAAAGATCAGAACTACAAGGCTTTAAGACTGGCAATAGATACAGATGTCGCTGCCCTAGAAAAATCGGTTAGCTAATGATTCTTAGGCCCCAATACCCTTGATCCCCTGGACAGTTAGGACTCATGGTAGAGTCCCGTCATTGGTACTTGTGAAGGGGAGAATGTGGGGGGCTCAAAACAGCTTGACCACACAGTTGCCATGACAGGCTTAGAGGCCCAGACACAGCTTCTGTGACAGGATTACTGGCAGGCAACACCCAGACCCAGGACAAACCGTAAGCTGACCCCACCCAGGGAGGGCTAGCATCTAAGGAGAAATACCTGACATTCCAAACATTCCCTATACCCCTAGACAAATGTCAGTCCATCAGGGTCCTGAACCCTGGAGATCCCCTCACCCCAGCCTCTGTTATGATAAAAACCTACCTTGCCTGGCCCTGGGGCTCTCTGTTCTCACCACTGCATCAGACAGAGAGTCCAAGCTCTGAGCGTGAAGTGAAGGCTCTTTGCTTTTACATATGGGATTTGGTCTCTGTGGTGGTCTTTTGGGGGTCCCTGTGATCTGGGCATAACAAAAGCTTGCTTCAAATTTGGCTTTAAACTATGGTAGTGGTCTTATCCTTGCCATTGGGATTGACGTTATACCACCAAGTTCCAGCTATCAAAAGTATTGAAGTCCAGCAATCAAAAGTCCCCTTTGGTTTATCTAATTAACATGCCCAGTTAAAATTAAACATCTCATTCTACCATATCTGTCTCCTCTCTATTCAGAGGCAGTCCTTTGTCCCTCCAGGACAAATACCCCTGCCCCTTCTCCCTTGTTCCCTTCCCCTTCTCCCTCATCTCCTATCTCCTCTCTTTGTCTCTTATTCCCTGCTCTCTGTCCCTCTTGGGTGAATAAATCTCCTTTGTGCTGAGAACTTGGTCTTGGGCATCCTGAGCTGATATCAATTTCTTACAGAAATAGTTGTGTAAAATGCTAAAACATGCATATAGGTGTAAGTACTCCTTTGGTTGAAAACTGACTGGTAGAAAGGAAAGGAAGTCATGAAGTTGCTCTAGTCTGTCCTCCCTGTCATGGACACTAGACTCTATTGTCCTTAAGTCTGGTTTTTAGGCCCTGAGCTGACCTATCAGGAGTTGGCCACTGACCACTTACCCTTTCTATATATTGACTGTCCCCATTCTCTTTACACCCTGTTTCAGGGCCTTGAGCTAGCCCACCCATTGTTCTTTATGTCCTATTTTTGGGGGGTCTGTTGGAGTTCCTCAAGGACCTAGTTTCTTGTCTACGAAATAGAAACATGGCCATGGGAGATTTCAGTGACTGATAAATTCAACATACAACAGCAAATCCAGGACAGTTTCTGGACAAAATGTATATCCTTTAATGATAATGCTAAACTTCCAAGCTGGGCAGACAGCTGACTCCTGACTGTCTTGCCTGCTTGCACACTGTCTGCTTCTGGCCTTCTTCAGTTTGACCCCTCCCCTCCATGCTTCTGTTTTGAACTCTGACTTCTTATCCTCCAGATTTGTTTCCCCAGCTATGCCAGAGAAGACAGCAAAAACGGTGAGAGAGTCCTGCAGGTACAGGGGTTATTTTGCAGCAGAGGACAGGTTGGCTGCAGCAGCCTGAGAGCTAGCGTGGGGGCTCTGATCTGCTGGAGGCTTGCTTGAGTTAGTAAAGAACTGGATGCCTTCTCTGGAGGTTGGGGAGCTGTGGGAGTGCTAAGAATGTAATGGCTTTTCCTGGCAAACAGAAGCCCACTTTTCAAGGTTTCTGAGGAATGCGGAGTATTTACCGGGTCAGAGTCCAGCCTGAGTTGAGCCCAGATTGCCATCTCAGGGGTGTGTGTGTGTGTGTGTGTGTATATATGTGTATGTGTGTGTGTGTATAAGCAGCTGACCCTGGGAGGGGTTGATTCATTCAGTCCAGCCATCCACACAGCTACTGTGGGTCAGAAACAGGGGACAAATAAGTTCCAGAGGAGAGGTCCTCCGGCATAAGCTGCTTCTGAGAGAAGGTACCAGGCTGGGGGCTGGCAGGGAGGGTCCTGGCTCTGGATAAAAACAACTCTATTACAACTTGGATGGCTCTGTGAAGCTAGCTGGGCCAGCAGATCAGTGGTTTCTGGGCACCTGACCCTGAGCTTCATGCTGGTCCATTCTAGATGCTGAACAGTGGCCTTCCGTTAGTCCCTCCCCATCTTGTTCTGTCTCTGCTTTCACTCCGCTCTCCCAGCAAGGCCCCAAGTCTCCGCCTCCATCCCTGCTAATTCACAGAGTCACAGCTAACAGCGTTGGAGTGATTGTGCAGAGATCAGGCTAGCTCTCCGGGGGCCTGGGAATCTCACCTGTGTTCATCGGCCCTGCAGGATGCAGTCGTGGAACCTGTCGTGCCTGGGCCTGGGCCCAGTGCTGGCCTCCTCATGGCATCTTCTGCTGCTCTTCGGGGCTTCTTGGCTCGTGGCGAGAATTCTGGCCTGGGCTTACTCCTTCTATGAGAAATGCGCCCGCCTCAGATGCTTCCCTCAGGCCCCTAAGCGGAACTGGTTTTTGGGTCATCTGGGCACGGTGAGAGTGTCAGGAGGAGGGGGGATATAGGATAATAAACAGACATGAAGAATGGGGATCGGGGTGGGTGGGGGGCAGGAAAAGGCTGGGGCGTAGGACAGCAGTGAGGTGAGGGAGCCCCTCTTTCCTCACTGTGCCAGCCCATCCACTCTGGCACCTCACACTCCTATGCTCTGAAGCCTTCCTTCATTTCTTTCTTTCTTTTTTTTCCTTTCCCGCTCCAAGCCTGCTTTGCATCACATTCCCACCGGGAGTCACGTCATGGTCTGAGGTCTCTTGCCCTTATCTGCGCATGTCTGTCCTACTCAGGCGCTCCCAGAGTGGACTGCACAGGGCGGGGACATCCCCGATCCCTTCAGTTTCTGCAGCTGGATTTGAGGTCTCCCTGTAGCATGTCCGAAGTCTGGGCCCCTCCTTGACCCATCTCTGTTGGTCTCAGGCCAGTGTCAGTACCTCTCTGGGCGGTTGCTTGGCTATTGAAATGCGCTGGCTTCCCGACCTCCACCTACAGGGGCTCCGTGGGGCAGGAGAGAGATGTGTACACTGTCACTCCTCCAGCTGCTTGGACTTCATCCCCTCGTGTCTTGTCATCTGCTCTCGAGGTTTACCAGCTGACTCTAATGTCCATTTTGGGTCAAAGTTTAGGAGTTTTTAACATCGGTAGTGCCAGAATGTAACACCCAGTGTCATGTGTGTGCCAGGGACGCACTCTATCACAGCATCACAGTCCAGAAGGACCGTTTCCTTTTTTATTAGGGACCTCTCTGGCCTCTCACACAGGCCTAGATCCTGAGAGAGACTCCAACTCAGCGCCCTCCCATCACCCCCAGGGCCCCTTGCTCCATGCTGCACTGGCTCCCTATTGCTAGAGCCACGCCTTGTGTTTCTATGGATGTCACCTGCCAGGCTCCACCGCCAATGCCATTGTCACCACAACCCTCTTTCCTTCCAGCTTCTCTTCTCGCCTCCTCTCATCACTGCCCCCTCAGGACCCCCTCCTTCTCTACAATGTAGCAGTCTCCTTCCAGTCCGTCTCTCACCACATTAGCTCAGACTCCCATCATCACTGAAGTTCTTGCCGATTAGGTTTTCTTTCATAGACATTTGTAAAATCTTCACCTTTGATGAACTCACCCACTCATGTTTTCTGATATTTTTTCACAGGTGACATCTTGGCTCCCATCTGTCTGCCTCCAATATGATTCCTTCTGTACTAAACCTCCTGACTGCTTGCCCTGCAATCCCATGAGTCATTTCATTCTCTGCCTGCTTTCCCCTGCCTGCTCCTTGTCCCCTCGACTTTGTGATTGCCAGGTCACTGAATCCCGACCCCACTTCATCCATCTCTCCACAGCGCTCTGCTGTGCCAAGGTCCCCTCTTTCCAGGGAGATCATCACAGGCTTCAGGATGACACCCTCATTCACTTGTGTCCCCAGCTCTCCGTCGTCTTTCTGTGTCTTCTCCTGACATCACACAGTCCCCCTGCCAGTCTCTTCTCATTCCTGTCTTCTTCCCCCCAACAAAGCTGCCTTCTGACCTAAGGGTCCAGCTCCTGAGCTGCCCATCAGTTCCCCTCTTAGATGACTTCCAAGTTCACATCTCTCCTGAGCAGGGAACCAAGATTTGGAAACCTTCAAGATTCTTTGCTGTGAAGCTGGGGAGATGCATGCCCAGAGCTGGTGTTAGT
This sequence comes from Peromyscus eremicus, assembly GCF_949786415.1. Taxonomy (NCBI): domain Eukaryota; kingdom Metazoa; phylum Chordata; class Mammalia; order Rodentia; family Cricetidae; genus Peromyscus; species Peromyscus eremicus. The sequence goes on along the minus strand of NW_026734286.1, from coordinate 3,968,901 downwards.
GGGCTGTGCTCTGGTTCAGGGATGAGAGAGAGAGAGAGAGAGAGAGAGAGAGAGAGAGAGAGAGAGAGAGAGAGCGAGAGAGCTGGGTGGAATAAAATTAGCTGTGAGTTTATTCCTAATGGAAAAGATGGAGGAAGTGGGGGGTAAAAAATAAAGATGAATTAGAAGTTGGAGATGAGAAGAATCATATGGGAGGAATCCCATAGAGACAAAGGGAGATACACACACACACACACACACACACACACACACACACACACACAGAGACAGACAGAGACAGAGACAAAGACAGAGAGACAGAGAGAGACAGACAGACAGACACAGACAAAGAGAGCAGAGGCTGAGGGAAAGGACAAGGAGGGAAGAGAGCATGTTCTACTTTGTTTCTCTGTTGCTGTGATAAAGTACCATGACCAAAAGCAACACGGAAGCCATGGAGGAATGCTGCTTACCAGCTTGTTCCCTAAGCTCATGTTTAATTGCCTTTCTTACACCTCTCAGGGCCATCTGTCCAATAGTTGCACCACACACAGAAGACTAGGCCCTCCTACGTCAATCATTAATAAAGGAAACGCCTACAGACTTGCCTAGAGGCCAATCTCATAGAGGTGTTTTCTCAATTGATGCGCCCTCTTCCCAGATGACTCTGGCTTGTGTCAAGTTATCAAAAAACTAACAAGCACAGGGAGTGAGCAGATGAAAGAAATGGAGGGAAAAATAAGAAAGACAATTATAATAAAGAAAAATACATAGATATACATTTAGATTTAGCTAATAATTTTTTTCAGTTACACACCAATCTTTCCACGTCATCTACTTAGATGTATCATGTATCTATTTTATCTATCTATCTATCTATCTATCTATCTATCTATCTATCTGTCATCTATCTACCTATTCATCTACTATCATTCTTGGTCCATATATATTAATCTATACATCTGTGTATCATTTATTCTATGTATCTATGCATGTATGTATGTATTTATCCATTCATCCATCTAGTGATTCATCCATCCACTATCCATATTTAGATCACAAAATAGAGAGATGAGGAGAGAGACACATCAGAGAAACGTATGTAGATAGAAACATGGATACACTAAGAAACACATATAGTGAACCTTGGTTGACTTAGTAAGAATCAAAGATGAATAATCTAAGTAGGAGGGTGAGAAGGGTGAGGTGTGGTGGGTACAGAGGAGGAGCATCTGATATACCTGCCAGGACTAGCCTCAGCTTTCTTCATCCTCAGATCCAGAACAATGAGGAAGGTATGCAGATGGTGACTGAAATGGGCAAGACCTTCCGAGATGTCCAACTCTGTTGGCTGGGACCTGTCATCCCTGTGCTGAAGCTTGTTGACCCTGCATTTATTGCTCCCCTGCTCCATGCCCCAGGTACTTCTCCCAGGAGCCCAGTCTTTGGCCTCTTCTCTGTTTTCCATCTTGACTGGAGATGTAGTTCAGTGGTAGAACATTTGCTTACCAAGAACAAAGCCTTAGGTTCCATCCCTAGAACTAGAAAGAAGATTCTCTTTTATGAATGTTTATGTTTGTGCATATGCATATGTGGGTCCACATGCACATGTCTATGTATGTGTACGCATGTGCACATGTATGTGGAGGACGGAGGACAACCCTTCTTGTCATTTCTAGGACCACTGTCAATCTTGTCCCTCACAGGCTGCAGCTCACTAGTTAAGCTAGACTTGCTATCCAGTAAACCCCAGGGATCCTCCTTGTTTCTCCTTCCCAGCAGTGACACCTCCCTGCTGGCATTTTTACATGAGCTCTTGGGATGAAACTTGTGTTCTTAATGCTTGCAAAGCAAGTATTTTACTGACTGAGCTATCTCGTCATCCACAAGAGTTATGTCCACCAGAGGGGTCTTTAGGTACAGTTGAGTCTAGATACCTTACAGTGCACTCAGGAATCTTCATCTTCTAGTTTCCTCTTTGAGGACCTTATCTTCTTGCTGGGAAAGATGGCTTCTAGTCCTTCAACCATTAGGGAAAATTCTGTGGTTCTAGATAAAGTTATAGCTAACCTTCCCTGTTTCCTCTGCTTAGTTCAATGAATCTTGGCTGCCCCAGCCACCTTCGATAGGAGGGACCCCAAGCTGGAGATGATTTGGGACAGAGATGGTATGCAGAGTACTGCAGGGACTGTCCACTAGAGTCCAGATGGGTCAGCTCTGTCTGCTTGGCTCTGGGGCTGCTTGATGGCTGGAGAGGGCAGAGGCAACTCTTCCCAGTGGGCACATGGCTCTGAGAATAGAGGCGCCCTGAACTCTGAACAGTTAATGCTTAGTGTGGCACAGAGGAGAGAACTAGAGGGATCTGGGACCTACCCAGGTCACATTTGGGACTCGAAAGGGACCACATTTCAATGCCAATCTGGGATTATCTGAAGGGTACAATTAGGTGATGCCAGACTGTTACACACCCATGTTGTGTCATGTCAGGGAATGTCATATGTGTTGTGTTTATGGCAGGTCATGATAACATGTGCCCCTGTCATATATACCAGGATGTGTCAGGACGTGTCAGAGAGCTGCAATTGACAGTGTGTCCTAGGTCTTTGCAGAGGTCTGTAGAGTGCTGTGCTGAGAGACACAGTGGGCCATGTAGCAGCTATGTGAAGGCATGCTGGGGCATGTTTGTTCCCTGCCAGACTGAGCTTTGCTCTCTCTTGTAGATAAAATTCTAAATGGTCTTATTAAATAAGAAACACAGAGCCAAATAAAGATTTAAAAGCCCAGAGATGGAGCAGTAGCCAAGACCTAAGACCACCTTATCTTACCACTCGCTGCTGTCCTTCCCCTGAGAGAGAGACCTACTTTCTGTGTCCTGTCTTTTACTGCCTTTCTGTTCTGCCTTCTCATTGGTTCTAAACCCAACCACATGACTTCCTTGTCACTGCCTGTCTATACAGACCTCCAGGTCTCTATGGTTGATACTGGGATTAAAGGCTTGTGTCACCATGCTGGCTGTGTCCTTGAACACACAGAGACTTTGCCTGTCATGTGATTGGATTAAGGGCATGAGCTACCACTACCAGACTTTTGCTAAATGGCTTGCTCTTAGCTCTGATCCCCAGGCAACTTTATTTATTAACATACAAATAAAATCACATTTCAGCACAAATAAAATATCACCATACTCTCTTGCTGCAGACTGGTCTGGTCTTGTCTCACCTCCTTCCTCTTCCCTACTGTCTTTGTCCTGGTTCCTTTCCTACCTCCCTGTGTTTGGAGGGGAAGTGGGCATCCCTGGGGCTGGGAGTCCCCACCCCTCCCAAAGTCCACCTTTCACCCTCTCCATGGCCCCTGATTGTCCTCTTTCACGGCAGCTTTGGTGGCCCCCAAGGACATGACTTTCTATGGCTTCCTGAAGCCCTGGCTGGGTGAGTAACTCAAGGTGAGGGTCGGGGGACATCTTGGGGGTCAGAAGAAGGTTCCACCTTTGCTCACTGTGTGGCTTCCCTCCCAGGGGATGGGATCTTCCTGAGTTCTGGTGACAAGTGGAGCCGCCATCGCCGTCTGCTGACGCCCGCCTTCCACTTTGACATCCTGAAGCCCTATGTGAAGATTTTTAACAAGAGTGTGAACATCATGCACGTGAGTTCCTCAAACTCAGGGTCCCATGTAGATACTTGCAGAACCGGAAATGGCTTTGGATAGATGTGGTCTGATCATGTGTTTCTGCTGTGTGGTCTTGGGGACATCAGTTTTCATCTCCAAGCCTCAGTTTCTCCATATTTAAAATGTGAATAATAACAACTTAAGACATGGTCAGAATAACACCATGGAGCTATGCTCCTAGCATGTAGACAGCGCTCACAGAAGACCAGTATCTACTATCTCTTACAGAAGTTCTGGAAAGCCAACATGTTAATGTTGAGTATCACATAGTATGTCTTTTGTGCTTAGTACACCAGTCTCGGTTTACTGGCTTAAAGCTGGACGTGGTGATGTGCAGTTGTATTTCCAGCACTGAGGGAACTGAGGCAGAGGAATTGTGAGTTCAAGGTCAGTCAAGTCTTGAGTATAGTTTAGTTCCAGCTATCCTAGCATGAGCAAGGCCCTGGTTTATATCATCAGTATTGAGAAAAAAAAAACACTTTAAAATTGGTCTTGGTAGGCCAGCCAGGCCTTCCCCTTCATCCCTTATCATCCTTAGGGAATCATTGCTTTGCTAGAATGGAGATAGTGTTTCCAAGATGGGGAAGGCAGAACGTTCCATGGCTTTCCAAGCTACATTTCATCCCCAGCAGCATAGAGTCTTTTTCACAATGCTTTTTAGGTAAGAACAAGTTCCCAATTCAGTTCAGATTGAAGACCTGGGAAGATGGACCCCACTTTCCAATAGAACTACTCTCCAAATTTCATTGCAAAAGCTGATGATAGAAGAATTATGAACACTTAGGGCCATTTCTTTTTTCTTTTTTCTTTTTTTTTTTTTTTTTTTTTTGGTTTTTCGAGACAGGGTTTCTCTGTGTAGCTTTGTGCCTTTCCTGGATCTCACTCTGTAGACCAGGCTGGCCTCGAACTCACAAAGATCCACCCGGCTCTGCCTCCCGAGTGCTGGGATTAAAGGCGTGCGCTACCACCGCCCGGCATTTCTATAGTATAGTTTCTATACTGTGCTAATGACAGTGATAACTACTGCTAACATTTATTGAGCATCTACTGTATGCTAGTTCTGGGATCTATGTTGTCTGTTGTAATTTCTGGACGGCTCTGAGGCAGAGGCAACTATGACAGTTACATTATAGATGGTGAATCTGAGGGTCATAGAGATCAGGGAGAGCTTCCAAGCACACCAGCCATAAGAGAGTGTGAGTGGTAGAGCAGACATTGAAGTATGGGTTAGGGGGCAACAAATAAGTTCAAATTTGAAGGCTCGATTACTTGCGCCTGGAGAGGGCGGTGGCCTGACCAAGGACACACAGAAGTTGGTAGAGTTAACTGAAAGCTCTTGACTTCTAACTCTGCATCTTCATTTTCTACAGTCCCACCTTCTGTTCCTATCCAAGTCTGGCTTCTCTGGGGTCAGGTAGAACCTGAGGCAGAAGACCACGAAGCTGGTTCTAGCAGAGAGGTCTATCCTGATGTTTCGGCTTGGGCAGGGGTTCAGGAGCCAAGGCTTAGCCCCATCCTTGTCTCCCTCTCTAAAGGTAAAGTGGAAGCGTCTGGCCACGGAAGGCAGCATCCGTCTGGAAATGTTTGAGAACATCAGCCTCATGACCTTGGACAGTCTGCAGAAATGCCTCTTTGGCTTTGACAGCAACTGTCAAGAGTGAGTCCCTGTCCTGGGTCAGAAACCTGAGCCGTGGATCAAGAGAGAAGGTTGGGGAGGAGGGACTGGCAAGAGGGAGCAGAGGGGACTCTGAGGAGGTAGGCGAGAACTGTCAGAGAAGGACAGGGAAGAGAGTGAGTGGTCCTTCCAGAGTTTCAATTATCTTAGTAAAGGCAAGGGGGTGCGGATGAGTGATACATGAAACAGGCAGCGAAGCGGTACCTCGGAAACAAGGTTGGAGGACGCATTCGACTTGTTTTTGTGACAAGATGTCTAAGCAAAACATGTTCAGAAGGAAAGACATATTTTGTCCACTGGTTTCAGTCCATCATGGTGGGAATGACAGAGCAAAGCAGCTCCTGCCATGATGGCTGAGAAGTACAGAGAGAACAATGTCTGTGCCAGCAAGCTTCCTCCTTCCCCTCTCAAACAGAGATTTGAGGCTGCCCACATGGAGAGAAGGTGTTTACCTCCTCTAGAAACACCCTCAGTCGGGCGGTGGTGGCACATGCCTTTAATCCCAGCACTCGGGAGGCAGAGGCAGATGGATCTCTGTGAGTTCGAGGCCAGCCTGAACTACAGAGTGAGATCCAGGAAAAGCACAAAGCTACACAGAGAAACTCTGTCTCGAAAAACCAAAAAAAAAAAAAAAAAAAAAAAAGAAAGAAAGAAAGAAAGAAACGCCCTCCCCTTACATGCAGATGCGTGTTTGACTAATCTTGAAGATGCTTCTCAATCTTACCTAGATTACCAAGATAGCCATCACAGATAGTTCTAAAGTGCACAGACCTTTTCTTTCCTAACCTCCTCTCTCTTCTCCCCCTTTCCCTTCTCCTTTGCCTATCCTCCCCTCCTTTACCTTTTCCTTTCTTGACCTCATCTCAGTCTGTAGTTAGTCTGGGAAGGAACTCACTATGCAGATGAAATTGGACTTGAGCTTCTGATCCTCCTGCATCCACCTCCTGTGTGTTGGAATCATAGCCAGGAGCCAGCACGTCCAGCTGGTGGCCAGATCTTAAAGATGTTGCCTAGCCAGAAGGGTGTGAACTCCATCCTGAGTCTCCCAGGTCATAAGAGAAGGTTCTGTACAGTGGGAAGTCCTAGTCACAGTGAGCTCAGGCAACCTAATCAATAGAGGAGCTTCATAGAGATACAGGGTGCAAGGAACTAGGAGAGGAGGGTCTGAGCCTGGGCAGAGTCACAAGAAGCCAAAGGAGAAGAGCAGGAGCAGATGCTGGGTGAACTAGAGGAGGAAATGATGTCCACTTATGCCCTGGATTCCTGGGTCAGGAGCTACTTGTAGAGAGCAGGAAACAGAATTTGTGCTTTGTGGATGCCCTTTTCAGGATGGACCCTGGTCCTTGGACTCTCTAACTGGAGCTTCTCTGGGGTTTTGTGTGTACTAAGTTGCTTCCTCTCTCTGTCCTGACCTGTAGGTCTCCCAGTGAATACATTGCTGCCATCTTGGAGCTCAGCGCCCTGGTAGCAAAAAAGTACCAGCAGGTCTTCTTGTACATGGACTTCCTGTACTATCTCACTGCTGATGGGCGGCGCTTCCGCAAGGCCTGTGATCGGGTGCACAACTTCACAGATGCTGTCATCAGGGAGAGACGCCGCACCCTCAATAGCCAGGGTGTTGATGAATTCGTGAAGGCCAAGGCTAAGTCCAAGACTTTGGACTTCATTGATGTGCTCTTGATGGCCAAGGTGGGCTTATGTGGGTTACAGGAACAGTAATGTTTATTGTTAGATAGAAAATGTTGCAGTTGCACAAGAGGATGCTGAAGAGCCTTCGATGGTACTTGTAAAACGAAGGCCAGGTTAGAAAGAAGTTCAAGAGAAGTGCTTCTGTTGAATGCTGTGTGGAAGGAGCAAACGACATTGGGAAACCAAGGAGGAAAGTGTGGGGCGGGCTCTGGGGGAGAGGAGGCGGGGTCCTGTGAGTACAAAGGCTATCAGAGCTGCCTCAGGTCAGGCTCAGCAGCCCTCAGACGTGGCAAGCAATGAGGGTCTCCTTTTGTCTCCAGGACGAACATGGAAAGGAGCTGTGTGATGAGGACATCCGGGCAGAGGCTGACACCTTCATGTTTGGAGGTGAGGGTCCCTGTACAGTCACAGAGGAGGCAGGGGTCAGTCAATCCAAGGGCCTCAGAGAGGAGACTCCATTATACTCATGGTTTCTTGTGAGTCTGCACGGAGCCTAGATAGATGTCTCCGGACTCCTTTCATCTAGTGTCTATGTCTATTCATCCACCTCTTCCTATCCTCTCGGGGGCTTTAATACTTAAGCACTGTAGTGCTGAGGGGGCCAGAGATCTAGGTTTGCCTGTCGGTCCCTCAGGCCATGACACCACAGCCAGTGCACTCTCCTGGACCCTGTACAACCTGGCGAGGCACCCGGAATACCAGGAGCGCTGCCGGCAGGAGGTGCGGGAGCTGCTGAGGGACCGAGAGCCTGAGGAGATTGAATGGTGAGCATTGTGGTTTCTACAGCTGTTATTATAGCTGTGAGGGGAAGTTGGGCTTATGGAGAGAGGGGCAGTTCCCATGAGTGAGAGAGAATGAACAAGATCCAAAGACCTGGAATTTCTAGCATCCCAGAAATTCAGGGAGGGTCGATTTGAGGAGGCACAGGCTGGCCACAGTGGGTCATCACCCAAGGGACAGAGGCTGATGTGAGCTCTCAGTCCAGAAAGACAGGTGGTTGCCTGGTACCAGGGCTTTCGAGTGGGGCCAAGAGGTGAGAAACCACAGTCAAGAGTTGAGGCCTCGGGCTGGAGAGATGGCTCAGAGGTTAGGAACACTGGCTGTTCTTCCAGAGGTCCTGAGTTCAATTCCCAGCAACCACATGGTGGCTCACAACCATCTGTAATGAGATCTGGTGCCCTCTTCTGGCCTGCAGGGATACATGCAAACAGAACACTGTATACGCCTCATTAGTGGGGAACGGTGGAGGGTGATGTGGTCGGCAAAGGGGGCCAACTATAGTCTTTAAGGCCGTGGTTAGAGGTTCCCCCACCTCCAAGGATGCCAGTGGGTGCAAAAAGCTCAACAGTCACTCCCATGAGTCCAGGAAAGTGTTTACACCGACTGGGAGAAGGGGGAAACTCACTAGTCCCGTCGATGTTGGATGGAGAGCCCTGAGGTCAGTTAATTCGAAAAGTGAGGCTGTCGTAGGTGGACCGGGCCGGGATCCTGGTGTGCCTGGGACTGCCAGCAGGGCCTGCCGAGTCTCATGGCACCAAATGTTGTAAATGTTTATGGCGGGAGATAAAGTCACACCATACAACAAAATCACGTGGGAGGTTTTTTGGGGAAGGGATGAGGGTTTTGGTTTTATGCAGTGCTGTTTATCCTGTGAGGAAAAGTCAGGAGACACAACAAAACCCACTATGAGAGCTTATTAGGAGAAGGGAGGGAGAGGAAAGGATGTGATCAGGCCTGTTGGAGAGACATGTGAGGAGAGAGGGGAGGGTACATGGGATCTGCCTTTTATGGACTACCCGCCCCCCCCCCATACGCATATGGGCCCACGTGGCTATGCCACGCACGTCCATAGAGATTACGTGATCACGCTGGGAACAAATTACGTGACATGCAGCGCACTGATTATTAGGACATACGGCCGGAAAACGACTAGGCTGAAATGACTAAGTGTCTCGCCAGGGCCAGGGCATGCGCAGTCATGGAGGCGTGGCTAGAATCCCTATCAAAGGGTGCAGAGACCAGCCTATGAGGGAGAAGTGGCGGGTAAGGGACAGGAGGTGGTCGCCAGTCTTTATAAGGGGACGGAGCTCATGTGCATAGAGACTATGTAGCGAGATAGCAGACAACGTATTCTGAGGACCTTGAGCTGACCAAGGTGCCTGCACGAAAACTGACAAGTCCTACGCACAGCGGGTGTTCTTAGTGGCTGCAGCTGAGGACCCTGAGTGGGCCAGCATGATGCCCATATGGCAACACTGGGTGATACAGGGTGGCCTGGAAGTCGGTATCTTAATGCCTCTGGATTCAGGGATTACACGCCCAGTTTGGACACCTCTCCATCTAATTTATTAGTTAATTAGTTTGCATACAGTGTGTTAGGGTTCATTATGGCATTTCAAACCTAATTTGTTTTTCGTGATTCTCATCTCTAGCATCATCTCTATGACCTCTTTTCCCTCTCCCCCTCTCAGCCCTGCCTGGCCTCTGTTCTGCTTTCATGGCCTCTCTCTAATATCTTGTGTTTGACCCTACTGAAATCCTAAACTATATGCTTTGTGTCACATGTCATTAGCGTTGATTTGCAGCAATTCATTTACATATATGTATGTGTATGTATATCAGTCATTGTAGATATCATGAATCTCTAATCTGAATTCTAATTTGATCCATGGTCTCTTCATATACAGAAATTATTTTCTCATGCATATTTATTTCTTCTTTATTTGTTCTTGCATTTTCTACTCTTAGACATTTAGACATCCTTACTGGTAGGTCATGAAGATATTGCTTCCCAGCCAGGCGGTGGTGGCGCTTGCCTTTAATCCCAGCACTCAGGAGACAGAGCCAGGCAGATCTCTGTGAGTTCGATGCCAGCCTGGGCTACAGAGTGAGTTCCAGGAAAGGTGCAAAGCTACACAGAGATACTCTGTCTTGAAAAACAAAACAAAAAAAAACCCAAACAAACAAATGAACAACAACAACAACAACAAAACAAAACAAAAGCTAAGAAGATATTGCTTCCCTTTCCCCTATCTGGGAAGGGGTTGGTCCAATGCAGACTTGATAAGTTGGTAGAATTGCATTTCTTTTCTGTTCTGTGCACACCAGTATTACCAGTTTAAAGGAATGTGTTGTATACCTCAAAATCACCAGAAGGAAGGATTTTGAATATTCTCACCACAAGGAAATGACAAATCTTTGAAGTGACAGATAACGCTAATTAACTTTTGTTTTGTTTTGTTTTGTTTTTTTTTTGTTTTTCGAGACAGGGTTTCTCTGTGTCTTAGTTGTGCTGGAACTCTGTAGCCCAGGCTGGCCTCAAACTCACAGAGATCCTGCCTCTGCCTCCCGAGTGCTGGGATTAAAGGAGTGCGCCACCACCGCCTGGCAACACTAATTAACTTTAAAGGTTTCGTGTTTTAGAATTTGGGAGAGACAAGCTTTTTGGAGACAGCTTCTCATGAAGGTCTTGGTGGCTTCCAACCTGCTGTATGACTGAGGCTATCCTTGATTATTCTAACTCTTCAGCCTCCACCTCCTCAAAGCTGCAGTTCTACACTTTGTTGATATAACACTTTTGTTTGCTTATTGCTGATTTGTTTTTTAAAAACCGTTCCTTTAATCTACCTACCCACTTCCCAGCAATGTGTGCGCTGTCTTCAGCAGATACCGTATTTTCAGGCATCCATGTGCCCACCTACTCTGGATTTCACATGCCTCTTTTCATGTTCTTGTTGAAACATGTTTTCAGGTCCTTGTTCATGTGCAGTAACATCGTTTTAAAAAGTTAGTCTCATTTTTACTACTGTGGTTTTGTAATAGATGTTAGTAAATGATAGGTGGGCTCCTTTAAAAAAAAATGGATACAGAGTCACACTCTATAGCTCTAGCTGTCCTGCAACTTATTATGTAGATCAGGGTGGCCTTCAACTCAGAAATCCACCTGCCTCTGGCTCCCTCTTTTATTTTTAGATGGACTTATCTTTGTAAACTTGAACTCCTCCCGTTAGAATAAGGTTTCTGGGCGAGGACACAGTTCAGCTTTGGATACTTGCCTAGTGTGCAAATTCTTGATGCCCAGTGCTGGCAAAGAAGGATTGCCATGTACAATAAATACATAAATAAACAAAAGACAAAACGTCAAAGTAGGGAGGTGTTCCTCAGAAAGGAGAAGAGGACAAAAGAGGGTGGTGGAGGGTGAACATCATCAGAATACTTACACTTCTTTAAAAATAGCAACAAATAAAAAAATTCTAAAAAGAAACCAACGCTGGCAAGAGTTTGATTGGATGGTATTGAAAATGTTGATTATTTAGAAAACCTGACACATTTATAATAACAAATCACTCTAGCCTTGAATATGGAAGGCATCTATGCATTCAAAACATCTTACAGTATGTCTTAGGGCTCTATTGCTGTGAAGAGAAACCATGACCAAGGCAACATACAGAAGAAAGTATTTCACTGGGCTTGCTTACAGCTTCAGAGGGCTGGAGAAGTAGCTGAGAGCAGCAGGCAGAGAGAGAAAGAGGGAGAGGGAGAGAGAGAAAGAGAGAGAGAGAGAGAGAGGGAGAGAGAGAGAGAGAGAGAGAGAGAGAGAGAGAGAGAGAGAGAGAGGGGCCTGACGTGGGCTTTGGAAACCTCCGAGCCCACCCTCAGGGACACACCCCCTTCAACAAGGCCACACCTCCTAATGCTTCCCAAACAGTTCACCAACTGGAGACTAAGCATGCAAATATATGAGCCTCTGGGGGCCATTCTCATTCAATCCACCACACAGCACCTAAGGATACTTTTCTTCTAAAAACATTTAAATTACATTTATTTATTTAATTATTTGTGTGTGTGTGTGTGTGTGTGTGTGTGCTCCCACATGTGGTGGACAGGTAGGCTACAGTCAGTTCTCTTTTTCCACCATATGTGTTCTGGGGGTTGACCTTTTGTAATCAAGTTTGGCGGCAGGTACCTTTACCATCTGACCTGTCTGACCAGCCGAGAAATATGTATTTCTGCTTCTGTTACTTCATGACATAATTTTTTTAATATGCATCATTTCCTGAAGCCTAGACTGGCCTTTAACTCCTGATCCTTTTGCCTCCACTTTCTGAGGCTGAGTACCACCTCACTCAGGTCAGGTGAATACATTTTTAAAAACTTTTTCACCTTGAATGTATGCAAGCATTTAAGGATATCTCTTGAGGGGTATGTTTCCTTAAAAACATTTCCAATACCAGGTCAAGCTTTCTTCTGGTATTTTTTTCCATTCTTGGTAGCTGACCTCTGTAATCTCAGAATTTGGAAGGTAGAGGCAGGAGGATCAGGAGTTCAAGGTCATTCTCCATTGTTTGAGACTTTCTTTAATAAACAGTCAAAAAAACAAGCAAACATCTTTGATTCATCTGGAGTGCAAGTGTTTAAAGGAGGTGATTAGTACCCCGGATGGTAGTGAGGCTGATGGGGCTCCATTTTTGCTCCTGTGCTATGGGATGGTCTGTATGTCAAATGTGTTGCTGATTGGTCAATAAATAAATCACTGATTGGCCAGTGGCTAGGCAGGAAGTATAGGTGGGACAAGGAGGAGAATAAAGGTGGGAAGTGGAGCCGGGCGGTGGTGGCGCACGCCTTTAATCCCAGCACTTGGGAGGCAGAGCCAGGCAGATCTCCGTGAGTTCGAGGCCAGCCTGAACTACCAAGTGAGTTCCAGGAAAGGTGCAAAGCTACACAGAGAAACCCTGTCTCGAAAAACCAAAAAAAAAAAAAAAAAAAAAAAAAAAAAAGGTGGGAAGTGGAAGGCTGAGAGAGAGAGACACTGCCAGCCGCCATGACAAACAGCATGTGAAGACGCTGGTAAGCCACGAGCCACGTGGCAAGGTATAGATTTATAGAAATGGATTAATTTAAGCTGTAAGAACAGTTAGCAAGAGGCCTGCCACGGCCATACAGTTTGTAAGCTATATAAGTCTCTATGTTTACTTGGTGGGGTCTGAGCGGCTGTGGGACTGGTGGGTGACAGAGATTTGTCCTGACTGTGGGCCAGGCAGGAAAACTCTAGCAACACTCCTGGATAATTGTGTTGGTTCCTTAGGGAGGACCTGGCCCAGCTGCCCTTCCTGACCATGTGCATCAAGGAGAGTCTGCGGCTGCACCCTCCCGGTACAGACCTGGTCCGGGGCTGCATCCAGGACTTTGTGTTGCCTGATGGTCGAGTCGTCCCCAAAGGTGCCCACACAAGTTGAGAGGAGGCCCCTGGGTAAGATGACGGTCCTTAGAGGTAGCGCGGACCTGGTACTGACTGTCTTCTTCTACCTAAAAGGCAGCGCATGTGTCATCAGCATTTTCGGAGTTCATCACAACCCTTCAGTCTGGCCAGACCCTGAGGTGAGGCTCCTCCCTTTATCACTAGGACTTGGAAAAAGAGCACGCTACTACCTGAAACCCAGAGGCTGTCATTCTCCATGTCCCCATATCCATCTTTTTTGGAGCTGGCTGGGTGTGCAGAGAGACGTGACCCATCTGCTTAGTCTTGCTTGGCCCGCAGGTCTATGACCCCTTCCGCTTTGACCCAGAAAACCCTCAGAAGAGGTCACCGCTGGCTTTTATTCCCTTCTCTGCCGGGCCCAGGTGAGGCTAGAGCGCTGGGGTGAAGGGGTGGGATCGGAGCATGATGGGGTGGGGGTGGGGGGCCGGGATGGTCGGATTCTGGGTTTCCTTCCCGCCCTCTGCACAGGGTATGCAAAAGGTCACCAGATACTGGGGTTGGAAGGTGAAGGGTGGCGGCTTCGTGCTCAGAGCCCCACCCACCCTGGTCTGGATTGGGAATTGAGGCTGAGCCAGGTTCCTGGGATGCGGATGCACAAGCAGGGTCCCGGGCATGTCATTGTCCCTCCTGTCCATCATGCTGACCAGGCGCGGTGGGGACCCGGGCACAGTCAGAGTCCCTATCCCGCCCTCCCGCAGGAACTGCATAGGACAGACTTTCGCCATGAGCGAGATGAAGGTGGCGCTGGCGCTCACCCTGCTGCGCTTCCGCGTCCTGCCGGACGACAAGGAGCCGCGCCGGAAGCCGGAGCTGATCCTGCGCGCCGAGGGCGGGCTGTGGCTGCGGGTGGAGCCGCTGAGCGGGGGCGTGCAGAGACCCCCACACCTAGCCTAGGACCTCCTCACCCACCCACCTGCCTTTGCGGATCCCTGAATAATCAGAGTCTCACTGAGTGCCAGCAGTGGGTCCGGAGGAAAACAGAGATCCTGTTGGTGTGTTGGGGGAGAGGCTGGGTAGGTGTCTCTGATCCAGATTCCCACTGCCTTTGTTCACCATTGACCTTCCAGGGTGATGAGAGTTCTTCTCGAGCTTAAGTAAGGGGTTTTATTAAAAATAATTTTTATTTACTCTGACAATTCCGTACGTGTTTATAATGCGTTTTGATCACATTCCCCTCCATTTCTCTCTCTTACCCTTATCTTGTTCTCCCTCTCCCGAACCATTCCCAGCCCATACTTTCCTGTCATGCCTGGTAGCATCAAACCTGCAACACCAGCACTCAGGAGATAGAAACCAGAGGATCTGAAGCTAAAGCCATCATCTACTTTCATATACATATCTAAAAAATAAAAACACATACATGTAAAATACATATATAAAACACACACATATACGTACATGCATACACACACAGAAAAGAGAGAGAGAGAGAGAGAGAGAGAGAGAGAGAGAGAGAGAGAGTCTCCATGTAGTCCTGGCTGTTCTGGAGCTCCCTATGTAGACCAGGCTGGCCCCAAACTCAGAGATCCCCCTGCCTCTGCCTCCTGAGTGCTGGGATTGAAGGTGTGCGCCACCTGGTGACCACCCTGTTCCCGATTTTGTTGTTCTTCCCCTCTCTCTCCTCCTTCTCCTGGCTCTGGCTAGGCTCTCCTCTCTTCTTCGTTTTACCCTCCATCCTCCTTCTTTCTCACTGAGTTTAATTAGAGTTGTTTGCATGCATGCATCTTTGGCAGCTTGCTGGTGGCTACACTCCTGAAGAAGAATGATAGCCACCCCTCGGTAACCATTAACTGTCAACTGCTCCGCAGCAAGGATTGGGACCGTGTGTGGCCTGCCCCATCCATGATGGGGTGTTGATGGGCAGGTGACCACAGTGGCAATGAATTCATGAGTGTAACGGCCATTTTATGTCCAGAAGACCAGTTTTCACAGCACTTCTCCCCATCCTTCAGTTTTAAATTCTTCCTCTGCTTCCTTGATGCTCTCTGAGCCTCAGGAGTGGGGTGGGATGTTGCTGTCCCATTTAGGGCTGGACACTCAACAGTAGCCTATTCCCAGCACTTTGACTAGTTATAAGGGTCTTAGATGAGAGCTGCTCACAGCTAAAAGATGTTTCTCTGGCCAAGGTTGAGAGTAACACTACTCTATGGGTATAGACATAAGTATTTTGGAGACAATTTGACAACAACATATCCATTAATCAAAACAATGGTCCTAAGGCCCCCCCTGTGGCCCATAATCTTCCCACTCATGTGATTTGATCAGATTTACATCTCCAGGCATGAATTCTCCTGTGGAGCAGACTTCAAATCCAAGAAAGTGTTTGGTTACTATCAAAACATTCACACCACTGTGGCATTAATCTACACATCTTGCCCAGAAAGTCAGTACTGTAGCATTTAGGGTCCAGTGCTGGGTAATGCCATTGGTGACTTTCGACACCCCCCACCCCCAGCTGTTCGCCTAACACTTTCTGACACTGTGGAAACTAACCAGAAGAGAAGTTTCCGGGTCGGTTCCACCTTGATTTCTCCATGTCTTACAATGAAAGTATGTTGTATAATTAGCAATGCCTTACAATGAAAGTATGTTGTATAATTAGCAATGAGGTCTTACCCTCTCCTTCTGTGGGAAACTAAGATCAATATGAATAGAGCTTGTATTGTGTAGGGGGCTTGTAGAGAATCCCTGACCAACAATCAGACATATACATTATCCTGTGGGCAATGAAGGCAAATGCAGGTGTCTGAGGAGCAGAGGGGTCCAGTTCATGGGCAGGTCTGAGGCTCTGCTCTGTATTGTAAGGCCTACTCTTAATTGTATTACATGTCCATCATCATTTTGTTTTTATCCATTGTAATTGTTGATGCTTACTTACCAGGCCAAGGTCACCTGATACGTCCATGATGAATGTAACCAGGCCAGTTGGAGGGTCCACAGTAAAACTTAATCTGTAGCAATTTTATTGAGAACAATGGGACTTTTTATACCTTTATCAGAAACAGAATATAACGGCAATTGTCGTGATCAATACAGCCGTTTGCATGCATGCATCGTGTGCAGCTTGCTAGTGGCTACACTCCTGAAGAAGAATGATAGCCACCCCTCAGTAACCATCAAGTGTCAGCTGCTCCAAGGTGAGGAGTGGGACCTCGTGCGCCAGGATACAATGATGTTTGCAAGCTATACTGGGTACACAAGATTAATGTCTAAAGCCTATTGTCCTGCCAAGCTTCCATGTTCCCTTGACTTCTAAGGGAACACACGGAGAAACACAATGCAGCCTGAATGCTTCACTGCCCAAGGGAGTGCATCAGTCTCTCAGGGACTGGAAGGAACATTGTGCCCCAGGAGCTATGGACTCGAACCCCAAAAACATATGACCCATGCTTCTCATGGCAGTTAAGCCAGGCCAACTCCATGGTTCCCTGTAATTCATCCTTAGTGATTCTCCTGCCTCAGCATGATAATAGCAGCGGGCCATTACATTAGGTCTCTCATGTCATCTCTAAAGGAATATTTGTAGAATTGAGGGACAGTTTCTCAGGAGACAGGAGTCTTGGAGCCCTTGAGGACAATGCTAAATTGTGCTCATCACTTGTGATCTCCAAGGTCACTAAGGCAGCTTAGGTTTAAAAGGAGATCACACCAGCAGTCTCAGCCACTTCCTTCTCCCTAGTGATGTAGTCCACTGAAGTTCCCACCCATGCAGGGGGATCTTACACATTTCCCTTCCCTGTCATTTCTGGCTTTTATTAGTCCCTTCTCATCATAAGATTATTAAAACAGAAATTTAGACATAGTAGCACACGCCTGTACTCTTGGCACTGGGGTAAGGATGCAGGAAGATCAAGTCAAGGTCAATTTCAGCTATATAATGAGTTACAGCTATATAATGAATACTTGAAAGTGAGTCTCAAAAAATGAATAAATAAAAATAGTTTCTCATTTTCCTGTCTTGATAAATAGCTTTAAAACAGGAGTGCAACATATGCTTATTTTTGTTAGTTTTCTCTACTCATTTAGATAGATTTCTATGTTTGTGAGTATATACACACTCATGTGTGTATTGGGGAATGCACCTGTGTGCACAGAGGCCAGAAGAGTGTGTCTTGTGTCCTTCTTTATGACTCTCTGCCAAGCCCTTTGAGGCAGAGTCTCTCTGAACCTAGGGCTCCCATTTTCTTGGCTTAGTTAGAAGCCATTGAGCCCCAGAATCCTCTTGTGTCTGCTCCCGTCAGAGCTGGGATTACAGGCATGTGTGCGATGCTTAGCTTTTTATGTGGGTGCTGGGATCCAAATTCTGTTCCTCGTGATTGTGTAACAAGTACTCTTAACTGCTGATCCATCTAACAGTCCCTATGCTCTCAACTAAATATTGTCTCTGGATTACTTTGTCAGTTTTGGTTTGGAGTCCAGGGCCTGTCACATGCAGCACGTGCCCTCTCATTAAGTTTCACGCACCGCTGACTCCATATTATGACTCTCTTTTCATGTTACTTCCTCACCGAAGGAACTGGAAAAGATTTCAGGTTTGAGAGTTGTAAAACAACTGGAAATGTAACTCAAATGACTTAGTTTTGTTGACTGGAGCACTGAGTCTCAGTTGAAATTCCAAATTGGCACAATCCAGTCCTGACTCCACTAAATATGTTGGAGTGACTATTACCTTTGATTTTATAATTTTCAGATCACACTAACCCACAACAGTACTCGAGGGGAGTATAGATGCCACCCAAAGAACTTTGTGCAAAATAGAGGAGACAGGTGAAATTTGGGTTAGACTCACTTGGACACATTGTGTGTCTCGTGTGTGTGTGTGTGTGTGTGTGTGTGTGTGTGTGTGTGTGTGTATGTGTGTGTGTGTGTGTGTGTGTGTGTGTGTGTGTGTGTATTATTCCTCAGTGGAGATACCAAGAGAGGCTGGAAGAGGGTGTCAGCGCCTTTGGATTTGGAGCTCCAGGTGGTAGTAAGATGCCTGATATGGTATTGGGAAGCAACTCACGTCCCTTGAAAGAGCAGCAGGCACTCTTGGCTGCTGAGCCAGACATCCGGCTCTGGTTATGATTGTTTTACTGCTCTTTGTGGGGGGGAGGGTTGTGGACGTGTGTGGAGAGCAGAGGTCAACTTTCAGATGTCGGTCCTGGCCTAGAAACTTTCATTTTCATCTCACAGTGCAAAAGTCATTTACTCGAGGAAATGTTAGTCTGTTAATGGACTCAAGGTGCCCTCTCAACTGGGAAACCATAGAAAATAAAATAAAACAACCAAGTTACATATTTCCAATATCCAATGGTATGGAATAAATACCCAGTCATATGGGAGTAATACAGAAAAATAATTCACACAAGTTGAGTCTAACACCAGCAAGGGAAACAAATAAATAAACAAACAAAACCAAACCAAAAAAATCCTGCCACTCCATGTCCAGCATCTGGGGCTCCTGATGGGATCAGCTCTGCTCCGGCAGCTTGTGGGCAGCCCTGCCCCTGCAGCTCTGCTGCAGACAGCCAACGGTCTCTTTCATGAACCAGCTCCACCCTGTGCTTAAAGCTCTTTGCACCTGCGCCCTTCTAGCGTCTCCACACGGCTCTCACGCCTTGCCTTCACGCTCCGAAGGCCAGGACCGCAGGATGACGCTGCCAAGTTCTGTTGCCAGGTTGAGAGGTAGCCTGGCTCCCCTGGGCCGTAGCTCC
This sequence comes from Peromyscus eremicus, assembly GCF_949786415.1. Classification (NCBI taxonomy): domain Eukaryota; kingdom Metazoa; phylum Chordata; class Mammalia; order Rodentia; family Cricetidae; genus Peromyscus; species Peromyscus eremicus. Next base: position 3,949,937 of record NW_026734286.1, on the reverse strand, counting down.
AATGGCCTCTGCGTGCCTTTAAAGTTGATCCTGGGGAAACAGCTCTCTAGGTAACCACTTTGCAGGAGTCACCGTGGGGACAGGGAGGGGACGGGGGAGGGGACGGGGGGGGGGGAGGGAACATTGGAGAACTGGGAGGTCAGTGAGATTCTCAAATAATCAATAAAAATATTATGTTTATAAAAAAAAACAGAGCAGAGGTTCAGCTGTCCATGGCATTAAAAAAAAAAAAAAGACAGTCGTTGTTAAAATGGCGGTTCTCCAGTCCAGTTCCCAAGAAGATTCTACTTCCCTCTGAATCCTTACGAACTCGGCCTTCACTGTTGCTGTTTCTCTCAGGATTGTAGTGCTCTGAACACTGATCAGAATGTCTCATCCAGATCTGCTGACAGGAATTTAGGATTTTATATCACAGAGGACCAAACTCTTCCATATTCCTTCAGCAAATCAGCCAACTTCCTCCTCACCACACGGCCAGGTTATCACACCAGTGACCTCACCTCCCTTATACAAACTTTCTGAGTTGAAGCGACACTAGCCCACTCAAACATGTGGCTCTGGCAGGCCATTCCCTCTGCCTTGCTAAAAACCATTAGATTACATTCCTAAAGCTAGCCACCAAGGTCCACTTCTTCCTGAAGCTGACTACCAAAGTCCAGCAATCAGAAGCCCCCTTAGGCTGACCTAATTAAACATGCCCAAGGAAAATTAAACACCTCACCCTATCATAGGGTTCCCCCTGTACCTTTATAAACTGTCATCTGCCCGTGTGCCACGTCTGTCTCCTCTCTGTCCAGAGGAGGTCTGCTGTCCCTCCGGGACAAATACCCCCTCCCCGTTCCTTTGTCCCCTTCCCCGTCTTCCTTGTCCCCTATCTCCTCTACCCACATGCTAGCCCGTCCTAACACAGACCTCCCCTTCTTCTCCTCTTAAAAATCTCACCTGCAAGGTCATTTGCTGCCGTTTTTCTGCCTGAGTCAGAAAGCAGACACTTTAACTTTTCTTCCCCGCTTAATGAAGGATCTCCCTGTGAAAACAGGTGTTTGGCTGTGGTTTGTGCCTAACCCAGGGCCCAGGAGGGAGCCCCTGCTGTGTGCGGGTCCCCTTCATGCATTAGTTACCTGTCCCTTCTCAGTGATGAAATAACGGAAAAAGTAAGCTAAGAAAGGACAGGATTCCTCTGGCTCACAGGTGAAGGGTCCAGTCCATCCTGGTGGGAAAGTCGTGGTGACAAGAGCATGCAGTGGCTGGTCACATGATATCTTAAGTCAGGAAGCAAAGAGATTGTGTGTGGTATTCGGCTCATTTCCTTATTTTTATTTAGCCAGGAGAGATAGTCCTGGTGATGAAGTTGTCCACATTCAGGGTGGGTCTTTGCTCTTGGTTCAGCCTTTCAGAATGACTCTCATGGGCACCCCCAGAAGTCTGCTTCCATGGTGATTCTAGATACATCCAAGATGACAGTGATGACTGAGCATTATGACCATTATATCCGTGTCTATGTATATTTATCTGAAGATTAAATTATGCTATATGTCACGCATTTAGCTTATCATATGTAGCCTAGGTTGACTTTGGTTCATATTCCTCTTGCATCAACCTCCCAAATGGCCTGATTATAAGTGTAATTCCTGCCTATTTATAGATTAGCAGGTTTATTTTTAGAAACTGGCATCTGTGAATTATGATTATGGGTTTGGCAAGACCAAAGTCTGTTTGGCCCCAGACACCTGGTAGACTTCAGATGGACGCAGAAGCTCCATTGTCAGAGCAGACTTCCTCCTGTCTGTGAAAGTCCGTGTTTGCTCTAAGGTCCTGTATCAGGTCAAGGATTCACAATGGTTTCCTCTGCTCTCAACCCCAGCAGCAGTCTGAGGGCCTGTGCTCCTGAAAGAGAAGAAGTTGGCTGGGACACAGTGGTAGAGAAAGCAGTCAAGAGTTTAATCAGAGCAAGGAAGGAAGCAAGAATATACTCCTTGAAAAAGAGCCATCCAGATCTAGAGAGACTGCTCAGTGGTTAGAGCACTGATTATTGTTCCAGAAGAGCTAGGTTCAATTCCCAGCACCCACATGGTGGCTCAAGACTTTCTGTAACTCCAATCCTAGGAGATCTGACACTCCTTTCTCTGGAAATCTTCTGGAATCAGGCATGCATGTGGTACATAGACATATATGTAGACAAAACACATAAGTCAAGAAAATAAAACAAAATAAAATAAAAGTTGAAAAGGCTGGGTCAAGCTGAATAGTCGTGGTCTCAGCCTTGACAAGTGTGGGCCTTATTCTGCTGTATTCCCTGTGCGGTCCTTAGTGTCCTTCCTCGTGTCTCCTCCAGTGTGGACTTGAAAAGGTGAGTGTTTCCCTCAGATGTCTGTTTCACCTAGAATTCAGGGCTATGATTAGCTGTGTAACTGCAAGAATTCGCATGTGCTTTTAAGCACTTTTAAGTGAAGATGAAAAGTTTACTAGGGGGAAGGGGAAGAACACTGTGAAAAATCCCCTGGGGAGGAAGTCACGGAGTTGCTTTATTCTGATGTCTCTATCGTGGGCCATTAACCTCCATTGCCCCTCTTTGTTTGGGGGGTCCTGAGCTGACACATCTGGATTTGTCCACTGTCCCTTATCATTCTGTATCAATGCCAATCAACTACCCTTTTCAGGACTTCGAGCTTGCTTTTGTCTGTCAACCTTTGAGCTGGTCCACCCATTCTTTATGTCTTGGCTTTGGGAGCCTATTGGTCCTCCTATTTGCCTAACAAATGGGGAGCATGACCATGTGTGGGTTCAGTGACTGCTAAGTCCAAGATACGACAATCTAGGACAGTTGCTGGACACCATATGCCACTGTTAAGAGCAATGCCCCATTTGACGCTGGGAAGGCAATGCACTCCGGGCTTGCTCTTCCTGGCCTGCACCGCCTCAGCTCGTAGCCTCTCTCAGTCTCACTCCTCTCCTCCACACTTCCACTCTGAACTGTGATTCTTCAGCCTCCGGGTGTGTTTTCCCAGGTAGGACTTTTATCTCCTCAGTCTGGTCATGGCTGGATTCTCTTTAGTTTCTAATTCTTCTTTCCACCCAGGGGCTGGGCTGCTATAAGATTGGACTTAACTCCGCCAGACTTTGCATCTGGTGAGCGGAGGCATTTCAGAGCCAGCCTTGCACTTCTGCAGTGAGAAATTCTGCATGCTGCATCCCCACCAGCTAGATGTGCAGGAAACCTGGGGAGACGCTCTGTGACTGTCCTGTCCTGAACTGGGTCTCCTGGCAGCTGTACTCCGCCTTCATCATCTAATCTGCAGACCGCTGGCCTTGGAAGGGCAAGGGTAGCTGTAAATTTGATGGCCCAGAGTCACCTTTGGCCTTGACTCAGAAGAGCTGCACTCTCAAGATCCCCTGCCCGTGTGTGTCTGTCCTCTTGAGTTCTCATCTGCGCTCCAGGCTGGCCCTGCCCAGATAGTTTTGGCTTGCTGCCCGGGCAGGAAGGAAGTGGCTGAGCCTGGGAGGGATTGATTGGTTCAGCCTAGCTGCAGCCCAACCTCCTACACATCTCCCGGCAGTTAAGAAGTCTGGGATAAAAGCATTTCACAGGACGGGGAGAGAAAGTCTTGGGGTACAGGCTGCCCCTGAAATAAGGTACGGGCCTGGGGTGTGAGGCAAGAGAGGGCCCTGACGCGGATCAGGAAGAGCTTAACAGTGTTGGGGTGGCTTCATGGAGCCTACTGGTATAAGTGACCCTAGGTTCTGGGGCCGGTTGCTTGTGCCTGAGGCAGAGCTACTTCAGCCTAACCAGCTCTTGTCTGTGTATCCCTTCCCTCCTGTCTCTTCTCTCTCTCTCTCTCTCACATATTCTCTCTCCCCGGGTGGCTGTGGCTCTCCCTCCCCTCCCTCGCTTGCTGCCCTTGCCCTTGCTCAGGAATTCAGGAGTTTCCCAGTCTCTCTCCTGAGCCACAGAATCTGCCCCTGTTTTTATCTGCTCTACAGGATGTTGCAGCTGAGTGCGTCTGGGCTGGTCCCGGCTTTCGTGTTGGCTTCCCCGTGGCATCTTCTGCTGCTTGGAGCGGCTTCCTGGCTTTTGGCCAGAATTCTTGCCTGGACCTACTCATTCTGTGAGAACTGCTCCCGCCTCAGATGCTTCCCTCAGCCCCCTAAAAAGAACTGGTTTTTGGGTCACCTGGGCATGGTGAGTATGGCAGCATATAGGACTGGGGTATCGGGGTGGGTGTGTTCCCTAGGAGTCAGGAAAGGTCCTCAAAGAACTAGGGGTCAGGAGAGGTCTGAGGCCGCGTGAAGGTAGAGAGGAAAAGCAAGCCCCTCACTCCCCCTCACACCAGCACATGTATTTGCCTTTCTGTCACATCTGTGCTTACAGGCCCTTTTCTTCTCCTTACCCGGCACCAACTCTACTCTGGGTCACATTCTCACCAGGACTGAGGCTTCCTCTCATTCTTGGATGCTTGTCCTATTCGGTGGCTCCCATGGTGGGCAGCACAGAGCAGTGACATCCCTGGTGTATTCGGTTTTCACTGTTGGATTATGAGGCCATCCCTGCAGTATGTCCGTGGTCTTGCCCTGCCTGGCCCATCTCTCGTGATTTCAGATCAGGAGCTACGCTCTCTGGCTTGCTACCGTAGGAGTCAGCTGTGATCTCTTACCTTCAGCAGCAGGAGCTCTTGGGGAGTAGAAAAGAGACTATGGTTTCTCTTCCCTCCAACCCCTTGGCCCCTCCCCTTTCTCATCTTGTCGCCTGTCCTGAAGATGCATTAGTGGGCTCCATTATCCAATCTAGGTAAAAGTGGAACACTTCTTAACATTGGTAGTGATTATCTGAATTACCTAGTATTTGTGCATGCTAGGCAACTAGTTTATTCCAGAGCCACACCACAGCATGACCACTTTATCTCTGATCTCAGTCATAATAGCCACACTTCCTGGGGGTGGGGAGTTCCTACTCAGCACCCTCCCCAATCCCTGGGTCCCCTTGCTCCATGCTGCTCTTGCTCCCTATTGCAGAACCACAGTTGGGTTTCAATGCCACTCTTGATATAGATATCTCCTCCAATGCTGTTCATTCAAGTACTGCTCTCTCTCAACAGAGCCCTCTTTGCACCAACATTCTCATTTACCATCTCTCATCCAGTGTCCCCTCAGAATCTCCATCCCTTGTACATTTTAACTTATCAGCTTCCCGACAATCCCTCTTTCATCTCCACCTTAGTTCAGATTCCCATCAGAAGTCATAGTTCTTGACAATTCAATTTTCCTTTAGACATTTGAAAAACTGTTGCTTTTGATGACTACAGACTCCTATGTTCCCTATGTACTATCCATAGTGATGCTCTCCAGTCAGAAAACATGTCAGCTCCCATCCGTATACCTCCAATATGCCTCTTTCTACACTAGACCTCCAGTCTGCTTGCTCTGTTATCTTCTTATGGACCAAGAATTATCTTCATTGGTTGTCATTCCTGGTCTGCCTCTCTTCTCTGTCCCACTTGTGATTTCCAGGTCCCTGAATCCTGGCTCGGTCTCATTCACTTCCTCACAGCTTTCTGGTCTGTTGGCTTCTCCATCTTTCCCAGAAGCTCCAGTTTGGTCCAGGATTACATCTTCTCTGTTCTCCCCTGAGCTCCCTGAGACCCTCCCTCTGTGTCCACTGCTGGGTCCTCCTTCCCCTGACCTTTCCCCATGGCTCCCCTGCCACCCTCTCCCGTCTTCCCACCTCTGTCTTCTTTAAAGTTGTCTTCTTACCTCAGGGTCCAGCTCCTGAGTTGGCCATCAGTTTCCTCCTTAGATGACTTCCAAGTTCACATCTCTCCTAATCTGGGAACCAAGATTTGGAAACCTCAACGATTCTTTGCTGCCAATCTAGGGAGATGCGTGCCTAAAGCTGGTGTTAGTGGGCTCTGCTGGAGTTAGGGACAAGTGAGAGAGGTGGGTGGCATAGAATGATCTATGAGTGTACTCCTAAATGGAGTGGGGGATTCAAGGAATGAGAGAGGGGAGAGGAGGGACAGATGATTTATCCGTAGGGAAAATCCCATAAGAAAAAGAGAGATACACATACATGGAGAGGGGGAAAAGGAGTGGTCGGGCGAAGGAAATGAAGGAGGAGACAAAAGAAGCAGAGTTATGGTAAATAAACACACACACACACACACACACACACACACACACACACACACACACACACATTTAGACCTACCTACCTCTCTAATCATTTTCTTTTGCTACCAGTTACCTATCACATCACTCAATGTCATATACCTATCTTATTTATTTTATATCTGTGTATATATCTTCTATATAGCTATCAGCAGTCTGTCTGTCTGTCTGTCTGTCTGTCTGTCTGTCTCTATCTATCTATCTATCTATCTATCTATCTATCTATCTATCTACCTATCTACCTACCTACTTATCACCTTCAACCCCTCTATCAATTAGTTCATACCTCTATCACTGACTATTCAAAATATGTGTGCATGAATGTATCTTTCTATCCATTGATCCATCAATAATCTATATCTAGGTCACAAAACAAAAAGGTGAGCGTGATGCATCAGAAAGAGGGATGCAGATAGATGCGTGGGTCCAGGAAGGGACACTCATAGTTGAACTCAGGTTGACTCATTCAGAGACACAGATGAATGACCCAAGTAGGGGGGTGAGAGGGGTGTGGCATGGTGGGCAGAGGGTGGGAGCATCTGAGACACCCTGCCTGGACTGCCTCAGCATTCTCCCTCCACAGATCCAGAGCAGCGAGGAAGGCATGCAGCTGCTGACTGAAATGGGCAAGACCTTCCAAGATGTCCATCTCTGTTGGCTGGGACCTGTCATCCCTGTGCTGAGGCTTGTTGATCCTGCATTTGTTGCCCCCCTGCTCCATGCCCCAGGTATCCCTTCTAGGATCCCAACACTTGGCCTCTCCTCTGTCTCTTGTTCATGCCCTTCCTATCCCTGGATTGACTAGGCTGAGCAACAGATGGGGCTGTTCCTGACAGTGGCCATGGATCTGCAGCTAACCTGCTGAGTGAACTTGGATAAGGTCCCGAGTCTCCCTTGTGGCTGAGATCTGCTTGAGTTGTGAGAGAGGGAAGTTCAGCTCAGTGTGATCTAAGCCAGGAAAGAGAATGTATTGGCTTGGGATGTACTCAGTGGTGGAACACTTGTCTACCATGAACAAAGCCACAGGCTGCATCCTAGAACTGGGAAAAAGGTTCTCTTTGATGAACCTTTCTGTGTGTATATGTGTATGCATGTGCCTGTGGGTGCACGTGTGTGGGTTCATGTGCATGTGTGTGTGTGCATGCATGTGGAGGATAGTAGGCAATCTGAGCTGCTCTCCTTGGGACCTCTACATACCTTTATTGAGACAGGCTCTCTCATTCACTTGGAGCTCTCCCATTAAGTTAGACTGCCTGAGCAGTAAGCCCTAGGGATCCTCCTGTCTCTAAAAATTATTTATTTTTAAGGCATTTGTTTAATTATTTTGAGGCACTGTATAGCCGTAGCTGGTCTGAATTTACTTTGTAGACCAAGATGGCCTTGAACTCACAGAGATTTACCTGCTTCTATCTCCTGAATGCTGGTATTAAAGGTGTGCGTGACCATGACAGGCCTTTATTTTTTTTTATTTTATATGTGTGAGTGTTTGCCTGCATGGATGTGTGTGTACCACATGTATGCGGTGCCTCGGGGGCCATAAGAGGGTGTCAGATCCCTTGGACGTAGAGTCAGGTGATTGTGAGCTGCCATGTGGGTGTTGAGAACTAAATCCAAGTCTTCTGCAAGAGCAGCCAGTGCTCACAACCACTGAGGCGTCTCTCCAGCCCCGGGGCTTGAATCTTTAACTTGTGCTTTATTTAGAAAGTTTGTGATCTGAGAAGACAGTGAGTGAGTCCACAGCCTTAAAAATGACTTTGCATCTCCTCTGCATGCAGCAGAAGCAGCCAGACCTCCCAGAGTTCAGTCCCACCCCTCTGAGATCCAGGGCTACTTTCATTGTCATATTCTGTTTCTCCCTTATTATCAAGTCTCTGTGCTCCTGGGTTCACACATTCCTAAAGATACTGAGTTTGATGAGGCTCTGTGGTGTGTGTCTCACATTCTTCTCGGTATTCTCCATAATCACCTCAGAACTGCAAACTATTAGCAATGTGTTTGTCTTGCACTATTTACAATGTGTACGTGCAGATTCCTTTCACGATATGGAGTGCAAATGGTTCTGTATTATACAGAACAATGTAGTGCTTTTTTTTTTTACTTCCCTTGTGTCCCCAATGACATTCAACAGCATTCTTCCAAGATGGGTACCTCCTATGTGAACAGTTGAGGTTGGGGGAGGCATGTAACATTGCGTGAACTCCTCACCACCTCACACGTTCAATGAGTCTTGGCTGCCCCAGCCACCTTCGATAGAAGGGACCCCAAGCTGGAGATGATTTGGGACAGAGATGGTATGCAGAGTACTGCAGGGACTGTCCACTAGAGTCCAGATGGGTCAGCTCTGTCTGCTTGGCTCTGGGGCTGCTTGATGGCTGGAGAGGGCAGAGGCAACTCTTCCCAGTGGGCACATGGCTCTGAGAATAGAGGCGCCCTGAACTCTGAACAGTTAATGCTTAGTGTGGCATAGAGGAGAGAACTAGAGGGATCTGGGACCTATCCAGGTCACATTTGGGACTCGAAAGGGACCATATTTCAGTGCCAATCTGGGATTATCTGAAGGGCACTATTAGGTGATGCCAGACTGTTACACACTCATGTTGTGTCATGTCAGGGAATGTCATGTGTGTTGTGTTTATGGCAGGTCATGATAACATGTGCCCCTGTCATATATACCAGGATGTGTCAGGACGTGTCAGAGAGCTGCAATTGACAGTGTGTCCTAGGTCTTTGCAGAGGTCTGTAGAGTGCTGTGCTGAGAGACACAGTGGGCCATGTAGCAGCCATGTGAAGGCATGCTGGGGCATGTTTGTTCCCCGCCAGGCTGAGTTTTGCTCTCTCTCTCTCTTGCTGCAGACTGGTCTGGTCTTGTCTCACCTCCTTCTTCTTCCCAGCTGTCTTTGTCCTGGTTCCTTCCCTACCTCCCTGTGTTTGGAGGGAAAGTGGGCATCCCTGGGGCTGGGAGTCCCCACCCCTCCCAAAGTCCACCTTTCACCCTCTCCATGGCCCCTGATTGTCCTCTTTCACGGCAGCTTTGGTGGCCCCCAAGGACATGACTTTCTTAGGCTTCCTGAAGCCCTGGCTGGGTGAGTAACTCAAGGTGAGGGTTGGGGGACGTCTTGGGGGGCAGAAGAAGGTTCCATCTTTGCTCACTGCGTGGCTTCCCTCCCAGGGGATGGGATCTTCCTGAGTTCTGGTGACAAGTGGAGCCGCCATCGCCGTCTGCTGACGCCCGCCTTCCACTTTGACATCCTGAAGCCCTATGTGAAGATTTTTAACAAGAGTGTGAACATCATGCACGTGAGTTCCTCAAACTCAGGGTCCCATGTAGAACATTGCAGAACAGGGAGTGGCTTTGGATAGATGTGGTCTGATCATGTGTTTCTGCTGTGTGGTCTTGGGGACATCAGTTTTCCTCACCAAGCCTCAGTTTCTCCATCTTTAAAAATAAGAGTAACAATCTGTACTGAAAAGGTGATCAGAATGACACCATGAGGTCGCGCTCTTAGCACATAGATGAGGCTCCTAGCAGACCAGTATCTATTCTCCTTCACAGAGGCCCTGGAGAGTTAATCTGGTTAATGTTGACTATGGATGTAGCTCTTTCTGTGTAGGATACTAGTTTAGACTGCATTGCCCCTAAGATGGCCATGGTGATGCACTCCTTAATCCTAGTCCAGGGAGACTGAGGAAGAAAGATTGTGAATCACAGGCCAGTCCAAGCTACATTAACAAGACCTTGTCTCAAAAAGTAAGGTCCTGCCGGGCGGTGGTGGCACACGCCTCTAATCCCAGCACTCGGGAGGCAGAAGCAGGCAGATCTCTGTGAGTTCCAGGCAAGCCTGGTCTACAAAGTGAGTTCCAGGAAAGGTGGAAAGCTACACAGAGAAACCCTGTCTCGAAAAACCAAACCAAACCAAACCAAACAAACCAAACAAACCAAAAACAGAAACAAAACAAAGCAAAACAAACAAACAAACAAACAAAAAAACTAAGGTCCTTCTGGGAGAAGTTGGTTGGGTAGTGGGGTGATTATGGTCAAAACTCACTTAAAAATGAAACTAAAAGTATTGGGTAGAGCTGAGTTCATTCTGGGTTTTCAAGCATGGAAAATACTGGTTCCAAAAGGGAAAAAGCAGAAACTTTACATGAGCTCTTTGCAAAGGCAGAGAACGGAGGACTTAAAGAAACTGGGGGCGTTCTATAGCCAACTACAATTATGTTAGTGAGGCTGATAACCACAGCTAACACTTACTAGCACCTTCTGGATATAAAACATTATGCCAGTTCTACCATTTATGTTGAGTGATGTAATTTTCATATTGCTATGAGGCAGAGGTAAGTATGACTGTTATATTATGGATGATGAAACCAAAGGTCAGAGAGGTCAGTATTCTCCAGGTTTACAAAAAATAAGAGGGCATGAATGGTAGAGCAAGCACTGGAGTGTATTTTACTGGGTAATCCAACCTGTCAACCTAATTGTGGCTGAAGGCTTGACAAACAAGACCTAGGAGAAGGCAGCAAGCAGACCAGGCACATGGAAGGTAGCGTTGGACTCGGGTGACCTCTTCACCTGTGGCAGTACCATCTTCTGCTCCCGCCAGAGTCAGCTTTTCTGTGAGGTCAGGTGCCTAGTCTAGAGTTTAGGGTTGGGAAGGGGCTCAAGGGTCAAAGGCTCGGCCCCATGTCTGTCCCTTTCTCTGGTCAGGACAAGTGGAAGCGCCTATCCTTGGAGGGCAGTGCACGTCTGGAAATGTTTGAGCACATCAGCCTCATGACCTTGGACAGTCTGCAGAAATGCCTCTTTGGCTTTGACAGCAACTGTCAAGAGTGAGTCCCTGTCCCAGCCTTGGAACATGGGCCTTGTACCAAGGAAGTAGGTTGGGGATGGAGGACTGCCTCCAGGGAGTAGAGGAGACTCTGCAGGAGTTCGGTCAAAAGTGGCAGCGAAGGGCAGGGAAAGAAGAGAAGGAGTGGTCCTTCCAAGGAGGCAGACTACTTTGCATAAAGGCAAGGAGCTGTAGACAGGCAGCAGGTGAAAGAGGCAGTCCAGAAGAAGGAATCTTCGACAGGACACTGAAGGGTATGTTACCGTTTTGTGGTAAAATATCTCCAATGAAACAAGCTAAGAGGGAAATATAGTTTATCCCCTGGTTTCCTTCCACCATGGTAGGGAATGACAGGTTCCCACCATGATGGCGCAGAAGTACAGTGAGACCCTGTCTGTGTCAGTGAGCTTCTTCCTCCTTCCCTTCTCATCCATGTGACGCCATCCAGTGGGAAGAAGCAGTCCATATTCAGTGCAAGTTTTACATGCTCATTTAGTCAATCTGGAGACAAAACACCATCTCTGACATACACAGAAATATCATTATTAATCTTTGGTGCAATATAGATTCTTGAAGTTAACCATTACAGAGCATTAGACAGCCCACACATCTTTTCTTCTTCTCTTCTATCCCCTCTCCTTTTTCTTGACCTCATCTCAGTCTGTAGTTAGTCTGGGAAGGAACTCACTATGCAGATGAAATTTGACTTGAGCTTCTGATCCTCCTGCATCCACCTCCTGTGTGTTGGAATCATAACCAGGAGCCAGCACGTCCAGCTGGTGGCCAGATCTTAAAGATGTTGCCTAGCCAGAAGGGTGTGAACTCCATCCTGAGTTTCCCAGGTCATAAGAGAAGGTTATGTACAGCGGGAAGTCCTAGTCACAGTGAGCTTAGGCAACCTAATCAATAGAGGAGCTTCATAGAGATATTCATAGAGATACAGGGTGCAAGGAACTAGGAGAGGAGGGTCTGAGCCTGGGCAGAGTCACAAGAAGCCAAAGGAGAAGAGCAGGAGCAGATGCTGGGTGAACTAGAGGAGGAAATGATGTCCACTTATGCCCTGGATTCCTGGGTCAGGAGCTACTTGTAGAGAGCAGGAAACAGAATTTGTGCTTTGTGGATGCCCTTTTCAGGATGGACCCTGGTCCTTGGACTCTCTAACTGGAGCTTCTCTGGGGTTTTGTGTGTACTAAGTTGCTTCCTCTCTCTGTCCTGACCTGCAGGTCTCCCAGTGAATACATTGCTGCCATCTTGGAGCTCAGCGCCCTGGTGATAAAAAGGTCCCAGAATCTCCTCATGTTTGTGGACTTCTTTTACTACCTCAGTGCTGATGGGCGGCGCTTCCGCAAGGCCTGTGATTGGGTGCACAACTTCACAGATGCTGTCATCAGGGAGAGACGCCGCACCCTCAGTAGCCAGGGTGTTGATGAATTTGTGAAGACCAAGACTAAGTCCAAGACTTTGGATTTTATCGATGTGCTCTTGATGGCCAAGGTGGGCTTATGTCAGATCTGGGTTACAGGAACGTCAATGTTCAGTATATAGATTGTATATATAGATTGAAGAGGCTGGACTTGACCAGGAGGGTACTGGAGAGTTACAAATGGTGCTTATGAGAACTAAGCACAGGACAGAGATACATGTTAGAGGGTACTCTTTTGAAGGCTGCATTAAAAGACTAAACAGTGGGCAGGACACCAAGGAAGAAATGGAGGCAGGCTCTGGAGAGGACAGAGGAGGTGTCTTGTGTACACTGTGGGTATCAGGACCTGTCTCATACCACCTCAGACATGGAATGAGTTGAGGGTCCTGTTTTGTCTTCAGGACGAACATGGAAAGGAGCTGTGTGATGAGGACATCCGGGCAGAGGCTGACACCTTCATGTTTGGAGGTGAGGGTCCCTGTGTGAGACTCCAGAGGTAGAGGTCTATCAATCCCGTGTAGGTATTGGGAGGAACCTAGAATCCTTCTGTTCTTTCCATCTATCCATCCCTTCCCCATCCTCTGGGGACCTCACTCTCTGGGTACTTTACTCCATTGTGCTGAAACAGTCCAGAGACCCAAGCTTGCCTTTCTGTCTATCCTTCAGGCCATGACACCACGGCCAGTGGGCTCTCCTGGACCCTGTACAACCTGGCGAGGCACCCGGAATACCAGGAGCGCTGCCGGCAGGAGGTGCAGGAGCTGCTGAGGGACCGAGAGTCTGAGGAGATTGAATGGTGAGCGCAGGTCCATGTGGTCTCTGTTGCTGTCATGCTGTTGGTCGTCATGCATGGTGCTACTTCTGAGATTTTGATATAGGGTCTGTCTATGCATCCAAGACTGACTTACAGTATCCTAACACCTTGTATTTAGGGATTACATTTCCAGTTTGAACTTGTCTTCATTTAGTTAATTGCATCACACACAGCGTGGAAGGATTCATTATAGCCCTTTTCAAACCCAATTTGTTTTTCTTGAGTCCCTTCCTCTTGTCTCGTGAATTTCCTTTGGCTGTTATACCATTCTTCTGTTTGTAGTTCATGGACACCTCTTTTTCAATCCTTGAGAAATCCCATGCTGTATCTTGGTCTGCTTTTCAGTAACATTTTGTTCATTGAAAATACTAAGAAAAAAAAAAAGGGTTTGCTATATTCTTTTTTTTTTAAGATTTATTTATTTATTATGTACATAGTGTTCTGCCTGCATGCAAGACAGAAGAGGGCACCAGATCCCATTATAGATGGTTGTGGTTGCTAGGAACTGAACTCAGGACCTCTTGAAGAGCAACCAGTGCTCTTAACCTCTGAGCCATCTCTCCAGCCCGATTTTTCTATATTCTTACCATAAAGAAATGACAAATCTTTGGGACAATGGACTTGCTCATTAACTTACAGTTTAGATAGGATTACACTGTGTAACCCTGGCTGGCCTGGAACTCACTGTGTGGATCAGGCTGGTCTCAAACTCACAGAGATTTGCCTGCCTCTTGTCTCCCAAGTGCCGGGTTTAAAAGGTGTGTGCCATCATGATGGGCAAGCATTTGATTGGTTGGTTGGTTGATTGATTGAGACTGCTGTTTATCGAGGTAAGACAGCCCCCAGCTTACCCTGTAGCTGAGGCTGACTTTGACCTCTGGTCTTCCCGCCTCCTCTTCTCCAGTTCTGGGATCCTTTGCCTGGCTGCACTGAATTCTTTTAGTTTGCTTATTGCTAGTTTTCTTAACTGGTAGGTCTTCCTCCAAACCACCTACCCACTTCCCAGCAGCGTGTGGACTATCTTCTTGTGCCTACCTCAGCTCTGTAGTCCACAGGTTTCCTTAGTAACCTTAGTTTTTAAAAACTTACTACAGTTTGGTTTTTGTTTTTTGGTTTTCTAGACAGGGTTTCTCTGTGTAGTTTTGGTGCCTGTCCTGGAACTCACTCTGTAGACCAGGCTGGCCTCAAACTCACAGAGATCTACCAGGCTCTGCCTCCTGAGTGCTGGGATTAAAGGTGTGCACCACCATCGCCTGGCAAAAGCTTACTACAGTTTTATAATAGGTTTCAGTGACTGGTAGGTTGGTTCTATCTTTTATTTTTAAATTGACTTGTTTCTGCATGAACTTTAGCTCTTCTAACTGGAATAAAGTTGTTGAGTGAGGATGTAGTTAGTGGTGGACACTTACCTATCATGCAAGGCTCTGTGAAATCTAGTCCTCAGAAAGAATTTTCAGGTTCTCAAATACAGGTTCTCATTCTCTCCTCTCTCTCTCTCTCTCTCTCTCTCTCTCTCTCTCTCTCTCTCTCTCTTCTCATGCAATCAACTCTAACTTCATCAGGTCACAAACAGAAAAGATGTCGATGTAGAAAGCAGATTGGTTAGGAGGTCAAAGGGCATTCAGCAAGGGAGGGAGGGGGACAAGAGAGTACTGGAGGGTGAGTATGATCAATATACATTACATACTTGCCTGAAAATATAAAAATGCATTTTAAGAAGACAAAAAATTAAAATTAAAAGACAAAAAAGACTAAAGATTTATTGGATAATACTGAAAATTAATATAGAAAGGACTATCTGGGTTGCGGGTTTTGGCATATGACTTTAATCCCACCATTTGGGAGGCAAAGGCAGGCAGATCTCTGAGTTCAAGACTAGTCTGGTCTATAGAGCATATTCCAAGACAGTTAGGGCTACACCTAGAAACCCTGTCTCGAAAAACTAAGAGAGAGAGAGAGAGAGAGAGAGAGAGAGAGAGAGAGAGAGAGAGAAGAACCGACACCTGTATAGGGATGGGCCATTTCTCCCATCACCACTCTCCTAGAATTATTCAGTTAAATAACCTTATAGACCTTCAAGGATCTTTATTTCTGCTTCTGTTATTTCATTATATAATTTCTTTCTGATGCAAGGTCTCCTGTAGCTCAGATTGTCCATTTATTTATTCCTGATCCTCCACCCTCCATTTTCTTGAGTATCACACCCAGGTCATGGTATAAAAATTTTAAAGCTTTTACATTGCAAATTTATTAAATGGTTTAAGGATCGATTTGGAAGGGTGTACCTTAATTAGAAATATTTCAGGGTTTTTTTTCCTGGTGTTTTGTGATGAGGGGGGGCACTAGTCTTTGATCCAGAGCTGTAGATCAAAGATCTTAGTTGACCCCTGTGACCTCAAAACTTGGGAAGTGGAATGGGAGGTATCAGGAGTTCAAGGTTGTCTTAGTAGCTAGAGGCAAACAAAGGGACTGGCAAACTTCTTTGCTGCATCTGGAATACAGTTTGTTACAGAGCTAAGGTTGAGAGGGAAGTGGTTAGAATCCAACGCATGCCAGTGAGGCTGAGCAGGGCTGTTTTCGCTCCTGGATAATTGTGTGGTGGTTTCCTAGGGACGACCTGGCTCAGCTGCCCTTCCTGACCATGTGCATCAAGGAGAGTCTGCGGCTGCATCCTCCGGCCCCAGACCTTCTTCGCCGCTGCACCCAGGACATTGTGCTACCGGATGGCAAGGTCATCCCCAAAGGTGCCTCAGAGTCATGGGCGAGGGGAGGTGCAGAGGGGAGGCCCCTGAGTATGGTGGTGGTCCCCAGGGGCAGCCCAGATACGATACTGACTGGATGTTTGTGCCCAACAGGGAGCATCTGTATCATCAGCGTCTTTGGTATTCATCACAATCCTTCAGTCTGGTCGGACCCTGAGGTGGGGGCTCCTCCTGGCATTTCTGGTTCCTGGGGAGGGGTTCGGCCTTAACTTGGAAGCTGCTCTCCATGTTTGCCTTTTCTGGGGCTGGCTGGTTGTGTTCAGAGACACAACCTAGAAGCCTAATTTTAATTTTGTCTTTCCCCCAGGTCTACGACCCCTTCCGCTTTGACCCAGAAAACCCTCAGAAGAGGTCACCTCTGGCTTTTATTCCCTTCTCAGCGGGGCCAAGGTGAGGCCAGAGAGTTTATGGTAATGGGCTGTCAGTGGGAATAGGGGAGTAGGGATGGTTGGGTTCTTTCCAACCTTGGCTCGGGGTATGTGCCAAAGTCTGCAGAGTTGGGAGGTGAGGGGCTGACTAATTGCGGCGGGGACCGGGTCAGATTATGTCCCTATGGTGCCTGGCTGGGTTCCATCTCCTGACCCCTCACTCCCGCAGGAACTGCATAGGACAGACTTTTGCCATGAACGAGATGAAGGTGGCGCTGGCGCTCACCCTGCTGCGCTTCCGCGTCCTGCCGGACCACAAGGAGCCGCGTCGGAAGCCGGAGGTGATCCTGCGTGCAGAGGGCGGGCTGTGGCTGCGGGTGGAGCCGCTGAGCGGGGGTGCACAGTGACCCCCCAACATCTTGCCTGGGACCACCCCCACCCACCCGCCTACCGAAGGAACTCTGTGGATCCCAGAATAAGCCGAGCCCCATTGTTCGCCAGCAGGGGGCGCAGGAGGCCAACAGAACCAGCTGTGATCTGGGAGGGGTGAGGTGGGGCTGCTGTTTTTGAGCCAAAGAACCTTACTGTTTGCTTGCCATGCAAGGCTTCCATGCTGATGACAATTCTTTTCCTGCTCAAGCTTGGACTTCATCCTGTAAGAGCTTCTGAGCTTTCTGAGGGAGAGTAAGAGAGGGAGCAGAGTTTCAGGCCCGCTTGAGACTCCTAGGCATTGAAGCAAAGCCTTAATCACATTGTTTCCATTTTCTTCTACTTCATCCTGCTCCTCGTCTGTTTCATCATATTTGAAGGGATCCTCCAGTTTTTGTCTTCTTAGTGACGCACTTACAGGAGTGGGCTGCTACACTACACCTAGAGGGATATTTGTAAAGTTTGAGTAAAACGATTTTTCAGAAAAGGGAAATCCTGGCTCCCTTGAGAAGCATGTTAAATGGCATTCGAGGCTTGTGATGCCTAAGATCACTAAGGCAGCTTAAAATATATGAAATCACTCTTCTGGATTCTTCGTTTTACTTTTGTCCTGGGCGGTGTTCATTGAGAATCCCACTGACTTTACAAGA